>NC_137604.1:14842506-14895006 GCF_963280865.1 Gymnoscopelus braueri
CTTTCTATTTCCTGTCAGTACACGCTCAGCAGCATTCTGGACTAGCTGTAGACTATTAGAGACTTATAAGGGCATCCTAATAATAACGAATTAGTCCAGCCTAGAATTAACAAATGTTTTTCGGCATCATTTTGAATGTGCCTAACTTTTGCAATATTACGCAGGTGAAGATTCTTTGATTTTTTTTTAATGTGGGATTGAAATATTGTGATATCCTGGTCAAAGGTAACTCCCAGATTCTTTAAAGTGTACCTGTGTAGCATGCAGTTTAACCTGTAACCTGTTGTTTAACGTGACCTGTGTAGCATGCAGTTTAACATGTAACCTGTGTAGCATGCAGTTTAACCTGTAACCTGTGTAGCATACAGTTTAACGTGACCTGTGTAGCATGCAACAGTTAAAAGAGAAGTACGGCCTCCCACAGCGAGATTATTTTAGATACCTACAGATTAGGAGTTATGTGAGAAAACATATTCCTGATTTTGAATCGGCAAGGCCAGACAAATTGGATGGGTGTTTAAGTCATGCAGCTGAGACTAGACACATCATTTCTTTTTTGTATGACACTTTACATAACATGGCTTTGGTCTCGACTGACTCTATTAACCCATTAAGACCTGGATCTGTGTCATTTTTAGATTTGAGCTAAAAAGCATTATTGTACACTTTGGCTATTCAAAAATAGCAGATATACAAGCTCATAGAGCGGCACCGAGTGCCGCGCTACGAGCTTGTAGATCTGCTATTTTTGAAAATTCGTGCAAATGTGTGCAAATCTTTGAATATATATATTTTTAAAGCGAACATTTTTAACTAAAATCTTTGCTTCTGGGGGTCCCTGGAACAACATTATTTTGATGGGGGTCCACGGCCAAATACATATCATTTTGGGGGTCCTTGACATGAAAAAATTGAGCACCACTGATATAGAAACATACGTTTTTCAGAAAACTGTTGGGATTTAGGAGACATGTAGAATCGGCTTCAGGTCTCAATGGGTTAAAGCCAACTGGGAGGCGGAATTGGGCGTACAACTGACTGAAGACATCTGGGATAGAAGTATGGAATACATACATACCTGTTCGATTAATGCACAACATTGTTTAATACAATTCAAAATATTACATAGGTTACATTACTCAAAAGTAAAATTACACAAAATATTCCCAGACATCTCCCCCCAGTGTGATAATTGTAAATCAGCAGATGCTACTCTACTGCACAGTTATGCCCTGCGTGTCCCAACCTACAGAATTTCTGGATAGAGATATTCAGACTATTTTCCAATATACTAGAGGTAGAGATAGATCCAGACCCAGTGTTAGTCATCCTGGGAGTATCAGAAGGGATGAAGAAATTACAACTATCTCAACAGCGCCTTCTCTCATACGGCCTTATCGCTGCAAAAAAAATTATACTCTTATTTTGGAAGAAGAAAGAGGCCCCCACAATCAAACTCTGGCTCAACGAGATGACAGAATCCTTACATTTAGAAAGAATCAGATTTATACTTAAAGACAAACTGAAAGATTTTGAAAAGATTTGGAAGCCTTTAGTCTCCTTTCTTAAAGGTTGAAAGGCTAATCCTTGTGGATGACCCGTGTCGCACGTAATCTGGGGCAGCACTTCTGGGGAGGGGGAAGGGAGGCGGGAGGGTCCCTTTGTTTTTTGCTTAAGTTTGAGTGTATTCTTTTCATGTTACCCGTCTATTTTGTATATATATCTGTTTGTTTTTGTTTAAAAAAAGGAAGCAATCCATGTATATGAACAGAAATGTATAATCCTACCCTGTGCTTCACAATAAAAAAGATTTGAAAAATAAATATCGGTCTTGCTGAACCACAGTTGCTCTCCACCCTGCTCTCATTCAATACAATGTAGGTTAAGTCGCTTCGTTTGAAAACGCTGAAAACATTTTAGTTGAGCATGGCAGTCGCCAAGTATAAAAGGCACAGAAATAGCAAATAAAGTCGTCAGCACTCAAAAGTGCACAAAAGTGTTGCGCTATGCAACACTTTTAAAAACACGCAGCAGAAGAAGGAAATGTAAACGTATCTCAGACATATGTGGGTGTTAAGTGTGGTTTACATTTAGACTATGCAAATAACACTCAAAAGTGTGAACTTGCTACAGTAGGTTCTGTTGACAGGCTTTTTATTAGGGCTTATCTATGAATCATTATCGTTCATATCTGTAATTACTGTATTTACACACATTTTTAACTCAAATCCTGGAACAATTTTTTTTTAGATGGGGGTCTGTGGCCAAATACATATCATTTTGGGGGTCCTTGACATGAAAAAGTTTGGGAACCACTCATATAGCAACATCCGTGGATTTAGAAGACATTTGTAGAATATATATTCATAGATTTGCACCAATTTTTCAAGATTTTTCAAAAATAGCAGATCTACGACCTTGTGTAGATCTGCTATTTTTGAATAGTCAAATAAATCTAAAATGACAGAGATGAATGGGTTAACTGTTCTCAGCTGCAGTGCTGATTGGAGGGTGGAGTTAATATCAAAACAACATCATGTGTATGCAGATTTATAAATACAGTAATAACCCTGCATACAATCTCAATAAACATAAATGGGCTCATGATCTATTATTGCAAACTTTAGAACAACTGGTGATGACATGTTAAGGCCTGTTTTAAACGGTAGCTAGCTCATGTTATTGTCTAACTGTGAGGCAAGTCTGCCTCAGGCAGTGCTACCGTTGTCACAGCCTAATCCCATAGCCTGCAATACACTGTAACCATGACAACACAGCCCATGAGCGTAAGCGTGCAACAGATCCCATAGGCCGAACTGGTGGACCTTACATGTGAGAACAGACCCTGTGGCTTGTGCAACTTCCAAGAAAGGCTAAACATCTTGAATTTGGGCAAAATGAAGAACTGGCTTCCTCACGGTCTGAATAATGCTAATGCTCAATGTCATGTGCAACTTCAGATAAATTGTGCAAGCCAGTGAAGTGTCTTGTCAAATGATGTGTGTTTTGTCACAAGTGTCTTTCCAAGTTCTCTTGCTTCACCATCACTGTGCAGTTCTTGTTATGTATATGCAATTCCATGACCTTTCTAGTATGTGCACTTCATAAATATATGGCATGTTTCATGCCAGATTTACTCTATTGTCTGCAACTAGCAGAACAGATGATCCAATTGAATGACTGAGATCCGTCTTTAAAGGCCAGTCTAGGCATCAAAGCCCAGCCCTGGACCAATGTCAGCATACCTGTTTTACATTTCATTAAAAGTAATTATAAGGTTGTATCAGTAGCCAGTCTTACTCTGACATGCTTGATAAAAAAGCCCACTGAATGTGTTGTTTGAAAAGATCCTTATTTTTTTCATGTTCTGTATTTGACTATATTTAATCATTTAGACATCTGGTTTAACTACTAAACCACAGTTTGATTTCATGATCAAATTTTTTAACATTACACTCAGAGGAAAATAAACCTCACAGAATTATATTAAAAAGCAATACACATGTACACACATGCGCACGCACACATAACAACCACCCAAAGGTGACTGCATGCCAGTTGCCCTGACATCCCTGATCATAACAGTCTGTTGAGAAACTCATTAAACGGGAACAGAAACAGGAACTTTGAATATTGGAGTGGCAGGGTGTACAGCACGCTATTGTCACCTTGCGTGATCTTTTATTCAAAATCATGCCAAGTTGTTTGTTGATTTTTCATCATCTTTTCACACTATTCAACCCCGCCTGTTTGTGGATGAACTCTGTAAACTACTTTGGTGTTGACTCTAGTTGTGTTGATTGGATCCTCTCCAATAGAAGAGGGTGAGGCTGAATGAGAGCATGTCAGGTGAGCTCTGTTCATCTACTGCTTCCCCCCAGGGGTTTGTTCTGTAATGACTCATTTATATTCTGTATGACTGTCGGGGCCAGTTTGATAACTGAGATATCCTGAAGATTGACAATTGACGGCCATGACGATGAATCATTCAATCAAACAATATTAATCATATACTATTCTAATTGATTGATTACTTGCTTCTATTAACCACTTAAGCCCTACATTATACTTTAGTCATACAGTATATGAAGTATGTACACTTTTGCTAGACTGGTTTAACTTATGTTGCCTAAATTGCTACTGTCCTTCACACCAACACGGTCTCACAGGGTTGGGGGTATAGTTGGGTAGGTTTGTGCGCCTGGATGACGTATTTCCGCTTTTATGTAGATGGGTCTTCAACGTTTTTCAGGTCAAAGACCCCCTAGCTGATAGAGAGATGAAGAAGGACCCCATACTGTGTATTCGTATTTTTTAGAATGCTTTCCATTCTGTCATACAGAAACGTGAATGGCGTGTGCATTGTGGCCTTGCATAGAACTTTAAAATTCTGTTCAGCTCACAACCCAGACATCGTCATTGAAATGGTCAGCCAGCTCTGTGCAGTTTTGGAGAAGTAAAAACTCCTGACTAGACACATAGTACTTCAACATGCGTGAGAACACTGTTCCGTGTGAACCTCAAAATGATGAAGTAGGGTGTTCTTCACAGCTTCTTCACAGCTTTCATGACGTCTGAAAATTCAGCACTAATGTCTTTGGCAACGTTACGAGTGACTCCATACATGGGCAACTGGCGGCCCGGGGGCCACATGCGGCCCTCACCTTCACTTAATGTGGCCCGCAGGTTAATATCGGAATACTGATATATTATTGATTTCAGCTGTTACAATTCATGACCCGCTTTAATTACTTTAGTCTATTAGTAGCTTAATGACTAGTATTACAATTCTAATCAACTTTTTATGTCCAATGTATTTGTATTTAAGTTCATAAAGTTAACATAAGTATAACTACATGCATTTGAAATTAAATAAAAATGTTACTTTTCAGGATTCCAATTCAAAAATAGCACAAAAAAAATCTGAATTCCAATTAAAAAATAGCAGATCTACAAGCTCAAAACGTGTCGCACTGCGACACGTTTTGAGCTTGTAGATCTGCTATTTTTGCTACTTTTGTGTGACATAGAAGGCCCGACAGTATATGCAATGTGGCCGTCTGGAGTGAGTGTGGAAATATAGTGGCCCTCTCCATGATCAAAGTTGTTAACCTGTAACCTGTGTAGCATACAGTTTAACATGTAACCTGTGTAGCATGCAGTTTAACATACAACCTGTGTAGCATGCAGTTTAACCTGTAACCTGTGTACAGGGACGTGCTGGGCCCCTAAATCAGCCTGGGAATCTCAGATAGAGAGGCCCGGATTTTTTTAAACGGCCGGCCGGCCGGTTCTTAATTTTGGCCGTTTTTTTTTAACGGCCGGCCTGGTCGGCCTGGAATGGAGAGGCCTTTCTGGAATTGTCCCAAATTTCCCAGTGGCCAGCACGTCCCTGCTCTGAAGCGTCTGTATGGCGGATGCGCTTCCGCTTCCCGGGGGGCAGCTGGAAATTTCCGTGTGCGTCACAGAAGGGGGCGTTCAGTAGGCCAATCAGAGGCAGGTGGGGGCGGGACAACTAGATTCTGACAAGTCCTGGAAAAGACGCGCTGTGGTTGGCCAGTAGTCAACACGCTGTGATTGGCCAGTGCCCATTCCCCCCGTAAAAATGGCGGCCACCATACCAAACAGGTCGCTCCAACGAACTGCAGAGGCCATTGAGGTATCTAGGTTTCTATATCTATGCTGGGATCAATACCATTTTCGGGTTTCTGATCCGGTCAGGCGGCCGGATCCTGCACAAGCTGGAACCACGGGTGCCTGTGCATCACCCCAAAATAATTCCCCGCGATCAAGGGCATTTTTATTTTAAGGCCTACCCAATAAAACCCATGATGCGGCGTAGTTTAGCTTGTAGAAATAGTTTGTTTGGTATTTCCATCCTTTATTCCAACTCGTAGCGACTGGCGAGACTAAATTAGTATGCCTAGTTATACTCGATTTAGCATTTAAATGCTAAGGGTGCGCTCCCACCAAGAGTTGGCTGGCCGCTGTTAAACGCAGGTTGTGCGCGGCCACAGTTTTTTGCAGCCAGCGGATTCTAAAAAACGGTAGTCACTCACTTTCAGGAGCCTCCCCGTAGCCCGCAAGGCCCGCACCGCCTGTGCCTGCTGCCACTCTATGCTGCTGCCTTGAGCACCATGTTGCTTCCTGAGTCTTGAGACGGTCCGCCTTCGACTCACCCGATTGGACAGAGGGAGAAAATCAGCGCCTGCCTCCAGCAGTTTTATGCTTAGTCGTGGAGAGCAGATAAACGCAAGGTCTGCGCGACTAGCGGAAAAATCTGCTCTTGCGTGAATCAACGCATTTGCATTGACAATGCATTGGCAGATTCTGCAAACAGCGGCCAGCCAACTCTTGGTGGGAGCGCGCCCTAACAGGGGGAACCAAAACAAAGCAGCGCAGAAAAAACGGAACCCACCACACCGGAAACCAGTTTTTTTTTTTCAGTAGGCGTGGCCTAGACCGGATCACATGGGCCATTTAATAACGAATACCAGGCTTTCCTCCGAGGTTAGTTGATGAGTATGAGTATTATAATATAAATCAAAATCATCTATGCTGTCCGGCAGAAACCAGCTAACTCCATTTTCCGCTTTTGCATTTTTTTTTACATAAATCAGTGCTATTGAACACCCTTTACATCTGTGTGTTGATTAAAAAAATATTGAACCAATGAAAAGTATTAACAAAAACTCCTAACTCCACCTAAAACTTCACGTTTTTGTCATTTCCTGAAAAATGAACATTTTGGAGTTAGCTGGTTTCTGCCGAACAGCAGAGATATAGCTTGCTGCTTAGCAGAAATGGAGATAAAACAATACAATTTATATTATTTAAAATATATTTTCGTGAACGGAAATGATGAACAGATGGCAACTTCCTGCCTCGGATTTCCGGTGTAGTTCCAGACTTTATATAGCATTCGGAGATTGTGGAATAGTTGTTTGGCTACGCGTGACTAATCTCTAAGGTGCTTTATAGGGCCAATAGTCTAGATGGAAAGTGGGGTCCAGGCGCATAGGGTGGATATTCTTTCACCACCTGGTTTTTCTTCATCCTTGAAGTGTGTAATTTAAGATTTTGCCAGGTATACAGGCTGAAATGATGTCCCATGGGGTTCATTTTAACCCTTTATTACACATATCCTACAGGACAAAAACAGCACCAAAAAGTTTCATATCTCATATATAATTCTGTTTTTACCAAATACTTTTTCTTACCAACTGCAGTCTTAATCCTTGAAGTGTGTATTTTAAGATTCTGTCATGTACCAGACTGGGTTAATTTTTCATTACACATATCCTACCAAAACCCAAAAAGGGAAACATAGCAAATCTTTAGTGCTATACAACATCAGTGGTGGAAAATACTTAAAGTACAAGGAGGGAGAGAGAGAGAGAGAGAGAGAGAGAGAGAGAGAGAGAGAGAGAGAGAGAGAGAGAGAGACGATCTACAAGCTCACAACGGAACACATTGACCTGAGCTAATTCAAGAAGGTTAGAACAGAAGGGCCCCCTCCCCCTTCTGAGGGACAGCGAGATCCATGGTCTTACGCACGCACGCACGCACGCACGCACGCGCACACACACACACACACACACACACACACACACACACACACACACACACACACACACACACACACACACACACACACACACACACACAGCCTAATAATCAGATACACTATATTATATTATATATAGGCTATATAGCTGACATCACATAGCTCATGGCTACAGACAGAGCAGTCAGTGGTCTTTAGATGATAGTTGATAGATGCCAGATTAATAGATAGATAGATAGATAGATAGATAGATAGATAGATAGATAGATAGATAGATAGATAGATAGATAGATAGATAGATAGATAGATAGATAGATAGATAGATAGATAGATTATTGTTCCTTAAATTAATATTTATTAATCTTGGAGGGGGACGCACGACGATAACGTCGGGGTTAACTGCATGCGTGCGTGTGTTTGTGTGTGTATTACAGACAGACAGACAGACAGACAGACAGACAGACAGACAGACACGCAACATACGGTACTTCTGTTTGAATATAGGAGTGGCGCTATTGTCACCTTGCGTGATCTTTTATTCAAAATCATGCCAAGCTGTTTGTTGATTTTTCAACACTATTCGACCATGCCTTTTTGTGGAAGAACTCTGTAAACTACTTTGGTGTTGACTCTGATTGATTGACATTTTTATTAGGCAAAAGAATGTAAAACAACACAGTTACATTTATAATACTTTTGTCTAAAAGGTCCGACCAAAAAAGTCCTTGCAGACTTGTTTCCGTTGGGGTCCTTGAATTAATTTCATAGACATATATAGTAGCAACCAAACAGTTCAAAAATCAACATAAAAATACAGAGAAAAAATATCACAATGTAAAAAAAAAAGCATGAAAAATAAAACATATATACAAAAAAAGGGGAGGGAGGGGGGGGGGGGGTTGTCTGTCTACAGGGAAACTGGTACCAGCTCCTCTTTTGGCCTCCAGAAAGATTAGTTTTTAGGGCTGTTTTGAATGGGCCCAGCGAACTGCATTTTTTGAGGGATGGGGTTAGACTATTCCATACCTTGGTGGCTGTGCTGTAGAAGGAGAATTTGCCCATGTTTGTTTTATGGGTGGGTGGTACCAGATTGTTGTTTACGCTCCCTCTATATTCGTGACTGTGGGTGTCACTAACTTTTTCGAGGTATTTATACAGATATGCGGGTATAGGGGGCATTTCGGGCAAATCTGCATTTACAATTTTGAAGACCAGTCCCATTTTTAGTTGTTTAACCCTGTCTTCCACCCTGAGCCAGCCTAGGCTGGCAAAGTGAGTGGGAGAGAGGCGGGTCATGGGCCCCAGTCCGAGAAGTAGTCGAATCAGTTTGTTTTGGGAGGTTTGAAGCTCAGTCTTCAGTGACACTGAGGTGTTGGAGTACCAAGAGGAGCAAGCATAGTCAAAAAGGGGCTGAATCAGGGCCTCTGAGAGGGTCCTGAGGGCCTGGGGGTTGACAAAAGAGGAAACTCCTGCCCATAAATCTGGTTCTCTGGTTTACTCTTTTGACCACCTTTGTTGCCATGCTTTCACCTGTCAGGTATTTGTCAAGAATACATCCCAAATAGGTAATCTCTTCTTTGCTAGTGATGATTGTGTCATCGACTTTGACCTTGAAGTCATTTACCTTCATTTTACTGAGGGAATGTTTGGTCCCAAAGAGAATGGATTCAGTTTTCCCAAGGTGTAGTGACAGTTTGTTATCGGTAAGCCAGGTACAGATTTTTGAGAGTTCAGAGCTGAGAGCTTCCTCAACTTGCAACTCGCTGAGGTAGCTGTTGATTTGTTCTTGGATTAATCGCTCTATGACCTTTGAGATGGAACAAAGGATGGAAACAGGCCTATAGTTGCCAGGGTCTAGTTTGCTTCCTTTTTTATATAAAGGGATTACTCTTGCCAACTTGAATTCTTGTGGGACGTGACACTGACTAATGGATAAGTTTGTAATGTGAGCTACTATGGGAGCAATAGAGACCGCTGCATCTCTGAGGAATCTGGTGGGGATGTTGTCAATGTTTGGCTGTAGGGCGAGGAGTTTGTTTTGCACATCCTCAGTCATTACAGGTTTGAATGAGAAGGAATCTTTTTTAGCCCCTAGTTTCTCATAGTGAGCTTGGATGTGGTTTGGACCATACAGACCTGAATGCTGGGGGAGTTTGCTTACCAACTGGGTTGCAACGGTGGTGAAGAAACTGTTAAAACAGTCCGCTACCAATTGCTTGTCGGTAGTGAGCGAGCCACTTGAGATAATGCAAATGTTTGTAGATTTGGTCTGAATTTTGCCGTTGCAGCCTAATTGTTGTAGTGCCTCCCACAGTTTTTGTAGGTGGCTTTTGTTTGCCTCTATGTTCTCATTTAAGAAATTCTTTTGGCATTTCTGATCAATTTCGTAACTACGTTGCGTAGTTTCCTACACTTTTCAAGTAGCTGCTCACTTTTGATTTTCCTGAACTCTGAGTACCTTTTGTTCCTGAGTTTGATGGCATTCAAAATGTCACCCTTCATCCAAGGTTCTGTGCTTGCTTTGACCCTCACCACCTTTGTGGGTGCGATGTTATCAAGTACACACAAAAAAGCTTTTTTGAAACAGGACCAGGACTCCTCCGCAGAGGTGCAATTTAGGACATGGGACCAGTCCATTTTTTCAAGAGCTGTTGTTAGGATTTCACTTGAGTAGTGTTTCATAGACCTGCAGCTGATCGTCCTGTGACAATAAGCTACAGGTCTGTGAATCTTCCGAGTGCAGAAAATGATATTGTGATCACTTAAACTGCACTCAATCACCCCACTCTTTGAAATTCTGGACTGGTCCGTCGTCAACACTAAGTCAATGATTGATTGAGAAGCAATGCCCACCCTTGTAAAATGCTTTATCAGCTGGGTGAAACTGTGCAGGTCACAGAACTTTCTGAGGGACTTAAAGATGGCTGAGTCTTCTTCAAGAACACAGGTGTTAAAGTCACCAACTAGAAAAAGTGCTCCTCGGAGCACAGGTCTCCGCCAGGTTATGTAGGTTATTGTGGCCTCCTGGTGGCACTATAATAGGCCAATGTGAAAAGGGTGCCATTTATTCTTAGGCCTTTCACGGCAATCGGACCTTGCATTCATGATTTGAGCCATTTTGTTCCAAAAATTTGTTTTGCTAAATTAGACCTGCTGGTGGCGCTATAACAGGCCAATGTGAAAAGGCTGGCATTTCTTCCTCGGCCTAATGGGAATTTGCGTGTGAAATTGCACGGAAAGCTGCGTTCATGATTTGAGGCATTTTGTTAAAAACGGACCAATCCTGCACATTTTGGAAGCCAACCTTAGCCAATGAGGATGGAATATGGACAATCGGACAGATCCGTGTTGATCACATGACTATAGAGATACTGTGTACCGATTTGCATGACGTTTGGATAAAATCTGTAGGAGTAAAAGGGTTTTGCACAAATCGGCCTCCTGGTGGCGCTATAACAGGCCCATGTGAAAAATTGGGGGCAGAGGTTCTGAAATGGCATCCAGGGAGAGTGCGTGCACAGTTTCACAGCGACCGGGCCAACGGTGCCTGAGATTAGCTGTTCACAGACAGATGGACAAACGGACACACAAACGGACGGACAGGGGGTAAAACATATAGTAGAGGCCCTAGGAGGGGTCCACGCGCACCCTCTTATTTATTTTTCTAGTTTTGATTTTTGGCATCCATAGGACCTCTAATATAGGGATTTTGACGATCCCAAGAAAAAAAGTGGTCCAAAGTGTGTTTTTTTCAATGTTTTATTACCCCTATGAGACCTGCAGGATTGCTGGCTGAAACGCCGGCGAGACTGTCTTTCGGAGACTGTGGCACGCTCAAATTTAGACGTAGCCTAAAGATAGAGATACCATTTGATTGTAGACAACCTCAGGTTTCCAATGGGACCAACCTTGTCATACTACCTTGTCAGTAAGGGGGCTCAAAGTTAGACAACATTTTGGCGAGGGAAAAACGGCCATCACTATTTTCCAAATGGTCCCTTGAGCTGTCACCTCAATATAAGTGAATTGAAATGGGTTTCATGTATACCTACAAGCCTCCCCTGTACATAAATGCCACATTTATGCCAATCTCATGCAGTTGTGGGCAAGAATCATGCAGTTTATTGCATGCAGTACAAATATGTAATTTCCGCCTATTGTAAAAAGGAGACCACTTTACTGTATCTATAGCTGTATGAGATCACTGTACTGTATATATAGCTGTATGAGACCACTGTACTGTATATATAGCTGTATGAGACCACTGTACTGTATATATAGCTGTATGAGACCACTGTACTGCATCTAGAGACCACTGTACTGTATCTATAGCTATATGAGACCACTGTACTGCATCTAGAGACCACTGTACTGCATCTATAGCTGCATGAGACCACTGCACTGCATCTAGAGACCACGGTACTGTATCTAGACCACTGTATTGCATCTATAGCTGCATGAGACCACTGTACTGTATCTATAGCTGCTTGAGACCACTGTACTGTATCTATAGCTGCATGACACCACTGTACTGCATCTCTTGCTATATGAGACCACTGCATCTATAGCTGCATGAGATCATGTACTGCATCTTGACCACTGTACTGCATCTATAGATCACTGTACTGAATCTATAAACCACAGTAGGTATATATAGACCACTGCACCGTATCTATAGCTGTATGAGACCACTGTACTACATCTATAGACTACCTACTGTATCTATAGAATGCTGTACTGTATCTATAGACCACTCCAGTGCATATGTAAAACTCTAGTGCCTCTGTAGCCCACTCTAGTGCCTCTGTAGCCCACTCTAGTGCCTATCTAGCCCACTCTAGTGCATCTCTAGCGGCTAGAGATGCACTAGAGTGGTCTACAGGTGCACTAGAGTGGGCAAGAGAGGCACTAGAGTGGGCTAGAGAGGCACTAGAGTGGGCTAGAGAAGCACTACAGTGGTCTACAGATGCACTAGAGTGGTCTACAGGTGCAATAGAGTGGTCTACAGATGCACTACAGTGGGCTACAGATGCACTACAGTGGTCTACAGATGCACTAGAGTGGGCTACAGATGCACTAGAGTGGGCTACAGATCACGCCAGTGGTCTACAGATGCACTAGAGTGGTCTACAGGTGCACTAGAGTGGGCAAGAGAGGCACTAGAGTGGGCTACAGATGCACTAGAGTGGGCTACAGATGCACTAGAGTGGGCAAGAGAGGCACTAGAGTGGGTTACAGATGCACTACAGTGGGCTACAGATGCACTAGAGTGGGTTACAGATGCACTACAGTGGGCTACAGATGCACTACAGTGGTCTACAGATGCACTAGAGTGGGCTACAGATGCACTACAGTGGTCTACAGATGCACTACAGTGGGCTAGAGTCTAGCCCACTGTAGTGCATCTGTAGCCCACTGTAGTGCATCTGTAGCCCACTCTAGTGCATCTGTAGCCCACTCTAGTGCATCTGTAGACCACTCTAGTGCATCTTCTGTAGACCACTGTAGTGCATCTTTGGACCCCCCCCCCCCCCCACTGGTTTTGTGTCCTGGTTTTGTTTTAACCTGTACTCTTTTTTTTACAGCACTTTGGGTGACCTTGGTCATGTTAAATGTGCTTTATAAATACATTGAGTTGTGTTGAGTTGAGATGCAGTATAGTGGTCTATAGATACAGTACAGTGGTCAATGTATGTGGTCCATAGATGGAGTACAGTAATCTATATATGCAGTACAGCGGTTTAGATTCAGTATAGTGGTATATAGATGCAGACAGTGGTCTCATGCAGCTAATAGATACAGTGGTCTCATACAGCTATAGATACAGTACAGTGGTCTCTAGATGCAGTACAGTGGTCTCATACAGCTATAGATACAGTACAGTGGTCTCTAGATGCAGTAAAGTGGTCTCATACAGCTATAGATACAGTACAGTGATCTCATACAGCTATAGATACAGTAAAGTGGTCTCCTTTTTACAATAGGCGGAAATTACATATTTGTACTGCATGCCAGAAACTGCATGGTTCTTGCCCACAACTGCATGAGATTGGCATAAATGTGGCATTTATGTACAGGGGAGGCTTGTAGGTATACATGTAACCCATTTCAATTCACTTATATCGAGGTGACAGCTCAGGGGACCATTTGGAAAATAGTGATGGCCGTTTTTCCCTTGCCAAAATGTTGTCTAACTTTGAATCATTAGGTATTTAGCCCCCTTATCGACAAGGTAGCATGACAAGGTTGGTCCCATTGGAAACCTGAGGTTGTCTAGAATCAAATGGTATCTCTATCTTTGGGCTACGTCTAAATTTGAGCGTGCCACAGTCTCCGAAAGACGGTCTCGCCGGCGTTTCAGCCAGCAATCCTGCAGGTCTCATAGGGGTAATAAAACATTGAAAAAAACACACTTTGGACCACTTTTTTTCTTGGGATCATCAAAATCCCTATATTAGGGGTCCTATGGATGCCAAAAATCAAAATCAAAACTAGAAAAATAAATAAGAGGGTGCGCGTGGACCCCTCCTAGGGCCTCTACTAATACTCTCTCGCCATGCCTTTCGGCCTGGCGGAGACAATAAGTACTGTCTCCGAGTTTCCTAAACCTGCCACATGTTCCTCAATCAAGTCATAGAAAGTGTTTTGATCTGGGGGTCTGTAGATGGCGCCAATTATCAGTGGTTTTGCATGTGGGTATAATATTTTGACCCAAACCGATTCAGTGGGGTTGTTTTCCATAACTTGTTGTTGTTTTCCATACTCTAGTTGTGTTGATTGGATCCTCTCCAATATAAGACGGTGAGGCTGAATGAGAGCATGTCAGGTCAGGTGAGCTCTGTTCATCTACTGCTTTCCCCCAGGGGTTTGTTCTGTAATTACTCATTTATATTCTGACATTGACAATTGACGGCCATGACGATGAATCATTCAATCAAACAAACAATATTAATCATATACTATTCTAATTGATTGATTACTTGCTTCTATTAACCACTTACAGTATGCCCTACATTATACGTTAGTCTTATGATTATGTCACACAAAAATAACATACAAGCTCACAAGTCACAAAGTGTCTTGTAAAGCACTTTGTGAGTTCTAGTAGGTCAGTACGGTGCATTATTGTAAATAATCAGGTAGTGATGGTGTGTTCTCTCATGACAGTTGTTTAGTTGGATATAAAAGATTACAAATGAAAAGGAAGCTGTCATCTCTGGGTAGATTCTTCAATAAAAATAGAGACTTGAAATTTTAAGTCGTCTCAAGGCATTTGTCATGTTACATTGTACATCAAGGAAGTAAGCACGAGTCCAACTCGTTTCAATCTCACTGAGCATTCTTACCGGGTGCATGGTCGGGAAAAGTTACTTTACAATAAATTTCTATAAGAGAATCTCTATAAGAGAATACCAGCACTCACGGAACTGTCCTTTAAGGCACTTTTATTTTAATACATAAATTGGCATGGTACACTGCAGAGCACACAGCACAACGTACGCATTTTGGCGTCAAGCCTTCATCAGCATTGTATCTGATAGATACAGGTACAACGCTGATGAGGCTTGACGCCGAAACGCGTATGTTGTGCTGTCTGCTCTGCAGCGTCCAGCGTACCATGCCAATTTATGTATTCAAATAAAAGTGCCTTAAAGGACAGTTCCGTGAGTGCTGGTATTCTCTTATAGAGATTTATTGTCATGTTACATTGTAGCCTATATAGGCTATGAGTGTTTGCTGGCCAGTGGCCACTGATATCGATGCTGTCAGCTGACCTTGCAATACCTTATAACCTTTACTGAACTGACGCCACGTACTGCTTGAGGTGACAAAGGCAAGGGGCTGGTTTTAAAAGGGAGGGGTCTATTTGAACATGGCCCTGCATATGCTCTTACTGTATATATTTCTTGTCATTTTGTGTCATATGACAAGAAGTCAAGAAGCTCCTGAAGAACTGAACACAGAAGAACATATCTTTTGATACCGTAAGAATATTGTTTTGTTTTTTTAGTTTTAGTTTTTGACTTGATAGCAGTTAAGTAGCTTATAGAGTACCAGAAGTTCTAATGTTTAGGTGCATATACACCTGAACTAATCATTTCCATAATTTCCTATTGTATTTATTTATTTGTATTTTCAAGATAAATAAATTACTAGAAACGACAGTGTGACTCCAGGCAGTCAGTCACTGGGTAAGAAGAAGTCAAACATGTCATGAGCATCGATTTAACATCTTAAGGCTTTGTCTTTCCAGTTATCATGCCATTGCCTGCGATCGCTGCAGTAGTGGGGATTGGTTCCGCAGTTGCTGCGCTCCTCCCAACTCATCGCCAGTGCAGCATTACGATCACCAACCGCAGTTCCCACCCACTCATTAATCCCAGGTATTTGTTTATTTTGTGTTTTCTATTCTTTTTGCTCTCATCATTTGCTCTAACCAGGCGAGTCATTTGGGGTCTCAGGGTAGGGATGGCAATTGGCATCCCCCAGTGTTCACATTTAACCTCAAATGTAGTTATTTTAGGCTTGTGTCACGTTATAGATATGCGTTTTCTTGTCATTTATTAACCGCTTTCAACCTGGCATCCATATTTTGGGCATGTCATTATAGGTGAACATTTTCGAACATTTTCTCTTTCCCCCCAAAACAACTGTTGTGAAAATAATTGCGTTGCAACGTAATGTGAGCTTGTCGATCCACTATTTTCGTTATTTTGGGAGGGGGGCTTAAGTGGTAATTTATTTTTGCCAACACCTATTTTTTTTAATTTTTATTACACCTCTGGTTCTAACTTTTTTGTTTCTTCCTATTAAGGATGTACATTCAGAGTGGCCATTGTGCCAAAGAGTTACCACATGAAATCGGCTCCTCCATGGAGGCGATTGTGGAGTTCCAAAAGACCGCAAACACTGCGAAGGGCGCTGTCGGTGTCTTCACCTACGATATCAGCGGATCCTCCAAGAAGCTGGCTTTCATGTTCTCTGTGCCCTACGACTACAACCTGTACTCAAACTGGCATGCGGCGGGATTCTTTGGCATGGGCAAAGGTTGCGACTACGATCTTTATAAGGAGATGTATTACAACGCAGAGAACGGATTCGTCAGACAAAAAGGGGGCTCCGCAATCACTCATAGAGACGGCGGTTTTACAGTCAGGACCACGATGGCAGACACTTACACACCTGCCATGACTGTGGAAATTCTTGGTAACTGGAAATATGTTTATGTATGTTAATATGTTATTATTATTAAAATTATGTTAATATGTTTAATTATGTTATGGAAATAACTGATAACTGACTGTTTGTGTGAATTTGTGTACTGAATAATTGTTTTTACAGATTACTGTATACAATTTTGGTTGATAGGACATTAACCCATTAAGGCTGGGAACACATCTGTCATTTTTAGATTTCTTTGGCTATTCAAAAAATAGCAGATCTACAAGCTCATAGCGCGGCACAAGCTTGTAGATCTGCTATATTTTTTGAAAAATCGTGGAAATCTTTGAATATATACATACATTTATAACTCTAATCCTTGCTTCTGGGGGTCCTTGGAACAAAATATTTTCAGATGGGGGTCCGTGGCCAAATGCATATAATTTTGGGGGTCCTTGACATGAAAGTTTGAGAACCACTGATATATAAAGCGACGTACGTTTTTTCATAAAAGAAACTGTTAGGATTTAGAAGACATTTGTAGTAACTCTAAATAAAAAAACATACAGTATGACCAAGAGAAAGGTTAGTAGGTTATATTATGAGATGCTGTACTGTTTACCACTCCCAGCGTGACCAGGCTCTACAATGGGTCAATGTGAAAAGGGTGCCATTTCTTCTTTGGCCTTGCACGGCAATCGGACACTGCATTCATGATTTGAGGCATTTTGTTCCAAAAATGTGGCACACAGCCGTTTGTCAAAGAGAGTAAATAAGGGCACGTTTTCAGGCCTTAGCTGAGAGAGAGATGATCAAGCAGAGACCTGTTAGGCTGGACTGATACCTTAGTCCAATGTGCCAGGAACCCCGAAGGCAAGGCGTGGGAACAAGGTAACAGGTTTAAGGATAATGAAGGAATGAGGCACTGGAGCATCCTGGACATATTAAATGGCTTTTTATTTAGGTGCTATAACATGAAAGAGGACTAACGTTCCGATTCCTGAGGCATCTTCATCAGAGTACACACACCAGAGGCTTGTTGAAGGCTGCTAGGAGATGGGTAGCATGGGCAGTCCCTTCATCCAGCCAATGTCTGAGGACAACCTATAACGAGGTGTGAAGAATGGAAATATTTGAATGGAAAATATTGAGAGGTTTAGAAATGTTTTTCTCCTCCCACAGACCCATTACTAGACAAGCATAAGACAGAGCAAATGCATAATTTGCATAAAACATAAAAGTTGCCAGAGTATTTAAAGAAATTGTTGCATAAGATTATCTCAACTAAATCCATTAGAATTAAGATGGGTACAATGTGTGCTGGACGTTAGATAATGAGAATTGTCTTCAAGGCCAATATCGTGTGGAATACATGTATACTGTAGGCTTTGAACGTCCAGTGAGGCCAAAATGTGAAATCTTTTATTTTTCATATATTTTTGGGACGAGGAGAGAGAGACAGGGAGTGACATACAGCAAAGTTCATCGGGAACGGGTTAGGATTTTTTATGATGTTTAAAACATCAGTGGTGTCTCCTTATGATGGCAGGTTGTGAACAAATTAATGTTCCCAAAAAGTGATCAACATACTGGGATACAGGCTCGGTTAAACTGTCTATTGACACCATATAGAAAATTGGGCACACTGGGTGATCTTTACACATAATCCATAATGAAACCTCTCTTATGAAAAATTAAGCAAAATGAAAGTGAAAAATGAAGACTTATTTTTAAAGGGTGTACATATCTAATGACTTCATCGGGTACAGCATTAGTACAAGCAGTATTGCTACCAATAGAGAAATTAGGTCTGGAGAACAGATGTTTTAAGTGCAGTATTCTAAGGAACTTAAATACATCAACCTTGAGAGTAAATGGATCGTCATTGTTGGTTGGTGCAAAGAACAACAACAAACAATCTTTTCCGCTTGTGTAAGACTGTGATCAGAGAGGTTGATCACAGTTTCCTGTAGTGTGGGGAGCAGCGTGGAGGTGGTGGGTCTTTTTCTACCTCCCATGAATTCTTTGAGACACAAATACGGGTATTTAGGGCTATAAATGTTCTCGAACTCAACTGTTGGCCATGTGACCTTATTAGTCCAGCCATCGGCAGGCGGTCTTTATGGACATTCCTTACGTCCGCAAACTTAAAGTGTCAATTATTGCTTATAACGTGCTGGCACACTTGGCTGAAGTCCACAAAGGTAGTTGGCTGACATAAAAAAGGCATACCGACCACATAACCGCAAAATATTCAAGAAAGGAGCACTGGTCTGCCTTTTTCCTATGGTTTCTATGCACTGAGTTGAACATCATGGCGGATGATCAATAAGTAACAGGTGACGGGTCACTATAGTCAGAAGAATAAGGGCATTTATTAAATCAAAGATTTAATAAATGAGGAGGTCTGTAGAGAGCGTGAGGGGAGATCCTGGGGATGGTGAGAGGGTGGGTGAAGCTGGGGATTGTGGAACACTGGATTTACAGAGGGAGCCACAGTAGTCAACTTTCAAGCATTGAGCGCTAGTTCTCAGCAGCTTATATACAGTAGGCAGCTTGTATTGATGGCAATGTGAAGCAGCTGGGATGATTGGGATCACCCACACCTGAGCTGAGACGCCTGGCCCTGTGATGTCGTGCAGAAGAGAGACTAGGAACGTGTGACACAACAGTCACATAGTCAAAAAGTGATTGAAAAAACACGGCCCTCTCACGCATTAGAATGACAATATCAGTCACCAGAACCAAGGCTGTGTTTTCAATGAATCTAACATGGTTAAAAAGGAGTTTAAAGTTACAATGGGTTTACGGAGGAAGGGGGCATGTATGATAAAATGAATATCAAATGTATATATATATATATATATATATATATATATATATATATATATATATATATATATATATATATATATATATATATATATATATATATATATATATATATATATATATATATATGTATATATATATACATATATATATATATCAAGCAACTTAAAAACTGAGTAGAAGTTAACATGACCCCCAAACATGTTTGAAAGTGAAATATCCCTTTAAACATCCCATAGCATAGCAAGCATCCCATTTACAAATGACTCTGCTAAGGAGGGTCAATAAAACACATCTGAATTCAAATCAAACACCTGAACATTAATATTCCACAATACAACATAATTTAATCAAATTAAAATCAGTGCAGTGGATCTTTAGATTCTAATAGGACTAATACTTATTATACACAGTTTGGAGGAAAATGGTTGGTAATAATGTATACCAGAGGCATTGACATTGAGCTAAACATGTCACACCATGGTGTATGGTCCTAGCATGTATAGCAAACATACTTGGAAGTGACATCTTATATATCATGACAGTGTTCACTTTCCAACGTTCTAAACATTCTACCAATATGTGTTATATTCTGTGATTTAATTGTGGGATAAAAATGTAATCGATTGTGCAGGCCTAACTTACGGTATAGTTTTATAGTCAATTTCAGCTCATTTGAGTATGTGTTTCTGTAGATCTGTCTTGTGCAATGTTATAATAATGACCCCTTCCCACTCTCTCTTCTCTTCTCTTCTCTTCTCTTCTCTTCTCTTCTCTTCTCTTCTCTTCTCTTCTCTTCTCTTCTCTTCTCTTCTCTTCTCTTCTCTTCTCTTCTCCTCTTCTCTTCATATAATATTTATATTGATATACTATTGATATACAGTACTATTTGATGTCATGGGAGTATAGTGTGTGCACTTTCAGTTAAATAGACTATCAGTGCCCTCTACAGGCTCCCGAGCTCACTTCACAACCCGTGGTTGAACAAATCTGTTGAACTGAACTGATATAGACATGGACTATGGACTATGGATTTCAATGAGCCACTGTCCTAACTTGAACATTGGAAATCTGTTGATTGGCGATGGGGAAGAGAGGGGTGGAGAGGGAGAGTGGAGAGAAGAGGAGAGGGAGAGGTCCCCTCCCCCCTTTTTCCTTTTAATTGTAATGTTTTTGTTTGGCTTTTAACTAGTTATTTTCTTAATAAAGTAATTTTTGTTTGTTCTGTTTTTGTAAAGCAACTTTGAGTACAGAGAAAAGAAATCTAGCTATTGGCTTTTTCATAAAGAAAGGTTTTTAATCTAGTCTTAAATATACAGAGTGTGTCTGGTTCATGGACCGAAACTGGGAGAAGGTTCCACAGTTGAGGTGCCTGAAACTTAAATGCTCTGCCTCCTGTTCTAACCTTAGATATTTTTGGATCCTCAAACATTTTTGCATGATGGGAACGCACTGGTGTTCTAGTAGGCTTAGTTATAAGGCTTGATTAGTTATTTAAGATACAGTGGTGCCTGACCATTGAGAGCTTTATAGGTGCGGAGGAGAACTTTAATTTGATTCTGTTTAGGGAGCCATGCAGTGCAGAGATGCCAGTGAAGGAGATATATGATATTTTTTTCTATTTCCTGTCAGTACGTGCTCAGCAGCATTCTGGACAGACTATTCAGAGACTTATTGGAGCAGCCTGATAATAATGAACTGTATTAGTCCAGCCTAGAAGTAAGAAATGCGTGAACAAGTTTTTCGGCATCATTTTGAGACATAATAATAATAATAATAATAATGAATTGCATTTTATAGCGCTTTTCCAAGTGCTCAAAGCGCTTTACAATGGTTCATTCATTCATAAACAGAATGTTAGGCACCTAACCTTTGCAATATTTTGAAATGTGTTTTATGTGGGATTGAAATATTGTGATATCCTGGTCAAAGGTAACTCCCAGATTCTTTAAAGTGTCCCTGGAGGCCAAGGTAATGGCATCTACTGTAGTCAAATTATCATCAGCTAATTTGTCTCTTGTCTTCTCTTGCACTTAAACTATGTTGTGTTGTACTGGATGAAGTCAGAAAGTCCACAATATAACTATATATATCGTTGAGAAAGAAAGAAAGAAAAGAAGCATGATGGAAATCATGGTCTGAAGTGAGGACTGCAGCAGCTGACCGTGAAAAGTGGAAGCGCTCTGTGAAGGCCTTATGTGCCACAAGGCACAAAGTGGATAGGTAACAGGTAACTCTTTGAATGAAAATGTATTGAAAATTAAAATAGAATAGAATAGAATTGAGCGTGAATAAAAGTAGAAGCAATAGCAGTAGGAAGTAAAAAGGCATTTAGTTGTATGCAGGTGAAGCCATTCCCAGAGGCGAAAATAACTGACATGGTTATATGATTATATATTTAACTCCAGGTGGAATGCGTTCACTTCAGCTTAATTTCATGCTTGCTCTAACAATTATCTATGTGCAATGAAATGGTGCTTAAGGGCACGGTCACACCTAAGTTTAATTCTATATGAATTCTGCCAATACTTTTCAATGGGAATGATGTGGTTTGATGGCGCTTGTGTCTTTCGGTGTGTCACGCACACCTTGCGTTTATGCTATACGCCATGCTCGAGACAGATTTAGCTTTTCCCCCTCTGTCCAGTCGGGTGAGTCGAAGGCGGACCGTCCCAAGACTCAGGAAGCGACATGGTGCTTGCGATAACTGCGGGCTACGGGGAGGGTCCTGAAAGTGAGTGGCAGGTGCGTTGGTGATTTGAATAGAATGTGCTGCGAGCTACTCAGTTTTTTTAGAATGTGCTGGCTGCAAAAACCAGTCGGCCGCGCACAACCTGAGTTTTTCAGCTGGCAGCCACAGTGTGACTCACCAAACTGGAATTTTACCTATGAGGCCCACCAACAATTACCTCTACCCCCTTCTCCTTGCCCCAACGGGTTTTGTAAACAGGTTCTGCACCTTACCTGCCCAGCAATCTCATTTGCAAAATGTGATTTGGGGGGGGGGGGGGGGGGTTACCGGGCTAGCCCAGCCTACACTGTTAAAGCAACCAACATCTCAACAGAGAACGTTGTCTTTTATGAACAGCTAGCCTACTGTATGTTCTATGAGAGCTAACTGTTAAAAACAAAGCAATTTGCTGCAGTTACCTCTTGTCGGTTTCAATTCACTGCCAACTTGCTGCAACAAAAATCCCAGGTAAGCCTATAGCTGCTGCATGTCAATGAAATGTAAAATGTAAAATTAAGCTGAATTTATATTCAACCTTACGTGTCATTTAAATTGATGCATTGTGGGGGAAATTAGTGATGATAATGACTGGTGTTAGGGATATGTTTTTTGTGGCTTTTCTAACTTTGTGGTACAGTCGAGTGACAGGAAAAAGGGAGATAGACTGGATTGACACGCAACAAAGGTTGTCAGGCTGCATTACAGCCTACTGTATGTGGTATAATGTGCCTTAACCACTCGGCCATCGGCGCCCAAATAGCTCTATATATTGTGATAGCTAAAATTTTGGTACAGTATATAGCGCTTTTCCTAAAGTCGCTTTACATAACTGCTACAGAGTGTTTGTTCAGTAACAGTGATGTAGATGATGTATTTACGCTAATAGATCAGGGGTCTTCAATGTTTTTCGGGCCAAGGACCCCTTAGCAGGGACCCCATACTGTATATTCTTGTTTTTTTATAATGCTTTCCATTCTGTCATACAGAAGAAACGTGAATGGCGTGTGCATTGTGGCCTTGCATAGAACTTAAAAAAATCTTTTCAGCTCACAACCCAGACATCGTTGTTGAAATTGTCAGCCAGCTCTGTGCAGTTTTGGAGAAGTAAAAACTCCTGACTAGACACATAACTTCAACATGCGTGAGAACACTGAAATCCATCGAACCTCAGAATGGTGAAGTAGAGCAGTGTGTTCTTCAAGATCTGCTATTTTTGTAAAAAATTTGCAAATCTTTAAATATGTATTTTTTAAAGCGAACATTTTAACACAAATCTTTTATAATGCTTTCAGACAGTTTTTTAAAAAAAAATTATGTCGCTATAATATCCGTGGTTCTTCTTCCACGTGGACTTTTTCCACGACCACCCAAAATGATATGTATTTGGCCGTGGACACCCCCATCTCATATGTTGTCCCCCCCCCCCGAGAAGAAAAGATTTTAGTTAAAAATCTTCGCTTTAAAAATAATAATACATATATTCAAAGATTTGCACACATTTTCACGATTTTTCAAAAATAGCAGGTCCGAGTGCCGTGCTACGAGCTTGTAGATCTGCTATTTTTGAATAGCCCAAAGAAATCTAAAATGACGCAAATGCTTTACCGGTCTTAACGGATTAATGTCTTTGGCAACGAGTGACTCCCTAGTCCCTGTGTCGCATGCAGTTTACTCTGTAACCTGGGTAGCATGCAGTTTACTCTGTAACCTGGGTAGCATGCAGTTTACTCTGTAACCTGGGTAGCATGCAGGGCCTCCATCAGGTGCACACTGAGCCAACCAGTGCTCGAGCACCTGCCTGTTTGCTAAGAGAAATTCTCTTATTTAAATATAGGTCTTGCTGAACCACAGGTGCTCTCCACCCTGCTCTCAATACAATGTAGGTTAGGTCGCTTTATTTTCTCATCGTGATAAGTCTGAACACTTTTTAGTTGAGCATGGCAGTCTCCATGTTTCTTGTTAAAACCAGAGTATAAAAGGCACGAAAATAGCAAATTAAGTTGTCAGCACTCGCTATGCAACACTTTTAAAAACATGCAGCAGAAGAAGGAAATGTAAACGTTTCTCAGACATATGTGGGTGTGAATCGTGGTGTACATTATGCAAGTAACACTCAAAAGTGTGAACTTGCTACAGTAGGTTCTGTTGACAGGCTTTTTATTAGGGCTTATGAATCATTATCATTCACATTTGTAATTATATGAAATGTGTACACTTTTACTATCGTCTCTATAGTGTTTAACTTATCTGTTGCCTAAATTGCTACTGTCCTCCACACAGTGGGGGTTGGGGGTATAGTTAGGTAGTCTTTCTTACAGTTTACATTTGCTAATAGTATGTTGGATTCATGCATATTTTCAGACATTTAAAACAAAACAAAAAAAGTATCAGAAAAAAAAGGGTGGCCCCGCTGCAGTGACTCCGAGGACCACCAAGGGGTCACGAACCCCAATGTTGAATACCCATGATGTAGATCCCAGTGGAGAGTATGTACTGTGATAGGTTTCCTTCTTTGAAGTACACAGTGTGTGGCCAATTTCATTTACAAAAAAAAAAAACGTTATTGTTAATTATTGTTAATAATAATACCCACCTCTCTCTCTCTCTCTCTCTCTATCTCTCTCTCTCCCCCCTAGAAACGGAGAAAAAAACCCATCAAAACAAACATGAGTGCAGATCCAAGCAGCATGAAGGCCGGTGAAGGAGGTATGCATCTATAGGAGACATACAACACATTTCAATATACTGTACATTGTTCTTTTATAAGACATACAAGGGTGGAATCTGTAATCTGAGTTCCCAGAAGCTAGTGTAGGGTGTAGTTAAATCAATTAATGTTATTGAAAAACCTCAAATAGTCAGCATGCATTCATTACCATATGCTTTTTATCCACCAGCTCTCATAATAAATGATGAAGAAGTTCGGATTGTGCTGGTTGGGAAGACTGGAGCTGGAAAGAGCGCCACTGGAAACACCATCCTGGGTTCTGAAGCTTTTGAATCCAAAGCTTTGGTTGAATCTCTGACAGCTAAATGTAAGAAGGTCGGAGGAGTGTTGGCTGGTAGAAATGTCTCTGTTGTTGACACACCAGACCTGTTCGACTCCAAGATCGGTGAAGATAAAACCCTCAATGAGATCAAACAGTGCATTTGTTTTGCTGCTCCTGGTCCCCATGTGTTCCTGATTGTGATCAAACGGGGAGGATTCATGGACGAGGAGAAGAAATCAGTTGAAATGATTCAGAAAGTATTTGGTGAAATGTCAAACAAATACTCCATGATTCTCTTCACTCATGGAGATCAGGTTGAAGATGAAACAGCTGAAGAAATGTTGATTAATAGTCCAGAACTACAAGAATTAGTCAGCAACTGTGAAGGTCGCTATCATGTCTTCAACAACAAAACCAAGGATCCCTCTCAGGTCACTGAGCTGCTGGAGAAAATCAACAAGATGTTGAAGAAGAATGGAGGAAGCCACTACACCAATGAGATGTTCCAAGATGTGGAGAAAGAAATGGAGGAAGAGAAAGAGAGAATCCTTCAGCAGATGGAATGGCTGGAAGAAGAAGCAAGAGAGGAGGCTGAGAAAAGGAATGCATTCATCGGTGAAGTGGATCATTCTGAAGTTGATTCAGATATCCAGAGTGATTGCTGGCAGGGGTCTTTGGCTAGATTGTGTGTGGCTGGCGTGACAGGCGCTGTAACAGGGGGTCGTATAGTGGCTGGCGCAACTGGACTATGCGAACATGACGGCAAAAAGAGAAGTGAGAGATTGAAAAGATTCGTCGAGTACGGGGCTGATATAGGACACCGTGTGGGAAATTTTGGAGGTGAAGAATGCAAAGAAGCAGGGGGCGCAATTGGGGGAGGAGTGGGAGCTCTTGCTCACTTGATATTGAAATGAGAATGAATGACACATTTTTAATGAGATATATTTACGTTGTAGTTTCCCACACATCGTTTTTATGGGTCACGACTCTTTTTTGTTTTTCAATGGATATTCAGAAATGGAGGGAAAATAACGCCTATTTTAATTTTTTTTCTAAATAGGCTTAAGGGATTCATTCATAATGTATTACAATTTTTCTATGTTCCGGTACCGGAGTCGAGGTGAAAAAGTTTGATCTAAATCAATACATCCACATCACAATGAACACCAATTTCAATAGTTAATGTTTTGAAACATTTCACTTTCTCTGTACACACCAGTTAACCTATTTTGATCAACTTGTGTTCTGTTGATATCTCAATAAACTGATGAAAGACATTATAGACTGATGTGTGATATTTTGATTATACAGTATGTACACACACAGTATGTATTTTTGGGAGGTCTGGTCCTCCAAACACAGGTTCGAATTGACAATGGAATAAAATGGCAAATAACTAAAACAGAGGCAAAGTTAAAGGGTGAACACACATTTATTATCTAAAAGTACTAATATGAGCTTCTATCCACCATAAAATTGCACAATAAAAATGCCTACCTAATAATCGTAAAAGGGCCCAGCTAACCAACTAAAAAAATAAAAGCGACGTAAAAAACCAGCGGGCTGAAGAAGGAAGGGGGGGAAACCGCTACGCTGGACGGCGCCACCTCTCAGACCGGCTTCGAGGTCCCTGTGGAGAACAAGGAAGCACTCCAATCACAGATACAAGGCAACCATTCTGTCTAGCACATGTTCTGGAGACCACAGGTATTGGTGTCGATGGAGACTTACCGGCGGTGATTGTGCGACCAGTGCGTCTTCCTTTGCACTGGTCCTCCACAGGGCACGATGTGGTCCATGGATCATGTGTTTGCCGTGCTTCCTTTGTCGTGACCATGCATGCACAAACGTTTTCCAGAACAGAGAGAGAGAGAGAGAGAGAGAGAGAGAGAAAAACTTCAGTCACATTCATGGTTCTTTTTTTCTTTTTCCAATTCCTTTATGAATTCCCCTCCACACCTGTTGCCCAAATGTTTCCCCTCACTAGATCAATGAAAACATCTATGTAAAATGTTCCTGTTTTACTGACTCCGTACCATTCTTAGTATGGGCCACTATAGTGTGATCTGTCAGATTTCTTTTTTAAAATAATACATCATTTAAGTGCTTTATAAATGTTTAGGTTGTTGTTGTCAAGATGCGCCATGGAGCATTTATAACTAGCATAAAACTTGTTCTGGTGGTTTAGTCTCATTAAGGAGTGGCCGGCATCATGTTTGTTTGCTTGAGTACATTCCATTCCTTTGCTTATTTGTTTGTCTTACACACTCACATAACATAACTTAATAGCCAGTAAAAAAATATAATCATCACTAAACTTTAAAATGAAATTTCCAATCTACAGTACATGTACTGTATAACGCTATAGTTTGATAAAAGGCAATATCATTACAACCCATTATTACGGGGCCAGGCTGCCAGCATGGCTCCTGGCCCT
The DNA here is from genome assembly GCF_963280865.1 of Gymnoscopelus braueri. NCBI lineage: Eukaryota > Metazoa > Chordata > Actinopteri > Myctophiformes > Myctophidae > Gymnoscopelus > Gymnoscopelus braueri. The sequence continues at coordinate 14,870,226 of NC_137604.1, forward strand.
GTTTTAAGATTGGCATTATTGTCTCCGCCAGGCCGAAAGGCATGGCGAGAGAGTATGTTTTCGCCCCTGTCCGTCCGTCCGTCCGTGTGTCCGTGTGTCCGTCCGTCCGTGTGTCCTGTCTGTGTGTTACCAGCTAATCTCTGGCACCGTTGGCCCGGTCGCTCCGAAACTGTGCACACACACTCCCTGGATGCCAATTCAGAACCTCTGCCCCACATTTTTCACATGGGCCTGTTATAGCGCCACCTGGAGGCCGATGTGTGCAAAACACATTTTTTCCCATTACTCCTACAGCTTTCAATTAAACGTCATGCAAATCGGTACACAGTATCTCTATAGTCTTGTGATCAACCCGGATCTGTTCAATTTCCCATATTCCATCCTCATTGGCTAAGGTTGGCTTCCAAAGTTTGCAGGATTGGTTAGTTTTGAACAAACTGCCTCAAATCATGAACGCAGCTTGCCATTTCCATGAAATTTCACGCGCACATTCCCACTAGGCCGAGGAAGAAATGCCACTTAAAACTTTTCAAATCAGCCTCATGGTGGCGCTATAACAGGCCAATTTGCATTTTTAACTATAACTGCACCGATCTGCGTGAAACTTTGCACGCATACTCCCTAGAGGCCAAGGAAAAACACCTGCACTGCATTTTTCACATCTGCTTTTTACAGCGCCACCAGGAGGCCGACTTATGTCAATAACATTTTTGGATATTAATCCTTCAGATTTTATCCAAACATCACGCAAATCGGTACACAGTATCTCTATAGTCATGTGATCAAGACGCATCTGTCCGATATTTCATATTCCATCCTGATTGGCTACGGTTGGCTTCCAAAATTAGCAGGATTGGTCAGTTTTGAACAAAATGTCTCAAATCATGAAAGCAGCTTGCGATTTCCGTGAAAATTTGCACGCATATTCCCATTAGGCCGCGGAAGAAATGCCACCCTTTTCACATTGCCCTGTTATAGTGCCACCAGCAGGTCTACTTTAGCAAAACACATTTTTGCAACAAAATGCCTCAAATCATGAACGCACGCACATTCCCACTAGGCCGAGGAAGAAATGCCACCCTTTTCACATTGGCCTGTTATAGCGCCACCAGGAGGCCACAATAACCTACCTCACCTGGCGGAGACCTGTGCTCCGAGGAGCACTTTTTCTAGTTCCATTTCTTCCGCCGTTTTTGGCAGTTCTGGCTGAACCGTGCATACGCTTTTTACGAAACTCGGCCATATGATAGATGGTCATGAAAAACTATCAAGAAATAATTCTCACAATCTTTCGTCAAAAGGTGGCGCTATAGCACTCAATTGAAAATGCCAACTTTGAACAGGTACAACTCATGCCCTGTTTGACCTACAGCCATGAAACTTTGCTACACATATGCGTCTGCTCATGCTGAACAACTTTCACACTCTGACTTTTGACTTCTGACCTTTAGATCATTTTGAATTATGAAAAACTGTTAAAACCTATCTCCTCCTGGGATTGTTGAGCAATCTGCACGAAACGTTTTACACATGAACATTGGACCTATGCCGACAAAACGTTGGGGGCGGATTTTTTCTAAGTGAAAAAATAAAGCTTTAATGAGCCAATGAATATTGCAGTTTTATGACAATTATTCATCTGCCCCTAACACATACAGTACATGCTAAAAATAGCCGATCTACAATCTCACAACTTTTCAGATAGCAACGTTTTTGCTTGTAGATCGGCTACTTTCGGAAGTTTCGGTTCCGAGGAGACGTACAATTTCTCTATTGGTAAATGGTTTGTGAACCAGTGATCTAGAGTAGTTAGTGAAACAGAGGCTTGGTTCATAATTGACGGAAATAATTATACATATCAAAAGACATTGTCAGGGAGGCCATATTACTAGCTCAATGAGAAGAGAGGCAGTCTGTGAGGGCTAAGGTTGCTGGTTTGATCCCTGTCCTTGACAATGTGTTGAAATGATCATGATTCTTAGTTTTACATGTAGTGCTTACTGAGGTTAGGGTGGGTGCATTGCATAAAACATGACCTTGTTAATTAATGCATGTGCAATTGTTAAAGATAACATGAAATGATTATTTGAGAGTATTTTTTGTCAATGTATGACATAGGCCTACTTCATTGTGAAAATAGCTGATCTACAATCTCACAACTTTTCAGATAGCAACGAGGGTATGTTTTGTCAATGTATGACATACTTCATTGTGAAAATAGCCGATCTACAATCTCACAACTTTTCACGTTTTGTGAGCTTGTAGATCGGCTACTTTCACTGGTTTCTGTTCCGAGGAGACGTACAATTTCTCTATCGGTAGATGGTTAGGGAACCAGTGATCTTTGAGACACGAAATAAAATGGTAAACTCATCAGTCGATCTTCAACTCCTTCATGTCCAGCTGGGTCCGCTACAATCACTAACCTGCCTGACCTGGCGGAGACCTGTGCACTTTTTCTAGTTCCCCCTCATTTCACTTTTATATATTGGTACAGATTGGATATAACTCATAAGTTGTAAGTATCAGAAGAATTATACTTGAGACAAATTTAATTCAGTTTTAAGTTGGGCAAAGGATTTTAAGGTACCACCCAAAAAGAGATCTTGTATTTTTTAAATACCAGCATCTTTCCAGGCTCTGAACCCAACATCTGAACATGATTGCGCGAAATCAGGATTACAAAAAACAGGACAAAGATCAATACATCTATTTATGATAAGATGTATTGATATGTGATCACATCCATCTGTCTTTTGAATCAAAACTGGTTTGATTATTACATCAAGCATGTCAATGTCAAACTTAAAATATGTGTGCGTGTGTGTGTATGCATGCCTGCGTGCGTGCGTGCATGTGTGCGTGCATGCGTGTTTGTGTAATGACACAAGAACAAAAGTTAAAAGTTCAATGTCTGACATCAATCTACTAAAACACACCACCACAATCTGTCATACTGATAAGAAATATAGGTTTGTTTTCAAAGTCCAGAAAAATATGCCATTCCTTAATTAGTATGCCATCACAATGAAACCAAAAGACAGAGACACAAGAAACACTTATCTGAGAAGATAAAGAAACATGCATGGGCCTATATGCAGGCCCTAGTGGCACAGTAGTTAAGTTCCTGTCTACCTCCATGGAGACTAGGGGTTTGAAGGAAGTAAATTGTATGTCTAAATCAGTTTGTTTCTGTTGTTAACCAGTTGGAGAGTTGTTCAAAGGGTTTAATTCAAAGTTCCAGAATGATAACAGTTATCATAATAATAATGGGGGTATTTTTATATGAACTTTTAACTTTTTAACTTTTAAAACAATTAATATATCATGACATCCTTGTGAAAGGGAGGGGTGGACAGGGGGTGGACAGGGGGTGGACCGTGGACGCAGATTAAAGGAACAATAGTTTGCTGCCGTAAATGCTGGAGCTCACACATCTCTGGTCTGGTGTCTCCATCATTTTATAGCGTAGAGAGAGTCTGTAATTCCTTTGATGGGGGAGTCAGAGATCTATGTTTGAGGGAATCATGTGACCTGATGAAGCAAAGTTCATTCTGTGCCACAGAGAGAAGAAAGATAACTGAAAAGACTGATAACACCCAAGGGTTACAAGCGTCATTGCAATCATCATTGTGCCACAATGGACCATTTGAGGACAAAAACATCAAGAGGTCATCTAAAACATCTATTCTATTCTAGTCATTAATTCATTCATTTCTATGCTCGAAAGGCACTGAGCTTACCTTCATTTACAGTGACATCGAGTGAAAATACTGTTCACACACTTTTAAACTATCCATCGTAAATGTGAAATGATTCACCACTGAGCAACTGCATGGCCTGTTTCTCACCTAAAATGTTAACAAAAAGTGTTTTTGTTGACTAGAACAAGGGTCTTCCATGTGAAAATAGAGAGAGCTACTCGCCCACCCGGTTTATTAGTCTGTGATGTTGTCAATAGAAAGTGCAAAGATGATACTATAACAGGTTTAGCCTATTGGTAGGTTATTATTTCTATGACAGGTGTCTATAATTCCTGCAGTGTTCCGGTCAAATCTGACCGATTTACAACTTCTGAATGCGGCGGGCGATTATTTGGGATGTGCGGAGAAGTTCAGGGGCGGTGAGGCAAGCAGGCGCGGTCCCGTGAAATTCTCGCACTCGTGCTCGTTTGTGCACGCGCCCGCGGGCGGCAAGAGCTGAATTGTGGTGAGCTTTTCTTTTCCCCACTGATCATGACCACTGATACTGACCATGTGTAGCACAGTCTGTTGCTACAATGGATTCCTCTCAGCCACAAGGACAGACAACTCTTCAGTGTCTTCAGTCTGTGTGGCCACTCAGGCCCACCTACAGTATGGAGTTACATTTGTGTCTTAATTAACCAAACAAAAGAAAAAGATTTGAGAGAGAATATAAACAGATCTGTTTTAAAAAATATAAACAGAGCAAAAAATTATTTGGAATGAAAACGAATTAAAACAGCATGCAAAAAAAAACTATCTACAAGCAAAAAATATACATAAACATTTTTTTTAACAAATTAAAACAGCAATCAAAAAATATATTGCTGTTTTTCTATTGCAATATATTAGACGATTTTTTAATCCCCTTTAAGTAATCTTCAAGGTGGGCTGTTGGAAATGTTACAAGCACTAACAATGGGGCCTAGGAATGACAGCTGTGTGTGCCTGTACCTCAAATAATCCATGTATTCTAATAAAGTTGCCTGATTCTGGAAAATGCTCTAAGGTCAGCAAAGAAGGTCAGCAGTTGGGAATTTGTTATTATGGCATTGAATGACCTAAAACCACCTTTAGAAAGAATGTCAAACCCAAAAGTATATAAAAGGTGATTTGTGCGGATTACAGGTGTGAAAAGTGTGTTTTTGTCGATCCTCATTTGCATTGTTATTTGTTCCACTCCCCGTTTAACATCATAAAAGGCAGCCGGAAATATCTGACGTTGTGAATATGAGCAGATCTGAAAACTTATACAACACATTGTGTTGCATCGCCTTGACAACTTGTAGAAATAGAATAGTGTATTTTGGAAAGCGAGTCCCTCGCGCGATGGATCTGTTGAACGTGAATGAAAAAGGCCTATTGCTGTTGTGTTAAATAGAAGAAAGTGTATAAAGTTTAACCGGATGGGATCAAAATAATAATAAGCTAATAATGCATGGCAGGATATTATATAAGTCTATTGTACTGAAGCATTGCTCAGGTTTCAAATCGAAAATAAATTAAAATAAACCTTGTTATAAGTCGTTATGCATAATGTAATTAAATCTGCGACTTTATTTTGTATGAGTATTATGTTTGTGTTCAACCAAGTAAATGACCAGTTAACCTGCATCCAGTTGTCTGTCCTTGTGGCTGAGAGGAATCCACAGTAGCAACAGACTGTCACTGTGCTACACATGGTCAGTATCTGTGGTCATTATCAGTGTGTGTGTGTGTGTGTGTGTGTGTGTGTGTGTGTGTGTGTGTGTGTGTGTGTGTGTGTGTGTGTGTGTGTGTGTGTGTGTGTGTGTGTGTGTGTGTGTGTGTGTGTGTGTGTGTGTGTGTGTGTGTGTGTGTGCGTGTGTGTGTGTGTGTGTGTGTGTGTGGTTCCCCACCACCCATGTACCTCATTGTTTGCATCACACCACAGGGCTTGCTACAGAATCCATGTCACACATTCTGGATGGCTGCTATGCCTATAAAGGGCTTTACATAGCACACCACGACAGAATAGTTGATCTCATAACTAAGGACATATCTAAACATTTGACACCGTCAGTGAGAATGTACAAACATTCCTGTGTCAAAACTTCCATGTTTCAACTGAAAATCCTGAAATCTTTGCACATCTCTCTGCTAATACACCAGATGTTGTTGTTGTCAATGAAGGCTCCAGATCAGTTTCCATTCTTGAAATGGCCTGCACCTTACTCTAGCTTAAGAGGAAGCTTTTATGACCAAAGTCATTAAATACCAGCCGCTCCTCCATACCATCACAGAGCTAGGTTATAGGTGCAATCTACTTGTGTTCATCTTTGGCAGCCTAGGACATGTACATAGGTTGGTTGTAAGAGGCTTCCAACAACTTGGGATGCCAAAAAAAGCAGCTAAACGGCTTGCAAAATTCTGTGGAATCTCTTCTACTATTGGTAGCCGACTAGCCGCCAAATATGGCGAAGACGCTGTTATTTGTACCCCTGAAGGGTGTGGGGGTATGTGTGTGTGTGTGTGTGTGTGTGTGTGTGTGTGTGTGTGTGTGTGTGTGTGTGTGTGTGTGTGTGTGTGTGTGTGTGTGTGTCTGTCTCTATATGTGTGTGTGTGTGTGTGTGTGTGTGTGTGTGTGTGTGTGTGTGTGTGTGTGTGTGTGTGTGTGTGTGTGTGTGTCTATTCCATCTGTGTGTTGCGGGGGTAAACACTGTTGCGACTTCGAGCGGAATATGCGTCCTGGCTGGTGCAGTGGGCGAAAACTAGACATGTTTTTAAATGGAAATAAAACTTGTGTCATACAACTGCCATGTACAATAAATCTCAGTAAGAGAATACCAGCACTCACGGAACAGCCCTTTTAAGGCACTTTTATTTACATATTTTAAGCAAAGTAGTATGCTGCAGAACAGATAGCAACGGACGCGTTTCGGCGTTAAGCCTTCATCAGCGCTGTGTGCCGTGTGCACCGGAAGTGTCCAATTGATAGTGTCCGGGTAAGACAACTTCCCCTGTCCATGTAGAGATCAACAACTTCCAACCAATTTGTACACAAAAAGCGCAGTCATAATCCAAATACATAAACAACACATCAATTGGTCATTATGGTCATCACATTAAATTATACACAGAGTCCTTGAAGTCTTCGAATACAGTAAGTCCAATTAATCTGAGTCTGTTCCAATATAGGGGTCCAAGTAAAGACAAAATAATGCACAAACGGCTGAGTCCTCACAAAAGGGGGGTAAGGTACCCATGTATACACTTAGCAAGACAGAAAAAAGAAAGAAAGCAGTGCTTAAAGTCAGTTTCATTATTGCATTGTTGTTGTTGATTGCAGTTTTGATTGTTCAAGCACTTTGTAACTTTGTTTAAAAAAGTGCTATTCAAATAAAGTTTTATTATTATTATTATTATCTTAGTGTTAGTGAAACAGGGGCTCGATTCATGGCAGAAGGCAAGAGTCTATAATCTTCAACAGACACCATCATCAGGATGAAGCCTTAGCTCAATCACTACTGTGACAGCCTGTGAGTCTGAAGGTTGAGGGTTCGATTCCTGTCTATGACCATGGGTTGAGGTTTCTATGAGTAAGGTTCTTAACCCTGGATTGCTAACCACAATCCCTCAGCACTCTGCTCAGCTGTTGTGAATGCTCATTTGTTAATTACATGGGCTGCTTTGTCTAAAGTTCAATCTATTCTGTTTCTACGTCTTATTGTGCTGTTGTTGCATGATGCTTTTTGCCTTGGCCCTGCTTATCGCTGCTTGCAGCTTTAATTTAATTTTGCTCAAATATTTTATCCCACGATTTTGTAACCCATTTTTTCACCCAGTGCCAATTGTCTAAGTAATCCTGGACACTACACTCCCTCTGCCAGCCTAGGGAGAGCCTAGAGCTGAGCTCATGCCTCTTCTTGTCACCTGACAGGGGAGAGGTTCCCTGGTTAGACGTAACGCGTGGAAGGAACACGTTATTCCAACCAGTTCCTTTCCCCTCCATCAGGCACCCCGGCTGACCAGGGGGAGGCAGTATAGCAACCAGGATTACTGCATGTTTTTGTGAGGGTACATACCCTAGGAGACACGGGGAGAACATGCAGACTCCACACAGAGAGGCCCTTTCACCAACCCCACCTAGGGTATGGGCACTGATGACACGGAGGAGAGAACACGCCCCCAGCGCCCACAGCATGCCTGGTGGGAATTGAACCCAGGACCTTCTAGCTGTGAGGAAACAGCGCTACCGACTGCGCCACCGTGCTCCCTTGATATATTAATTGTTTACAGAAAGTGCAGAAAAGTTACAGAAAATACCCACATTATTATTATGATAATTGTTATCATTCTGGAACTTTAAATTAAACCCTTTGAACAACTCTCCCACTGGTTAACAACAGAATCAAACTGATTTCGACATTGTTATCCAACACAAGATTCCCTTCTTAGGAACTTTGATAAGGTCCTCCTTGTAACCGTTAAACCCTGCAAGCAGCTAGTTTCTACCCACGGCTACATAGAACCTTATTGACAACATTCGCGGAGACTGCTAACAGCCATACACTTTCTTATGGTCTCCCCTTTTTCAACCTTGAAACGACACTACACCCGCAGATAGCACAACGTCAAGGTTACCATAATTCGGCTTTTGTCTTATTAGGATTAGTTGTTGTTTGTCTCATTGTTTATTTTACAAACCAAGCATACTTTTGGTTATTAGGAGATGTTTAGTGGTCAAGGTAACCGATAAGGTTTATACACAATTTACACAATACTATTGTTTTACATTATAACCAGGAGAGTGGTGAATAATGGATAAAATCCATTGTCAGACTTCTCTTTAAATGCAGGAATTACATATTTATTAAAAGGGTTTTGCGATACAGGGTAAAGATGCATCAGACAGTAGTTAAAAAAATTAATAAATACAAAGTCCCTGTCAGTAATCTCCCCACCAGTCTGTATCGTGATAACTTAATATAATTTAGATAGGTGGATAAAGGGTTGTACAGGCCCTTCTCAACCTTGACAGTCTCCCACTATTCTGGCTTGAATAGCCGTAGAGCTGGGGGTTCCTTTAATCTTCGCAAAGGAGGTTTGGCTGACTTCTTTATCTTCTCAGATAAGTGTTTCATGATGTGACTCTGTCTTTCGGTTTCATTGTGATAGCATACTAATTAAGGAGTGGCATAATTTTATGGACTTTGAAAACAAACCTATATTTCTTATCAGTATGACAGATTGTTCTGGTGTGTTTTAGCAGATTGATGGCAGACATTAAATCTGCTATCGGACCTTTCTCACACAAACCTTTCATGCTTGGACACAAGCTATTAGCTAGTTCTTCAAAAGACGTTATCTTCATTCTGTCTGTGGCACTAAATGAACTTTGCTTCATCAGGTCACATGATTCCCTCCGATTCCCTCCTTTACAAGAAATGGTCCCATTTCTTGTCAATCATAGATCTCTGACTCCCCCCATCAAAGGACTTGCAGACTGAACACTATAAAATGATGGAGACACCAGAGATGTGTCAGTGAGCTGGTCCTTGTTGATGAAGCTTCCTCTGTCTCTCCAGACCTACATTAGGATTTCAATATTGAAGCAGGTAAGACACTGAGACCACTTGTAATTTAATGACACGAAATGTGTGACTTGACACTGCATTCATGATTTGAGGCATTTTGTTCAAAACAATTGTTTTGCTAAATTAGACCTGCTGGTGGCGCTATAACAGGCCAATCTTAAAAGGGTGGCATTTGCTCCTCAACATAGTGTGAATGTGCGTGCAAAGTTTGACCGCAATCGGATGCTGCGTTCATGATTTGCGGCATTTTGTTCAAAACAAGCCACTACTGCAAACTTTAGATGTAAATCTTAGCCAATCAGGATGGAATATGAAAAATCAAACACATCCGTCTTGATCACATGACTATAGAGATCATGTGTACCGATTTGTGTGAAATGTGGATAAAATCGGAAGGAGTAATATATATATATATTTTTTACATAAGTCGGCCACCTGGTGGCGCTATAAAAGGCAGATGTGAAAAATGCAGGGCAAGGGTTTTTCCTTGACCTCTAGGGAGTGCGCTTACAAAGTTTTACACAGATCGGTGCAGTTATAGGTAAAAACACAAATCGGCCTGTTATAGCGCCACCATGAGGCTGATTTGAACATTTCAATTGGCATTTCTTCCTCGGCATAGTGGAAATGTACGTGCAAAATTTCAAGGTAATTGCACGCTGTGTTCATGATTTGAGGCATTTTGTTCAAAATGGAGCACTCCTGCAAACTTTGGAAGACATTTTTAGCCAATCAGGATGGAATATGAAAAATCTGAAAGACATGTTTCGTTTAATGACTATAGAGATACTGTGTACCGATTCGTGTGACGTTTGGACCAAATCTGTAGGATTACAGTAAATAAATGTGTTTTTCAAAAAGCGGCCTCCTGGTGGCGCTATAACAGGCCCATGTGAAAATTTTGGGGCAGAGGTTCTGAATTGGCATCCAGGGAGTGTGTGTGCACAGTTTTGCTGCGATCAAGCCAACGGTGCCAGAGATTAGCTGCGGACAGACGGACACACACACGGACGGACGGACGAACGGACAGGGGGCAAAACATACTCTCTCGCCATGCCTTTCGGCCTGGCGGAGACAATAATAGTGAAAATAGCAGATCTACACTATTTTCACTATTTGAAGTAGGGCTCTAGCCTATAATGACATGCCCAAAATTGGGATGTCAGGGTTAAAGTGGTAGCTATACATTCAAAAACCTGGAGACTGGGAAGCTATCCACTGTATACTGGCAGGTGGCAATCCTGAGACAGGCATTAAATGTGGCATGGTCCAAGTATATTCCATGTTTGGGATTTCAATAATTGACAACTATAATAACACTCCACAATCATAATCCATGGAAACCCTCCATCCACAGCCTAGGACCTCCTCCCACCTAAAAGTTAGCTCATGTCTGATCAAAGTTAGGTGCCTTCACATGAAACTACTGTGACACTGCATTTAATTAAAATCCTGGCATGCCCTTCACTAATCACTCATCATGTACATATCTTTTTTTGTCTCTCAAGTTTCCTCGTTCCAGTGTTCCATTGGCATTTTATCCTTTACGTTTCCGTGAGAAGCATTTAACATGTAATTATTATGTCTAATAAATCAAAACAAATCAAGTGTAGCTTGTAGGGTGTGTCTTTTTCCATCGTTACATGTGCATGCCTTGGACTTTCTCATCAACAGAGAATACCTGATCACCTTAATGGAATCCACTAGTGTACCTTGCCAAACCAAACCAAATGGTTTAGCTGGTAGAACTTGATCTCCTTCTGTCCTCAAGTAACACTGTCTTTTGAAAAGCCAGCAATCTCTATATTAGCCATATGATGTATAATACGCACCCACTCACCTTTGCAGCTAAAGTGGCCCTTTTGAGGTTGAAGCACTGTCTGTACTGATGAGACTCAATTATTATTATCCAAAATAATTAGGATAAAATTGGTTTGTCGTTAAGTGGCTCAGTAGTTAATGCAGACATACTATTGTTTTAAAACGTGCAACACATTGGAATAGACCCTATGACACATTAGGAGTCCATTAGTACACATTTAGGGCTAGGCCACTGTGTTTTTGGTAAGATGATTATTTTGCATGTCCGTGGCAAAAATGAAATATTAATGAAAATTTCCATCACAAGCTGCCATGGTGATGACCCCTGATGTCATGTCATGACAGTGTTGACTGTCCAAAGTTCTAATTATTCCTACACCCTTGAATGTAGATCACTTCTACCAATACTTGTAGCATTCTGTGAGAGAACTCTTTTCTATGTCAAGGTGGACGTGCAGTTATAGAATGGGTTGTCCTCTACCGCTCATTTGATTATTACAGTGCTGCTGTAGAATGAGTTTATAACATAATTTGTCTTCATATACAGATTTATTCTTAATTGTTGTTAATAATAATACCCTCACCACTCTCTCTCACGCTCATTCTCTCTCTCTCTCTCTCTCTCTCTCTGTCCCTCTCTCTCATTCTCCCCCTTCCCCCCATCTCTCTCTCTCTCTCTCTCTCTCTCTCTCTCTCTCTCTCTCTCTCTCTCTCTCTCTCTCTCTCTCTCCCAATAAAGGAAGAAAAAACCCATCAAAACAGACATGAGTGCAGATTCAAGCAGCATGAAGGCAGGTGAAGGAGGTATGCATCTTGCCAGGAGACATACAACACATTTCAATATAAATTGTTCTTTTTCCAGACAAACAAGGGTGAATTAAATCTAATTAATATTATTGCGATAAAAAAGACAAACTCAAATATTTAGCATCCATTACCATATGCTTTTTATCCACCAGCTCTCATAATAAATGATGAAGAAGTTCGGATTGTGCTGGTTGGGAAGACTGGAGCTGGAAAGAGCGCCACTGGAAACACCATCCTGGGTTCTGAAGCTTTTGAATCCAAAGCTTTGGTTGAATCTCTGACAGCTAAATGCAAGAAGGTCAGAGGAGTGTTGGTTGGTAGAAATGTCTCTGTTGTCGACACACCAGACCTGTTTGACTCCAAGATCGGTGAAGATAAAACCCTCAATGAGATCAAACAGTGCATTTGTTTTGCTGCTCCTGGTCCCCATGTGTTCCTGATTGTGATCAAACGGGGAGGATTCACGGATGTGGAGAAGAAATCAGTTGAAATGATTCAGAAAGTATTTGGTGAAATGTCAAACAAATACTCCATGATTCTCCTCACTCATGGAGATCAGGTTGAAGATGAAACAGCTGAAGAAATGTTGAATAATAGTCCAGAACTACAAGAATTAATCAACAACTGTGAAGGTCGCTATCATGTCTTCAACAACAAAACCAAGGATCCCTCTCAGGTCACTGAGCTGCTGGAGAAAATCAACAAGATGTTGAAGAAGAATGGAGGAAGCCACTACACCAATGAGATGTTCCAAGATGTGGAGAAAGAAATAGAGGAAGAGAAAGAGAGAATCCTTCAGCAGATGGAATGGCTGGAAGAAGAAGCAAGAGAGGTAGCTGAGAAAAGGAATGCATTCATCGGTGAAGTGGATCATTCTGAAGCTACACCTTCTGTTGATGCAGATATCCAGAGTGATTTTTGGCAGGGGCCTTTGGCTGGAGTGTGCGTGGCTGTCGCAATGGGCGCTGTAACAGGGGGTCGTGTAGGGGCTAGTGCAACTGGACAACAATCCGAACAAGATGCCAAAGAAAGAAGTGAGAGATCGAAAAGATTCATCGAGTATGGGACTAACTTAGGAGCCGCAATTGGGGGAGGAGTGGGAGCTCTTGCTCACTTGATAAATGAAATGACAATGAAAGTTTGAATGAGATATATCTGCGACGTTGTTTCCCACACATGACACATGTCATGAGTAAATGTCCCGTTTTTAGTTTTTGTTTTTCAATAGATATTCAGAAATGTGGGGGAAAAAATGCCTCTTTTCACAATTTCACAATAGGCTTAAGGGATTAATTCATCATGTATTACAATTTTTCCATGTTCCGGTACCGGAGTCGAAGTGAAAGAGTTTGATCTAAATCAATACACAATCCACAGCTACAGCTCAAAATAGCTTGTTACTAAATGAGTTGTCTCCATTTGACCCAGCGTAACTGTTAGCAATGGGCAGCCACCTTGAGCGCACAGGGAGCAGTAAGGGGTTCAATGTCTTGTTCAAGAACACTTTTACACAAAGCCATGAGGAGCTGGGGATCAAACCTGGTTCCCAGGCAACATTCTGAGTCACCGACTGTCTGCCACCCTATTATGATTATAACGTGTGTTCTGTTGATCTCTCAATAAACTGATGTAAGACTTTATAGATGTGTGATTGTTGATTTGCTGGGGGCTTTGGTTAGATTGTGTGTGGCTGGCGTGACAGGCGCTGTAACAGGGGGTCGTATAGGGGCTAGTGCAAACAATCCGAACAAGATGCCAAAGAAAGAAGTGAGAGATTGAAAAGATTCATCGAGTACGGGACTGACTTAGGGCGTACTGTGGGAGGTTTTGCAGGTGGTGAAGACTGCAAAGAAGCAGGGGGCGCAATTGGGGGAGGAGTGGGAGCTCTTGCTCACTTGACAATGACAAAGTTTTAATGAGATATATCTAGGTTGTTGTTTCCCAGACATAGGGTTGTGATCCATTTCGGATCACAGAGCTGTTTTCATGAGCCACAAGTAAATATTGTGTGTTTTTACCGTTCTTACTTTTTCCCCCAAAACTATTTCAAAATATATTCAGAAATGTTTTAAAAAATCGTCTATTCTCACTACTTTTGAAATAGGCATAAGGGCGCGCTCCCACCAAAACATGGTCGGCTAGCGTTAAACGCAGGTTGTGCGTGGCCACAGTTTTTTGCAGCCAGCGGATTCTAAAAAACGGGAGTGACACACCTGTCACTCACTTTCAAGACCCTCCCCGTCGCCCACACCGCCTTCTGATTTGAGCACCATGGTGCTTCCTGAGTCTTGGGACGGTCCACCTTCGACTCACCCGATTGGACAGAGGAGGAAAATCAGCTCCTGCCTCCAGCAGTTTTATGCTTCAAATGGACAAGTCCTGTAGAGCGGATAAACGCAAGGTCTGCGCGACAGGCGGAAAGATCCGCTCTTGCGTGAATCCATGCATTTACATTGACAAAGCATTGGCAGATTCTGCCCCAGAGGTAAAATAAAAGTGCGGTGGGAGCGTGCCCTAAGTGATGAATTCATAATGTATTTTTCTAAGTTTTGGTACTGGTACACCAATTTCCAAGAGTTAATGTTTTGAAAAATGTCATGCCACAGCTACAGCTCAGTCCAAATAGAATAACTTACTGCTCAGGGAGCAGTTAGGGGTTCAGTGTCTTGCTCAAGGACACTTCAACACAAAGCCATGAGGAGCTGGAGATCAAACCGGGGACCACTTCAGTTACTGTCAGTTACAGTCAGTCAGTTACTGACTGTCTCCCACCCTATATGTTGTGTTGTGTTGTGTTGTGTTGTGTTGTGTTGTGTTGTGTTGTGTTGTGTTGTGTTGTGTTGTGTTGTGTTGTGTTATGTTATGATCTCCTATTAAACTCACTTGTTGATGGTTAGATTGATATGGTAAAGCAGATATTTGAACCTCTCCTCATATTCTCTTCTACACACCAGTGAAACTATTCTGATCATAACTTGTGTCCTGTTGATCTCTCAATAAACTGATATAAGACCTTTATAGATGTGTGATCTCTTGATTATACAGTATGCGATAATATACAGTATGTCAAAATATATTTGACTTTGGTCTCAAATAAGTGAAGTAGCTGAGGTGCACCTGGTTTATCTGGTGAAACAAGATCCATTTCAGTTTTGCTGTTGCTTTGCTGCATGGTTCATCACAAATAAATGACTAGTGTGAATGATGAATATGATAAGACCACAGTGAGTTGTATAAGACAAGAGACAATAGCCTGCTTACGTCTTTTTTACATTATGTTAAGCATGTCCTTACAAGTATTTCTGTTTTAGCTTAACACCAAAATCACAATATACAGGATAATCAAGTGAAATGGGAAGTGATAAGACAAACATTGAGCAGCCAAAATTGGAATGGGAACACAATACAATTTAAGCTGATAATATCTGTGTGAGGTTTTCTCTCCTGATTGGATACAAGTGGTATCCCAATCAGAATATAGAGCTTTCACTTTTTTCACAAGAACTTATTTATTTTCCAAAAACGTATCTCATAGATCCCCTCTAATGTGTCTAGACAACAGTCTTTATATCATCACCAAATGTTGTAGAGGAAATTCACAGGACAATTGCAACTGCTCTCCTTGAGATTGCAGTAACGTCCGATTCATACTTCATCAGATCACAACCTTGAGTGCTATATAGAGTCTGTAACTACGCCTCCTGAAAGTCGTGAACGAAAGCTGTCACCTGTTCAAAACCTCTTTAAAATATATTTTAGAATTTCCATTAGGACAAAATTACGCAACTGCAAAGACGAAACAGAAGTGGTATGGGTGGCGGACATCCACTGTAGTTTTTGCTTTTTCTGCACTTCCAATAGGCTTAATTGTTTCCCCCATGAACATGTTTAGTTATAATTCTCCTTTGCAAAGATATTGTAATAGAGAAACTAATAGTTTAATTCAGGTCATTATGAGGAGCATGTCATAACAGTTTAGTAGATGACCTGAGTTGAGGTGTGCTACCATTGTGGAGAGGAACAACTGGAAACAACAATTATGTGCTTCACGTGAAGTGGGAGTGGGATTCTGTTGGGGAGTTTGTACTCTGTATTATTATTATTTTTTACTAGGATGGATTTCGGACAGGAGCGCTCGTTTTGGTTCACTCAATGTCCTGCTAATGTGCAAGATTTTACAACAAATGCACATTATACTTTTTAAGTCACTTCAAAATTAGGTAGGTGAGCCTATAGGCCTTGAGGCCTTGAGGTTCGCCTGGGAGAGCGGGTGCACACCGAGCAGCCGATGACATTGATAAGCATGCCGTCCAAATAGTGCTTACCACGGACGGGTTGCCTACTAAGCTTATGTTACATAAATCGAGCGCTCCCTTACGCCTGGCTCAGCCAAACACAGGGCAGGGCGTCTGAGCTCAAGGTGTCTGACTCTGCCATCCTTGGAAAATAAATTCTAATCATGTGAATCTTGGGATCCACATGAGAATGGCATGGCTCCAATGTGGATCTCAGACTTCATGTGGCCAGCTTGTGACGTCAGTAATCTATTACGTCATCTATGACATAATCTATGATGTATGACTCAAAATTTGGGCAAGGTTTCAGCCCCATCAGAGCTCTGTTGATTTTCAATGGTAAAATGTCAAATTTCTAAACATATAAAACATACTGTATGTGAGAGGGGGGAAAAGTGTGTGTACTTCTTTGGCCTACTGGCAGTGTGTATACAATGTTTGGTACTGATCGGTCCAGCAGTTTACCGGTCATACAGATGCACAGACTAACATACAGACAGACAGACCCTCTCATAAACAACTAGCCAACCCAGGACAACAGTGGGCAGTTATAGCAAACAGCTGCCATAAGGTCAGAGGTGTAATGGCAGCTATAGGCTTACGTAAGTGTTGACACACCAGGATAGTTTGAAAGTGCATTCATGTTCCATTAGGAGGATGAACTCTTACCAATTGAGTAACCCCATGACCCTTTCTCTAGCACAACAACCCTCAGTCCAAAATGTCAAAAGAACCTCTACTCATGTGAGTGACCCAGTGACCTTTCCACCATTATGCCAAAACGTCCACACACATTTCACTGCAAACAGACATACTCTACAGTAGACATCTCGAAAACTGTTGGCTGTATTGCCATGGAATTTGCTGTGTACATCATGATTTTCCTGACCCAATGGCATGTCATCTAAGGCCCCCTTCTGGCCAAAGTTTCCAATTGCACATACACTATCTCAAAATCTAGTGGGAAGATTGCCATACATTTTTGGAATGTGTGTCTAATTTATGAAGCATACTTCACGAAGCAGTGAATATTCCAGTAAATCACTGGGATCTGACATAATGTTCTCCAAACATCAGGGGTTTGAATATTGGCCCATTTTGAAGAATATTATATAATTAGTCAAGAAGGATGTGAGTGCAAACAAAGACATCAGTTTTTAGTGTATTGGGTCACATACATTTAAATATAGTTGTGTATTACAATTTCCTTTCATGATGGGTTTCTTTTGCACTTAAAGGGATATTTCACTTTCAAACATGTTTGGGGTCATTTTAAGGTCTATTCAGGCTTTTGTGATCACCCCAGTTTTTAAGTTGCTTGATTCAGTATTTAGATATTTGATATTCAGTTTATCAGAAAGAGAGCAAAGTTAATGTACTCTCTGCAACACACTCTCAGATCATCTGATGCAGCCAAGACAGGCAAGTCTCAATGTAGCTTCATCTGTGACCTCACTCTCCGCTGTGGCTCAAAGCTACTGTGGAGAGGCAGGTCACACATGGGGCTATAGTCTCAATGGTGAAATGAGCATTGTTCTATGGCGCCTGGTTGAAAATAGACCCATTAAGGTCCGTTTGGGACCAGGTCTCTGTTTTTAAAATATATATGTTATGCATAATTTGGGTTCAGGATAACAAAGCCACAGGTTTGTTTAGGAAGGGGACAACTTTTTGGGCCCATACAGACCTCTAGTCTACGGCGCTCCTCCAGTAATACTATAGTCTGGTAGTGCTGTTCAACTTAAGGAAAGTCTTGTTCAAATTCACAAATGAACACTGTACAATATTACAGAATTATCATTGAATTCTAATTTCCCTTTAACCTTTCACAAACAATTGTCACGGCCTTTTTTGGAATGTAATACTTCTATATTGATTGATGAATGAATGACTGGTTTTAAAGTATTTGTTTTGTGTCTTTTGATCTGTTTTGCTGTGATGTCTTGTTTTTAACTCTGGATTGCCACACAAAAACATTGCCCTTTCATATTCATAAAGAATACACCCTGAACGTTAAAATAAGAACTTGTGGGTGTTGCTTGACCTTGTTATCTTTCTTTTGCTTGTGGTGCAGACTGAACTTTGCTTTATCAGGTCACATGACCCCCTCACAGCATTTACAAGAAACACTAACACTTGTAAATGATAGATATCTCTCGCTCCCCATCAAAGGAATGTCAAACTGTAAGTTATAAAATGACAGATAGACACCAGAGACATGTCAGTGAGCTGGTCCTTGTTGATGAAGCTTCATAGCCTGTCTTCACACTTCCTCTGTCTCTCCAGACCTACATCAGGATTTCAACATTGAAGCGGGTAAGACACTGAGACCTCTTGTCTTTTAGTGACATGTAGATGGTAAAGTGTGACCTTAACCTCGTTAATTGATGTTTATGACAGAATTCATTCAGTGGTCAGGAGCTGACATTTTGTAAAGTGAAATTAATCTGTGCAACTGTTGGGGGAAAAAAAATATATACTTAATTTGTCACAAAATAATATCTTCGTCAATAATTACCTCCGCCAGGCTGTGTGTGTGTGTGTGTGTGTGTGTGTGTGTGTGTGTGTGTGTGTGTGTGTGTGTGTGTGTGTGTGTGTGTGTGTGTGTGTGTGTGTGTGTGTGTGTGTGTGTGTGTGTGTGTGTGTGTGTGTGTTTGTGTCCGTGCGTGCGTGCGTGCGTGCGTGTGTGCGTGCGTGCGTGTGTCTGTCTGTCTGCCTGTCTGTCTGTCTATTTGCGGCTAATCTTGAAATCTTGGCTAGCTTGATCAGCTTAAAACTTTTCGTGCATGCTGCCAGTAGACCAAGGAAGACATTTGTCAAATCTGCATCATATTAATGCTATACCAGACCTTTAACTAAGAATCAGAATCAGAATCAGAATCAGAATCAGAATCAGAATCAGGTTTATTGTCACATCACAGGTTTACAAGGTAAAAAAGTGGGTGAAATTCGTTTTTGTACATCGTTCCCATCGCAACGTTAATTTCCATAGAAAGAAGAGGGGGGGGGGGGGGGGGGGGGGGGAGAAGAAGAGGGGTGGGGGGCAAGTGGGAAGGAGATCAAAACAAGAGAACAACAGAAGGCCAGACAAGTTATCTACATATTTACAAAGTACCTGAGATAATAAAAAACTAAGGTGCCTGAGCATAGCAGCAATGTATGTATACTGTGCATGTTATACTTATACTGTGCATGATAAGTATAACATGCAATACAATTCAATACAATACAAATTCCGTTACCCCTGGATTCCTTGGAGCATGACAAAACTCCATTATCTCTGGAGTCTTGTGTTGAACAATCATCATTATCTTTTTTGGGAGGGGCTGGGAAAGCTTCTCTGTCTAAAGTCAAGCAAAATATAACTCATCACAAGATAAAACACATATCAAGAAGTTCATAACTCACTTTTGACCAAAACATTTATTTAATTCCATTTTAGCCGTGCACAAACATTGCTTTTGAGAGCTATAAAAAAACTATACTTAGCCTATATAAATAGCCTTTTTTTGGGGGGGGGGGGGGGGGGGGAGCCGTAGCACTTGCCGTAGCACTAGCCTTGACGACCTTGCAGGCTTATGCAAAGGCTATGTAATTTAGATAGTGTAGTGGATTTATGTAGCTGGGTCTTCGCTTCCAGAGAAATGATCAAGAGACGTGAGACAGTAGATATTGCTCAAGCGTTGCTTTATTTATGCTATGCAAAGGTTAAGTCTACAGAGGCATAAGTGTAGCATGCGTGATACGGATGGTCTGATCTTTATGACATTAGTTGTTTTTACGATTTTTAAAACTATATATTTAAAGTTATAGTTATAGTGCTCAGTGTGAATGGCCCTATACTTAATCCCGGACGTGTGCTTATCTATCGGTGTACACCTGGCTCAATCTTGGGTCCATGGGTACATGTTCCGTGAGATGGAGCCATTTGTTATTTTTTAACTTTGTGCCAATATATTGTAAATCATCTTAATCATTTAGTGACATTTACTCGTGATATTTATACTGGAATACATTTGCTGGGCTTGATTACATTTCCCATTATTATTCTCTCTGTCCCTTTAATTGATGCCACAACAATAGCATGATATGTAGACAGTAGACTAGCCAGGTTCATTTGTTAATTTTCTCTCTCTCTTGCCCTCCACTCTTTAGTCGGACAATTAGACTACTAAACTGTCTCTGTACTTTTGAGATCAGAGTCATGTATACAGTGTGTGGTATTTATTTATTTTATTATTTTGGTGTCAGCATGTTGGCACTGGAAATACTGTGTCCTTTAAATTGTGTCTGAATAATCCTGTAAGTGATGGGCTGTGAAAGGCAGCCAGACACAGAAATAAAATGATGCATTCATTCACTCATTCACTGTCACGGTCCGCTCCTCGGGCCGTGGACTGTGCCCTTATTATTTGGACCTTGAATGCCCTTTTATGGTGTTGGACTCTTTGTTAGGCCTGTTAGGCCACTATTATTGTGGTATCGTTCCAATTGTATCCTGTTTCTCTGTTGTTACCTTTTGCCCTGTTGTGTATCTTATTTTGTAGTATTGTTTCCTGTCTGCCTTGTTTTCTGTTTCATGTCTTGTCTCACCAGTCCTCTGATTAACTCTGTCTTGCACCTGTGTCCTAGCCTATCCCTGTGTTGATTGTCAGTTAGTTTCACCTGTGTCCTGTTAACCGTGTGTCTATATATACTCCCCTGTTTGTTTAGTCCCTTGTTCGTTCGTAAAAGTAAGTCACTGTGTTAGTTAGCTCTTTGTGATTGTCTAAGTTCCTAGTGTTTCCGCTTTGCTCCTAGTTCGTGTTGTTGAACTAGTCTCCTCGTATTCGTATGTTTATTCCTGAACCTCTGTTTTGGTTAATAAACCACCCTTGCATTCGATCTACCCTGTGTCTGCCTCGTCCTCTGCCTTTGTCCTGCGCTTGGGTCCTACACCTCTGACTGATCGTGACATTCACTCATTCATTCATTCATTTGTAGACCTGGCATCCTATTGTCTGTATAGTTTCAATGTACAGATTATTAATTTTTTGATATTATACTAGCTGTTTAGACTGATGATAGGTTCTTGCAATTGGTTTACCTACTGTATGATCCTAGATTACTATTTCAATACTTTTGCTGTATTACCTCCTATTTACCTGTAAATCACTCTGGATTAAGAGCGTCTGCTAAATGCTTAAATTGTAAATTGACCTGTCCAGCAATTTGGTCAACCACCGTGTTTTTAAATGTGATTTATAAATAAAGATTGAGTTGAGATGAGTTGTCTATTTCAGCTCATTCCCATTATTATTCTCATTTCAGCTCATTCCCATTATTATTCTCATTTCAGCTCATTCCCATTATTATTCTCATTTCAGCTCATTCCCATTATTATTCTCGTGGCCCATCCCTCATGGGATTATATGACACCTTTTCAGGTAGTTACAATATTGTGTTGTTGTTGTTGCTGTAGAATGAGTTTATAACATCATCTTTCTTCACAAGCATAGTTTAATAATCCTCCCCCTCTCTCTCTCTCTCTCTCTCTCACAGAAAGTAAGCCATACAAAACAGACATGAGTGCAGATTCAAGCAGCAGGAAGGGAGGCGAAGGTATGTATCTTGCCAGCAGAGCAGATAAATATATTGTCCTTTTTAAGACAAGCCAGGAGAAAATCTGTAATGAAATCTAATTAATACAATGTTTATCATTCATAACCATATCTTTTTAATCCACCAGCTCTGATGAAGAAGTTCGGATTATCATGGTTGGGAAGACTGGAGCTGGAAAGAGCGCCACTGGAAACACCATCTTGGGATTCAAAGCTTTTTAATCCAAGTTTCCAGCTACATCTCTGACAACTAGCTGTGAGAAGGTCAGAGGTGTAATGGGTGGTAGAAAGGTAGTTGTTGTTGACACACCAGGATTGTTTGACACCAGGTTTACCGAAGAGGAAACCCTTAGGGAGATTAAACAGAGTATTTGTTTTGCTGCTCCTGGTCCCCATGTGTTCCTGGTTGTGATCAAACTGGGAAGATTCACTGATGAGGAGCAGAAAACTGTTGAAATGATTCAGGAAGTGTTTCATGTCTTGTCTCACCAGTCCTCTGATTAACTCTGTCTTGCACCTGTGTCCTAGCCTATCCCTGTGTTGATTGTCAGTTAGTTTCACCTGTGTCCTGTTAACCGTGTGTCTATATATACTCCCCTGTTTGTTTAGTCCCTTGTTCGTTCGTAAAAGTAAGTCACTGTGTTAGTTAGCTCTTTGTGATTGTCTAAGTTCCTAGTGTTTCCGCTTTGCTCCTAGTTCGTGTTGTTGAACTAGTCTCCTCGTATTCGTATGTTTATTCCTGAACCTCTGTTTTGGTTAATAAACCACCCTTGCATTCGATCTACCCTGTGTCTGCCTCGTCCTCTGCCTTTGTCCTGCGCTTGGGTCCTACACCTCTGACTGATCGTGACATTCACTCATTCATTGGGTTGCAATAGAGGTTGCACATGCTTTTGGAGCTGAATTTGAAGATCTAACAGATGCTGATATTTCGGATGTAATAGATGTTGAAGTGGAAGGAGTAGCTAGTCTAGAAGTTTTTTCAGGGACTGATAACTGCTTTATCCAATGAACGACAAAGCTTCAATGAGACATATCCAAGTCAAGAAATCCACATCACAATAAACATAAATTTATGGGGTTCATGTTTGTTAAATTGCATGCAAAATGTATTCAAGTCAACAATGAAAAAAGAGAAACTTTGAAAAAGGAGAAGGGATGGGAATGATTATAAGGAGGTGATTTTATACAGTATTTGGGGGCCAAAAAAGGCAGCACATCAAGGACAGCAGCAGCAGCGGAGACACACAGTATAGTTCAACTTCATTAGTAGTGAGGATGAGGAGACTTTCAGGGGGGAGAAGAATGACAGAGAATTTTCAGAAGAAGCCCCACAAGAAGAATGAACCGCACTGAGAGAAGAGAAGAGAAGAGGTCCGCTAGAGGAAATCAACATGCATTGCAGGGGAGGAGGAACCCAAGCTCTACCTCAAACACACTACACACAAAACCAAACTCCATGATCAACATTTTCTTTCCAGGGACGTTTGCACCGACCTAATCATCTAATGCATTTGATACAAAGATTTCCTTTTGCAGGAGGTTGAATTTGAGATTGAGGTACAAACATAATGGACACCTGCTGGGGTTTAAGCCCACAAATGATTCGGGTCAGAATCCAGCTTCTCATTCTCTTCCCCGGTTGATTGATTTTGTGGTGATTTTGTGGGATTTTGTCTGTGGTTCCCAATTAAACCACTGTTCCCAATTCTACTCTGCAAACATTTATAAAGGAGATTAATCATGACCATGAGAACTTACACGTGTACAAATATTTATTGGCAAATCGGTCGGATCGGCGGTTCTGGACAACCTCTGATCTGAAAGACTTCATGCCTGGTCTTTGGCATCTTCTGCGATACGCACGCCAAGTTTGAAGTCGATCGGTCAGGCGGTTCTCAACATGTGTGAAGGACAGATACACTCACAAGCCCGCACGCACACAGAATTTGTGAACTGTGTGTGGCCTTGATTGAGAGTTTCTTTCCAATCTGCTGTGACTGTTACAGTTAATTGAGACTTTAAGTATCTACTGGGTGTATGTTTGAATTGCCAGTTCGGTTGTTCCTGAGTGTTTATCAATCCCGCTGTACACTATAGTTTCATTTACTATGTGAGTATCTTAGTCATAGTTTTGATCCCTCTGTAAAGGTGTTCCTGTGTTCATTATTTTATTAAGTAAAGTTTGGTTGTACTTCTGCTATTGGTTTCCTGTGTATTTCTGCATTTGGGTCCTACCTGTTCTTGAGCTTTATCATAGCAACAATAGCTTAGAATAGAATAACCACAGGTCCTGTACAGTTACTACGCCTTTTAAAGGAAGTCTGCTGGTGGAACCCTTGATTAAAAAAAACTAATCTTGACACTTCGTTTTTTTCTAATTTTAGGCCCATCTCAAAACTTCCTTTCCTTTCCATTTCCAAAATCTTGGAGAAAGTTGTACAGTACTTTTACAGCTTCAGTCCTTTCTATTTGCACATAGTCTCCTTGAGGTTTTCCAATCTGGTTTTAAAGCTTTTCACAGTACAGAGTCTGCACTTTTAAGAGTTGTTAATGTCCTTTTAAGAACCACTGACTCTGGTGATCCTGAGATTCTTGTGCTTTTGGACCTGTCACCTCACAGCTGCATTTGACACTTAAGACCACAAAATTCTCATCTCACGTTTAGTGTGTTGTGTGGGTATAGAAGGAACAGCTTTAAATTGGTTCTGGTCCTACTTGACAGACAGATCTTTCTTTGTAGCCCTTGGTGACTCCACATCTGCCCCCCCCTCCCGTGTGGAGTCCCGCAGAGTTCAATTCTTGGCCCCATCCTTTTTTCCCTGTACCTACTCCCCCTGGGTTTGATTTTTTTAAAGAATGGCATTTCCTACCACTTTTATGCAGATGACTCGCAGATCTACATGCCCCTGAAGAAAAATTATACCAGCTCCCTGAACATACTGCTGGGGAAGGACATT
>NC_137604.1:14900006-14932506 GCF_963280865.1 Gymnoscopelus braueri
ACACAACAGTTTGTGTAATTCACATCACAGGCAGCTACTTATGTATAGTTTAGTAATAGTAATAGTAATAGTTTGTTGATGTAGACATATTACAGACAAAGACAATGTTTAGTGTTTAGTATATTGAGATATCACAGAGAGAACATGACATTACACAAAATTAGCAATTGCACACACATGGGCAGATGGTCAAGAAAATGTATGCAGTCAAAACACTATCAACATTATTTTGACAAGTGAAGGCAGGACTTCCGCTCCATCCTATTCCAGTGTAAAAAGGCATGGGTTTCCGAGGCTAATTCCAGTGTGATTAAACATGGTGCAGTACCATCATAATACCCAAGAGGGCTCTCTTTATCTATTTATAGTTATAGTCATTTATGAATATGAGTGGTGCAATACCACTGGCAGCATCTAAGTACACAGTATATCCTCAGTGTTAACAGAGTAGGAGAGTAGGATTTTACTGTGAGTAATCACAATAAAGACTGACAACACTACTTTCAATGTAATGGTTAGCAATGCATGTATTCTGTCTGGAAGGTCATACACATACTGTATACAGTAATAGAACAAAATAAAACAAAACAGTAACTAATGCAAGGTAGCCCTCTGATTATCACAAGAGTTGACATAGCAGCAAATAAAGTGGAGCTAACTGTACATATTGGAATTAACAGCAAGTTGAAGCTTTGACTAGTTGAAAATATATATATATATATATCATTCACCACCTGTCCTTGAATTCAAACTTCTTTGCCAGGTTTTCACATTTGATTTGGTTTCACCTAAAACAAAATAAAACATTGTTTTCTTTTTCCACAATATTATTACATCTAGAGTATAAAGCTTGCATTTGTATTTGTTTCTGTGTAATGATATGGCAGTTGTTGATTCCTCGATTTATGCTGTAATGTGAAGAATCACCCACTTGAAATACAAGGTTATGTTGATGTTACAATACACAGCTGAATTCTGATTGCTTAAGGCAGGTTAATTCACAAATATATTAAGTACAATAAATATAAATTAAATACATGAATAAATAATACCACAATCCACACATCATGATTCATACAGTACATAATATCATGTATAAATAAATGTAAGAGATTAATACATACTACAATCCACAGATATATTAGGGAAGTTAAATCCAAAAAGAAAATTCTCCATCCACAAATATATTATGTTTGTGTTCTGTAAACCATCACCTATATACTGTAAATGGATCGTATCTTTTAATATATTTTTGTATTATTAGTAACTGTTTAAATGCTAATATCTTTTCAGACATTTAAACCGTTGAAGCTTTTTGAATTTGTGCATCTAGCCACATTCCTAGGAATCTGCAATGGTAATAGTCAAGCTTCACACGCGGAACAAGTATTCTTATTGTTCTTCAACGACACACATACAGGGCTTCACCAGCCATGGAGTTGGCTATCTGTGGCAGGTTGAGGATCTTTGCTAATGAATCTCATCATTACATTACATTACATTACATTACATTACAGTCATTTAGCAGACGCTTTTATCCAAAGCGACTTACAATAAGTGCATTCAACATAGGTAGGGAACAAAACTACTAATCACCAGAAGCATTAAGTGCATTCTCTTCTAAAACAAGCAACCAAGAGTATACCTAGC
Organism: Gymnoscopelus braueri; assembly: GCF_963280865.1. NCBI lineage: Eukaryota > Metazoa > Chordata > Actinopteri > Myctophiformes > Myctophidae > Gymnoscopelus > Gymnoscopelus braueri. Next base: position 14,901,657 of record NC_137604.1, read on the forward strand.
GCTAAAGTAAAAGTGCAATATATCAGTATACCTACTTTCATAAACAGATGAGACAAAATAGGAAAATCTAATGAGCAAGTGCTAAAACAAATAAGTGTATTGAATAAACAAGATCCAATAAAACAATAAAACAAGAGTTTGTACAACTAGTTAACAACAAGTAGGCAAGGCGAAGAGGAAGGGTAGTGTTTCCTGAAGAGGTGGGTTTTCAACCAGTGGCGAAAGATGGGCAGTGACTCGGCTGTCCTGACATCAGTGGGAAGTTCATTCCACCACTGTGGGGCCAGAACAGAAAAAAGTTGTGACCGTGTAGATCGGCCAGAAGGACCCTTGAGTGACGAGGCAATCAGTCGCCCGAGGTGGCCGACCAAAGTGGTCGGGCAGGGGTGTAAGCATCGACCATAGCCCGGAGGTAAGACAGAGCTGTTCCTTTCACTGCCTTATAGGCTAGCACCAGGGTTTTAAACTGGATGCGAGCCGCTACGGGGAGCCAGTGTAGAGAACGGAGAAGGATAGTTGTGTCGGAGAACTTGGGACGGTTGAACACCAGACGAGCCGCAGCTTTCTGAACAAGCTCCAGAGGTCTGATGGCAGATGCCGGAGCACCAGCAAGGAGGGAGTTGCAGTAGTCCAGGCGGGAGATGACAAGAGCCTGGATGAGCACCTGGGCTGCCTTCTCCGTGAGGAAGGGGCGAATCCTCCTGATGTTGTAGAGGAGGAATCTGCAGGACCGTGTCACTGATGCGATGTTTGCCGAGAACGACAGTTGATCGTCCAGGGTCACACCCAGATTCTTCGCAGTCCGAGTTGACGTCACCACAGCATTATCAATGGTGATGGCCATGTCTCGGTGTGGACAGCCCTTCCCCGGGAGGAACATCAGCTCGGTCTTGTCCAGGTTGAGCTTCAGGTGGTGCGTCGACATCCACTCCGAGATGTCAACCAGACAAGCAGCAATGCGTGCCTCCACTCCACATCATCTATGTTCACTTAATCAGACTAATTTGCGGATCCACTAGCAGCAATGCTTTTTCTTTTAGTTTTTTGTTAAATAACTTTGGAGATTGTGTTTTTGGGAATGTTACGGTGGTTAAAAATCACATAAAAATAAATTATACAAATTCTACAATCGTAAAAAAACAAACAAACAAAACCAGTTCAGGTCATTCTCCTGTTTATCAAGCTGTCGTTGGCGTCCCTTTACTCGCCTTTGGCTTCCAAAGGAGACTACAGTATGACATACAGCGATTCTCAACCTGCAGGTGAGAATCCGTGATGCCAATAAATAGGAACTTAAAAGCATACTATGTTAGTTCCACACTGATCCGAGCCGGAACGCAATCGATTGATCGATTAAAAATGTATAATCGATGCTCTGAAAAATGCGCACGGCCCACCCATCTGACCACTCAAGTGGTCAGATGGGTGGGCCGCGCACACTTTTCAAGATTACCAAGTGGGCCCTGATCGAGAAAGGTTTGAGAACCACAAAGATTGTTATGACATAGATGGAGTCATATCCTCTTAGTGTCACTGCTGTGTTTGGACTGGGTCTTCTTCTTGTCACCCCCCAGGCACCTCACCCCCTCCAGCAGCATGGGGGTTCCATGGTGAGGGTCTGAACGCAAAGTCGACAGGAGAGAGGGAGAGAAAATAATAGTCAAAACACAATCTGAATTTGTCTGTCTGACTTTGACAAAAGAAAAATCTACTCTGTCTGTGGAAACTTCAGAAACCCGCCTACCAGTGACATCATCGTTAGGCAGGTTTTTTTTTATTTCAAAGAAGATTTCTTTGAAAATATTTAGATTTTTATTAACGCAAGAACAATTGCTTCCATTATAGCATGCTACCTTTCCAGGAATAGAAAGCCTGCCGTTTCTATTAGCTTGGATTCTCCATCGATGATGTCACTGGTAGGCAGGGTTTCTGAACTGTCCACAGCCCTCCTCTGAGACACAGAGTGAGTAGACATGGTACCATATTATAATAAGCATTAGTGAGGACCAATTATATAAAGATATGTTGAAAATCCTTTAAGTAAAATTTTTAGGTACTTTTAGTTTAACAGAGTACTTTTGCTTACATAAAAGTATATTCTGGCCACCGACCTGGCCCCCTGCTATGACCCACTTATGAGTCACGACCCACTTTTTGAAAATCACATTCCCTTTTTGTTTGAACGATGAAAAGTAGACAACATTATATTTTCATGTAAATGGGCTTTGACAGTCTTTAGGGTTCATTCAACTCATGGGAACATCCTGATGTAAATCCTAATGTGTGTGTGTGTGTGTGTGTGTGTGTGTGTGTGTGTGTGTGTGTGTGTGTGTGTGTGTGTGTGTGTGTGTGTGTGTGTGTGTGTGTGTGTGTGTGCTAGTACCTACCCATGACTCTGGCCTGTAGTCGGACTCTCAGACTGCTGTCTCTTTTGCCTCTGGTCACCAGAGTGATTTCTTCCTGTAGCACCCCCTCCTGGTGAGTCCTGTACTCACACGACACCTTCAACCCTCCTGAAGACGAGAGAAAAACAAACAACTCTCTATTAGCTGGCCACACACACACACACACACACACACACACACACACACACACACACACACACACACACACACACACACACACACACACACACACACACACACACACACACACACACACACACACACACACACACACACACACTCCAACCATGTAATGTGTGTGTAAATCTCCTTTATCTACAAGAACTACACATTCCCCACTGATATTTGAATTCTCACAGCTGAGGATTCAAAGTGTTACTTGTGCATTCATATCTAATGTAAATGTATACGTGTGGATGTCATTTGGGAAGAATATCACTTGCAGAAGAATATACGTAGATATGAACGCATATTGTTTGGGTACAGTACATATTCTTCCTCACCATTGCCAGCAATGTCACCTCTGATTCTGTCTGTGATGCTATAAGAATAAGTCTAAGGTGACCCTTGATCTCATGATGGAGGTAAGACATCTCCTGCTGCCCTGCACTGGAAGTACAACAGAAGCCTGGAATCCATTTTTTTCCCTCCACTTTGCTTAAGTGAAGAAAAGAAAGTCAGTCTGGATTCCAGGCTAATACAATAGGCCTATGTCAGCGATTCCCAACCTGCTGGCCTGTGAGGATGTTGCAAGTTAATGATAATACAACATTAATATAAAAATCACACCCTGTGTGAAGTGGGCGGTGTCTTCCTAGCTAACCACAATACTGAATGGAGTCAACCAATATATATGCTTTGATCTGAAAGAGCCACTTAGTGTCAGCATGTGTCTTGCTAGCTAATCACAATACTGAATGGAGTCGATCAATCATGTACAAAAGATAAATACATTTATCTTTTGTAAAACACACTTTATGATGGACAAAACCATAACTTAAAAAAAACAATATTTTGGTTTTTTTTAAGTTATGGTTGCTTATATAGGGCTATGCACATGTGTCATGTGACACTGGCCAATCACAGTCCTGAATAGATTGTGATTGGCCAATCACAGCGCAGGATAATTGTACAAATTTCCAAACCTCACTTTTAGGGCCAGTTTCACTGCCCAAGATATTTGTACATTTTTCCAAATCTCACTTATAGGGGCGGTTTCACCGCCCAAAAATATATATATAATGTAAATGTAGTCATGGTATTTTTCTTTAAAATCTTGAAAATTACTTTTCATTCTGATACCAATAAATAAGAACTTAAAGTATAGAGCTTGAGGAACCGAATAGAACAGGGCGCCGCTTCTCCATTCAACTCAATGGACGCGGACGCCATGTTATATTCAGCTTTGAATGGTGTTCTCGTTCTCGATCGTTCTTAGTTCCATTGATCCAAGCCGGCACGCAATGGATTGATTGATCATTAAAATAAACATGCTCTGAATTGAAACTGCATACAGCCCACCCATCTGACCACTGCCGTGTTGAGTGGTCAGATGGGTGGGAGTCAGAGAAAAAGGTTGGGAGCCGCTGGCCTACAGTATGTACAGTACTGTAGCTGCATTGCATCTTTGGAAAAGATCCATCTTCTATCAATTAACATGTCGATGCCAATGTCAATAAAGCACTTAGAAGTGAAAGGAGGGGCAGAGAGGGACGGTCACGAGATAGAACGAGGGATTAGGGGGAGAGGACACGAGAGGAATGAAATGAAGAGGATAAAATGGAGGCGCGTGACCCTGTGTGTGCATATATTGAATTCTCTGGTAAAAGAGCAAACCTCTTACAGTTTAAATTATTTATTGACAGGAGAATGGAACCTTTCAACCTGGCGTCCCTGTGGCGACCTCACCAGAAATCTATGCTTAGAGAGACACTGGAAAATATTCTACTCACCAGAGGTACTTTATGTGTATATGTATGTTTATCTGTGTTTTTTTTTGTGTACATACATACTGTAAGTATTCTTGTGTGTGTGTGTGTGTGTGTGTGTGTGTGTGTGCGCGTGTGCGTGTGCGTGTGCGTGTGTGTGTGTGTGCGCGCGTGTGTGTACTTATGTGCACGTACACATGTGTGCATGCATCTATGCTACTGTGTATACGTGTATGTGTGTGTTTGCGTGCGTGCGTGCGCACTGTACATGTGTGCATGTGTCTATGCTTTTGTGTTTGCACTTCTGTGTGTGTGTGTGTGTGTGTGTGCGTGCGTGCGTGCGTGCGTGTGCGTGCGTGCGTGCGTGTGCGTGCGTGTGCATGCGTGTGCGTGTGTGTGTGCGTGTGTGCGTGCGTGTGCGTGTGCGTGCTTGCGTGCGTTTGTGCGTGCTTCTGTGTGCATATAATGCATATAATAGGAGCAGTAGTATTGATGAGTGGTCTCCTGGGATGCTGGTGAAAGTCTGATGAGGATAATGAGCCTAAGAAGACGGCTAACACCTGTCTATATGTGACCACTATGTTGAGCTTGTTGGCCAGAGAGAAGATGGGAAAACAACCAAGATCAAAGCAAACATTCTCTCACTTTTTAACCACGTCCTGGTCTATAACATTGTACAGTATTGTGGCACAATGTCTTTCACCACATGAACCCTAGCCTCCCTATTTTGTGGTGAACATTTGCCATAAATAGCAGGTCTACAAGCGTTGCGACACGACTATTTTCGGCAAAGAGATTTGGTATAGAGGGTCAAAAAGGAGCGGGGCCTAGCATGTAGCCCTATAGGGCCTCCGGTCAATGAAGTATAGGGTTTAAGGGCTTAAGGACAGGCTAGCTAAATGACCAAACACACTGGCCGACGTGCGCTGCCTTTTACCGTCCAGCGTGGAGGTGATGCGGTTGACCTTGAGACTGCTGGGATTGGAGGAGGGGAGCGAGCACAGCTCTCTGCCCAGTGTGGGGACATCAGGGACGGTGAACATAATCTGGTAACAGTGGTGGCTCCTCAAGAAGCCAGCCTGGAGAAACAGAAGGAGAGGGAGAGAGTTAACCCATTCAATCTGTAACCACTTCAACCATTATTGTATACTTTGGCTATTAAAAAATAGCAGATCTACAACGAGTGCCGCGCTTTTTGTACATCTGCTATTTTTGAAAAATTGTGTATTTTCTTTTGCAAATCTTTGAATATATGTATTTTAAATTGAACATTTTAAACTCAAATCTTTGCTTCTGGGGGGTCCCTGGAACAACATTGAGATGGGGGTCCGTGGCCAAATACATATCATTTTGTACATTTTTGAGCGGTGTAGCCGCTCCTATAAGTGGGGTTGGGACAGCTCATTAGTACACCCTTCGCTGTACTGTGATTGGCTGACTCTATTGGCTGACTCTATTCAGCACTGTGATTGGCTAGCGAGACACATGATGAAATTCATAACCTATAAATAGGACTACGCACTTCAAAACATTTTTTTTTTAAAAGTGAGCTTCCATCACTGTGATGACCACACCACTTACTTCACACTGGGTGTGATTTTTGGGCGGTGAAACCGCCCCTATATGTGAGGTTTGGACATCGACATTCGCTGCACTGTGATTGGCCACCATTGTACCCCCCCCACCTATTGTACCCCCCCAACCCTGCGCTGTGATTGGCCACCATTGTACCCCCCTAACCCTGCACTGTGATTGGCCACCATTGTACACTATGGTGGCCAATTCAGGACTATTCAGGACTGTGATTGGCTAGTGAACACATGACACACGTGCATAGCCCTATAAATAGGACTATGCACTTAAAAAAAACACATCTATGTTTTTTTTTAAGTTTTTTTTAAAAGCTTTTTTTTAACTATGCACTTAAAAAAAACACATTTATGGTTTTTTTTTAAGTTAGGGGTGTACAATGGTTGGTCCACAATACTACTTTTCTTTAAGTGAACTTCCATCACTGTGATGACCACTGTGACCACACCGCCCACTTCACACTGGGTGTGATTTTTATTTTGGTACATTTGTAGAATCCACAGAAGCAAAGATTTGGGTTAAAAACGTTCAATGAAATATAAAATATATATATATATATGTATTCAAAGATTTGCCAACATTTTCATGATTAAAAAAAAAAAAAGCAGATCTACAAGCTCATAGCGGGGCACTCATAGTGCCGCACCATGAGCTTGTATATCTGCTATTTTTGAATAGCCAAAGTATAATAAGATAATGGTTGAAGTGGTTAAAATGTGGCTAAAATGACAGATGCTTCGCCGGTCTGAATGGGTTAATAGGAGGCACGGAGACGAGGGAGCTAGAGACAGAGTGTGTGCGCGTGTGTGTGTGTGTGTGCGTGTGTGTGTGTGTGTGTGTGTGTGCGCGTGTGTGCGTGTGTGCGCGTGCGTGCATGTGTGCGCACGTGTCCACGTCTGTGGGGTATAAATAGATGGATGTAACATTATTCTTCTGCATTGGAGCTGAGAGCGTGATGGACTGCCTCTCTGTCTCAGCATCTATTTCTGCGACGGCCTTCCCCTCACCTCAGACCAGGTCCAGGACACTTATGTCTTATCAAAACATTGATATTTGATATGTCTCAAGGGCCGTGCACACTGAGCACTATTACTATAACTATACAAATATAGTTTAAAAATGTTTTTAAATAGTGGGTAAATGGTGCATTTATATAGCGCTTTTATCCAAAGCGCTTTACATAGATCGTGCATTACATTCACCCACTGATGGCGGAGGAAACCATGCAAGGCACCAACCTGCTCATCGGGAGCAATTAGGGGTTCAATGGCTTGCTCAAGGACACTTCGACACTAACTCTTCTGTAGGTAGGGCAGGTACTGTACTTTACCACTGCCCCGCCCGAGCACCCTTGCAGCTGTGTTTCTTATATCACGGTGTACTACTGTATAACGTCAGCCTGTCATGTTTTTACCCAATTGTAAGTTATTTAACCTGTACAGGAAAACAAACAACAAAATCGGCCTACAGGTTTCATTGTCAGACCTGAAGCCGATTCTACATGTCTCCTAAATCCCAACAGTTTTCTGAAAAACGTATGTTTCTATATCAGTGGTGCTCAATCTTTTTCATGTCAAGGACCCCCAAAATGATATGTATTTGGCCGTGGACCCCCATCAAAATATGTTGTTCCAGGGACCCCCAGAAGCAAAGATTTGAGTTAAAAATGTTCGCTTTAAAAATATATATATTCAAAGATTTGCACACATATTCACGAACTTTCAAAAATAGCAGATCTACAAGCTCGTAGCGCGGCACTCGGTGCCGCGCTATGAGCTTGTATATCTGCTATTTTTGAATAGCCCAAAGTGTAAAATAATGCTTTTTTGCTCAAATCTAAAAATGACACAGTTCCAGGTCTTAATGGATTAATGACTCTGTTCAGATTGTTAGATTGTTTAAAATATCACATAGGCGACTTGGTCGGTTCAGTATATTACCCAGGCCTACCTCAGACCCAGGTTTCTGGGTACAACACAAGCATTGATCGCTACAAAGGGGAAAGCCCTGGTGGGTCGATAGACGCACCTTAACCAGGTAGGTGCCATCTTTCTCTGAGATGGCGATGATGGATTGGTTGGACTGGTCGTCGCGCCGTGTCGGAGAGCCGGGTGGCACGTCATCATCAGGGAAATGCACGGTGCCTTTGGAGGTGGAACCTAATCCGGCAGAAAACACGAACGCACACACACAAACACACACACGCGCGCACGCACGCACGCACGCACGCACGCACGCACGCACGCACGCACGCACGCACGCACGCACATACACACACATACACACACATACACACACATACACACACACACACACACCTTGTATCACCATATGTTTTTTCGTAAATTAATGTCCTATTTTATACTAGGGCACTGTTGTATGACAGTAAAGTAGTGAAAATAGCTGACTCAAGCTCTGTGAGCTTGTAGATCAGCTATTTTTTTTTTTTTTTAATACGTTTGACCATTTCCGTCTATGATGATGGTGGTACCATATCGTCGCCATCTTGCAGAAACCTCCAAATGTCCAAAAACGTTAATTTTCAGGAAATGGAGAAAAAAAATGAACCTGTGATCAAATGGATCACAAGCTCTTGTTAATACTTCCCATTGGTTCAATATTTATTACATTTTAAAAACAATTTCACTTTTCCTAACTCTGAAAACTTAAGCCTAACTCTGAAAACTTTTTTTTAATATAAAAGATTATGAAACAATTTGTGAGGACCAGGAAGATGCACCTAACAATGTCTATTTCTGAAATTCCTCTACTTGTGGGGACATTTGGCTCTCACAAGTATAGACACACACACACACACACACACACACACACACACACACACACACACACACACACACACACACACACACACACACACACACACACACACACACACACACACACACACACACACACACTAGCACACATACACTAACACACTAACACACTGCAATACCTACCTTTTCGTCCTGTTGCCATGGCAATGTGGCTAGGAAGCGGGAAATGCCAGACAACGCCTCGTTGATGTCATCATCAACCTCCTGGAGAGAGAGAGAGAGAGAGAGAGAGAGAGAGAGGAGAGAGAGAGAGAGAGAGAGAGAGAGAGAGAGAGAGAGAGAGAGAGAGAGAGTGTGTGAGAGACAGAGACACAGAGACAGAGAGTCAGTGTTGAATGTAGGCCAATTGTTGCATAATGAGCTTCAAACCAGGCTGAGATTGAGTTGTTGTTGTTTTTTGTATGAAGTATGTATGACAGTGAATCATCAATATGATGTGCAGAGTGTGAACCATGTGGGAGTCACGGCTCCTCTTAAAAACACATCAGTTCTATAGTCACTGGTCATTGTTTTTGCCACTATTATGCTATGTATGTGCATATTGTTTTATGTAGCTGTACATTATGTTACAGTAATGACTGTATAACATCATCTTATGTTGTAGGTTTATTAAATGGTTTATTTTAGTTCATGAGCACATTACTCATCTTTGATTGCTGTGTTGCGTTTACATTAGACGCGGACGTTTCTTATTTGTGCTGAAATGATTGTGTTCTCTTGTATTCGACCATGTCTTACAGGTGATGTTTGTTTTTTGTCATTGAGGTACACATGTGCTGACACACAGCAGTACTGAGGCATGCAAAAAGTGAGCTCCCCTGAAAGCCTGGTATTGATCTTACACACTGATCTTTGCATTGATTGATCTCAAGCTTGCAACAGCCCCCACCCTTGTAATTACCTTGAGAAAAAAAAAGAACTCTTGAGAGACTAGTCCTGGCATTTAACTGAAAATATTGAAAATTAAACAAATTGACCGTGCCAGCCTCCATTAGTGTTGAATGTATTGGCAACACTAGTTTTCAAACAAGTATTGCCTGGCAATTGACAATACTACTTTTTCACAGATCATATGCTTTTTTCATTTTTTTTTATTTAGAAGACTTGATTAACCACTTGCACTGTTGTTGTAACTAGACCTTGGCTCCCTGGTCAATATTATTTTGTTTTATTTAGTTTTCCGCAAAGTACTCTGACCATGACGCTGTCCATGGTGCTGAATGGCACATGCCAGAGAAGAGAAGAAGCCTACAGAACCATCATTGTAGAGGGTGAGACTGTATTTGAAAGCTTACTTTGTCTCAAGTGATGTGCATGTATGCACACCTCTAGAGTTTAACTGGAAAGGTTTTCAATATTTACAATTGAGATGTAATTTATGTTACACCGTTTGTTGTGTTATTTACAAGATGTTTTGGCCACCAATGAGCATACGTGTCTTGGAGAATTCTATTTAATGATGATGTCAGACTGTTGTACTGTAATAGCATGTCAGGTGACCTTGCCAATGAGGTTTTGCTGAACTGGTGCCAATGAAAGCACTTATCAAGAATGTATGTGTATATGTGTGAATTTCAACATAGTTATTAATAAATAGCCTACTTTGTACATTCATGAGTCAAGGTATAATGGGACACTTACATTTCCACATAATACACTAGGCCTATATACAGTACTCAATATTAAGTAATTAATTTCTGCCCTTATGACACTTAAACTATTTGGATCAAAACGTAGGGTTTTGGGTCGAAGAAGGTTGGCAATAAAATAGTGATGGAAACTAAGAATTTGGCCATTTGTAATCTTTAGTGGTAGACAGTAACTAAATACAGAGCACTGCACTTACAGTTTGAGTCTTTTTTTGTATTATTATTTTTTACTTTAACTCCACTACATTTCCAGGTATCCAAGGGATCCAAACTTTAAAAAATATATATTAGGAATGAACCACTTAAGCCTCATTGCAAATGTAGTGAAAATAGCTGATCTACAAGCTAACATCACAGTGCCATGCACTGTGAGCTTGTAGATCTGCTATTTTCTTGAGTAGGCTATGTAGGCCTATTCTTTGCCCAGCACTGGTAGTCTTGTACAGTTAAATGAACACTACACACCTCCCCTGCAATGCAGTTGCATCTCCCCAGCCAGGGGGACGCGCCTCACACTTACTGTAGCCTATAGCAAAACCCTAATGTGTGAGTGAGCTAAATGAGATGGTATTTCCCTCGCTAAGCCAAAGCACATACATTATTTATTGTTTTACTTTACTTGAGTTGAGTTGAGTATTTCCAATTTCCAATACTTTTACTTCCACTACATCTCAGAGGCAAATATTGTACTTTACACTTACTTGAAAACTACTAGTTACTTTGTAGATTCTGATTATTATTACAAAACTTACATTAACCACTTCAGCCCTACATACATTTCGGCCATTTGAAAATAGCCGATCTACAAGCTCACAATGCTTGCATCAGGATGCATTGTGAGTTAATTGTAGATCGGCTATTTTCAAAAGATTTTTTATACATTTCATACATTTGAAAACTTGTGAAATGGGTCTGCATATAATGAGTAGCCTACTTTCTACTTTTAAAAAACATTGTAACAGAGTATTTCTACATTGATTGCAGTATTGAACGTTTAAAAAAGTGAGCATACTTTTTCCACCATTGACAGCTATATCCTATCGGCAAATTCATCTTAGTGTTGTGTTTGATATTGTGCGGTGAGGAGAGCCCACGGTGATGCAGACAGGCGCACACACAACCATAATATATCGCGAGGCAAGTCAGGCAACACCCATTGATTCAGCAAAAAGCTCTCCCATGTTATTTAACTGCAGCATTCAAAACAACGTTATGAACGCACTCACCACATCGGAGATGTGCTCCTCGATATTTGTAGCAGCACACACAATAATCCATGTAATGATGTTAGGCTATAGGCTACTTCCAGCAGCAGGGTGCGCTTCCGACGAGTGTCCACCCCTATGTGCACCTTACTGCCCACAGAGAGAGAGGGGGGTAGAGAGAGAGAGAGAGAGAGAGAGAGAGAGAGAGAGAGAGAGAGAGAGAGAGAGAGAGAGAGAGAGAGAGAGAGAGAGAGAGAGATACATTTATAAAAACATTAGGAGACCAAAAGAGGAGGTAAATGTACATTTCCATCCAAAGGAGGTGTCATTCACTGCCGCCGTTTTTGTTTTTTCTCTCCTTTGTACATAATAGTGTTTTGTATTTGTTGATGACATTGTTATTGTAAATTTGTTATGCTATGTTGATGAATTGAATACAGAGGACCACAATGGAAACAACTTTTTTGTATTACCCTTTTAGACCCATCATGTGCTGTTTACATTTCTAACCAATTAAGTATTCAATCAATCAATCAAAGGCACTGGGTGGGGGCAAATTCAAGGCACTGAAGGCAGTGAAATCATTATTCTAGATGGCTATGGACTCGTATACCTGTAGCATGACACTGGCCAAAAGATGGCAGTGCACTCCAGGGTATAGATTCAGAAGACTAGTTTATACCTTGGCATAATTCCTACACTAGTCTTCTACAACACAGTCTCACTCCCAAGAAGGCACATATTGCCTTTTGGTCAGAACCCCAGGAAGGCAATATTATGTGTCACTGACACATACACCTGGGGAGGCTGCGTTGCAACAAACAGGACAGTCTAGCAACATTCAAATACATCTGGGGTCCCGTCTAACACTGAAACATGACTGTCAAGCGTCATGTGAACCATGGCTAGGGTCCCGTCCTATCACGGGTCATCTCGACTCTGTTGTGTAACTGCTTTGTTTTGTACAAGCCCAATTGTTAATGTGTCCAACTGTTGTATTCTGTTTCTGTTTGCCTGTGATGTCTGTCACAGCATGTTGCAGGGTTCGCGTCGCGTTCCCGACGACCTTAGCTGCGTATCTAAGGTCTATTTCCTGTCAGTCTCTACTGTAGCCTACTATCAATAATGGCAAAAAACTAAAAAAAGATAGTCACCGTAATGGAAACAAATAGTTTTGTTTTGTTTTGGTAACTGGTAGAACTTGATCTCCTCCTGACCTCAAGTAGGCTACTGTAACTGTAACACTGTCCTCTAAAAAGCCAGCAGTGGTGGAAAAAGTACTCAATTGTTTTACTTAAGTAAAAGTATCAATATACTCAAGTATTCAATGTAGAAATAATCTGTTACAAGTAAAAGTACGGAATTCAAAATTTACTTGAGTAAAAGTACAAAAGTATTGGTATCAAAATTTACTTAAAGTAGGCCTACCAAAAGTAGAAAGTACTCATTGTGCAGAATGAAGTTTTCAAATATATGAATTGTATAAAAATCTTTTGAAAATATCAGATCTACTTGTGAGCTTGTAGATCGGCTATTTTCAAATAGCCGAAATGTATATAGGGTTGAAGCGGTTAATGTATGTTTTGTGATAATAATCAAAATCTGCAAAGTAACTAGTAACTAAAGTTTTCAAATAATTGTAGTGGAGTAAAAGTACAATATTCGCCTCCGAGTTGTAGTGGAATAGAAGTAAAAGTACTGAAAACTGGAAATACTCTAGTAAAGTAAAAAATAGCTCAAAATTGTGTGTGAGTAAGCAGGCTTTACACCACTGAGCAATCTCTATAATAACCATATATGACACGCACCCACTCACCTCTGCACTCTGGCCCATATTACTTGTAATGTGATGTGACAATAAAGTTTGATTCTGATTCTGATTCTGAGCTTTAATTACCACTTGTGAAGGGAGAGTAAAGTTGAAAATAGGCATAGTCACATGAAAATAAAACAGATATAGAGCAGCCACTTGGGAAACGGAAGGTTCTGAACTATAATGTATTATAGTTCAGAAAGCATAAAAGCAGGCTGCTGTCTCTTGTCTTATACAACCCACTGTGCTCTGACCTCTGATCGTTTATCATTCCCACTATTAATTTATGTGTGATGGACCAGCAAAGCAAGAAACTGATAGGGTTCTTGTCTAACAACATAAACCAGGTCCACCTGAGTTACTTCACTATTTGAGAACAAAGTCAAATATGTTTGGCATAGCATAATGTACTATAATATATAATCAACACATCACACATCTAAAGTTTATAAGGAGATTTACAGAGCACGAGTTGTCTCTTTATCAGAATAGTTTCACTGGCCTGTAGAAGAGGAAGTGGGAGGAGGTTCAATATATACAAGTCATTCCAAAGACAAAGAAATTAGTTTAATAGGAGAAAATGATGTCACATGATTATGATAATTAAGTAGCAATATATCATTTTTGGCATGAGCCGTAACATGCAATTTTCCAAAATGTATAGAATGAATAATCATATTAAAGTTTTGCAGATTTCTTGACTTAGATATATCTCATTGTCAAAGCTTTGTCATTCATTGGGTAATACATTTTCCTTTCTTTAAAACTGCCTTCCCTACTTCTGCTGCATTAATGTTCTTGAAAACAACTCCAGCAGAAGCTTCTTTAGTGGGAGCTTCAAAGCTCCCTTCTCTACCAAACGCTGCTGCAACCCCTAATACACCCCCTATTGCACACCCTACTGCTGCACCAGTTGGGCCGAACATGAGTCCAATAGAAGCTCCAAGTCCAACATAAGCAGCCACAAGTCCAAAATTCATGAATTTGTTTGCTATCTCAGCTTTCTCTCTTGCTTCTTTTTCATATTGTTCTTTCAACATATTCATTGCTTCTTTCAGAGCTTCTCCCTTATATTTTGTCTTCAGATCTTCTTCCTCTTCATGTCTCTTCTCTTCATTTGCTTTAAGAATTCTCTGTTTCTCTTCTTCTATGGCTTTCTCTGCTTCTTGGAACATCTCGTTGGTGTAGTGGCTTCCTCCATTCTTCAGCACCATGTTGTTGATTTTCTCCAGTAGCCCAGTGACCTGAGAGGGATCCTTGGATTTGTTGTTGAAGACATGATAGCCACCTTCACATTTGCTGATTAATTCTTGCAGTTTTGGAGTATTTTTCACAATTTCTTCAACTTTTTCATCCTCAAGTTGGTCACCATGAGTGAGGAGAATCATGGTGTACTTAGTTGACGTTTGGCCAAATACTTTCTGAATCATTTGCACAGTTTCCTGCTCCTCTTCTGTGAATCTTCCCAGTTTGATCACAATCAGGAACACATGGGGACCAGGAGCAGATAAACAAATACACTGTTTGATCTCTGCAAAGGTTTTGTCTTCACTGAACTTGGTGTCAAACAAGCCTGGTGTGTCAACAACAGCGACATTTCTACCATCCACTTCACCTCTGGCCTTCTTACAGTTCACTGTCACAGATTGAGCAGCAAACTTGCATTCAAAAACTTTAGAACCCAGGATGGTGTTTCCAGTGGCGCTCTTTCCAGCTCCAGTCTTCCCAACCAGCACAATCCGAGTGTCTTCATCATTTAATTTGAGAGCTGGTGGATTAGAATTATATGGTTATAAACACTAAACTTTGAAGTTTCCAAAATTATAGGACATATTTTATTGTTTTATGTCATACATACCTTCACATGTCTTTGAATCTTCACTCATGTCTGGTTTTGAGGTTATTACTGCTTTTCTCACAGAGAGAGAGAGAGAGAGAGAGAGAGAGAGAGAGAGAGAGAGAGAGAGAGAGAGAGAGAGAGAGAGAGAGAGAGAAAGAGAGAGAGAGAGAGAGAGAGAGAGAGAGAGAGAGAGAGAGAGAGAGAGAGAGAGAGAATTGTGGTATTATAAATCTGCATATGAAGACAGATGCTTTTAAGTCCACTCCGTACAGTAGATTCAACTTTAGAGGGTCAATTTATTATCCCTTTCAAGGTAGTGGGGACACGCCCTTCAGACACCTACATATATGGGTCACAGCACAATTTACGGTACACTAATTTGACATAATAAGCCGTTATTACAAATAATGTGTTTCTTATTAGCAATAATGTTTTTTTTATTAGAAAGAAATAAACGTTGTTATACCCTTATTTTCCACTATTATCCTTTAATTATGTTCTAATTAGAAATTGAATGAAACGTACCAAAAGGTGTTATTAGAAATGGTGTTCTCTGCTATTAGACAGAAACAAACACAGTTATACTTTAATTATGGAACATAATTCCTAGAGGCTAACAAAGCCTAATAAGACCTAACAAAGCCTAATAAGACCTAACAAAGCCTAATAAGAACCCCGCAACTACTAACTACACAATGTGATGTTAGGCTAGCTACTATTAGTCTACTGTAAGGGTTTCGTTAGAACAAATGTGTTCTTTATTAGGCCTTTATTTAATGTTATTTCCACTTACTTCAAGTTACTTTACATATAGTTACAACAAAACTGTACCGTAAATTGTACATCAGCCATTCCGGGCTAACTTCATGACACATTATATTCTTCCTACCTTTTTTGCTTAATGAAAATTATTATGTGTGTAACCCCTGGGTAATTTCCCCAGCGTTAATATGTGCCTATTTCAAAACCTTATAGTAGGCAGGCAATTTAATAAGTCAACAGGTCTTTAGAAGCTAGTACCACTTTAAGAGATCAGTCTAACTTGTAGCTCCGACGGAACCTCTCCCTCCGCTGTATAGCTCCGAGATGAGGTTCCTCGTTTCTCGGTGCCGTTTTAGCAGAACGTTGTCGCACATTTTCCACTTTACATGTTTCTTACCCCTTTCTGCACATTGTATCCAAAAAGTAAAGGTTTTCTGCCATGCTCTCAGATGTTTTAAGTTCTAGCGCACAATAAAATCTAGCCAACGAGTTGAAAAAAGTATTTAATTTGCCTCTGTCCTTATCCGGTTTTTAAGACATTGCGCAAGAGTTGCGCCCGTAGAGATAACATTACTGATTCCCCTACTGGTCAAATGTTGAATTGCATCTTCTAATGCAAAATATTATGGAACCGGCTGAGGACAGAGGCGAATTAAATACTTTTTACAACTCGTTGGATAGATTTTATTGTGCGCTAGAACTTATAATATCTGAAAGCATGGCAGAAAACCTTTACTTTTTGGATACGATGTGCAGAAAAGGGTAAGAAACATGTAAAGTGGAAAATGTGCGACAATGTCCTGCTAAAACGGCACCGAGAAACGAGGAACCTCATCTCGGAGCTATACAGCGGAGGGAGAGGTTCCGTAGGGACTATCTAACTTGTTGACTGATTGGTCTTTATGACGGTCCATCACTTTTCCAAGCATATGATTGGTTGGGGGCGGGACGTCCTGGGATGTGTGCGTGCTTAGCCAATTTTAGAGGGAGAGGTTTTGGTGTGTGTGTCTGAAGGACTCACATAGTGTATTTAAACGGGAGCATTACGTGACAATCGTACCACTTAGTGCATAAGTGATGAATGAGTTTACTCATCTGTATTGATAGTGTTTAATATTTATCCTGTTTGGAGTCAAGACGAGTCCTGGTTTTAACGTTACTGTAGTAAGCAGGCGTCTCGAGTTACACTGTTGTTAGCCTCTCATGCTAGCTGAGCTAACGTCTAGTGTGAGAAGCAACACCGGGATCGTTTTGGAATATAAAGACTTTCGGACACTTGTTTTATGTATTTTATTCAACGTTTGTCAGAGAAATGTATTATTGTTAATTGTCAAGGTTTGTTTTAGTGTACTTAATTTTTTCCCCCCTAAAGTGCTTAAAAGAAATGTGTCCATAATACTGGATTTCATTGTCAAAATGGCTTATTTTGCAGTGAGTGAAAATAAAATAATAAGCTGCAGCAATTGTTTCAATGTATTAAGCTTTCCGAGTTGATGTTATGATCTATACAGCAACCAGCCAAGGGTGTGTTTAGGCTATTTTATCTTCACCTAGCCAAATGTATTGAGAAAGTAGCCTAAGTTAATGTGCCTCATGTTTTATAATATGTAATAGTGAGCAGTATAGCATTCATGTGCAATGGGCTTCCATAACATTTCTGGAGCAGGTAAGTTATTTGGAAGTAGGCCTACAGTTTGTCAGAAATTAGACTAATAATCAGCGAATATTGATATATAACGAGCATGCATTCTCCTTTCATGACGTTAGCATGGACTGGCTGGTGTACAATTTACGGTACAGTTCTGTAGTAATGAGAAGTAATTTGTTCCTAATAACAACATAATAATTTTTGTTAAGTAAAAAGGTGGGCAGAAGTATAATGTGTCATGAAGTTAGCCCGGAATGGCTGATGTACAATTTACGGTACAGTTCTGTAGTAATGAGAAGTAATTTGTTCCTAATAACAGCATAATATTTTTTATTAAGCAAAAAGGTAAGCAGAAGTATAATGTGTCATGAAGTTAGCCCGGAATGGCTGATGTACAATTTACGGTACAGTTCTGTAGTAATGAGAAGTAATTTGGTCCTAATAACAACATAATAATTTTTATTAAGCAAAAAGGTAGGCAGAAGTATAATGTGTCAAGACGTTAGCACGGAATAGCTGGTGTACAACTTACGGTACAGTTCTGTAGTAATGAGAGGTAATTTGTTCCTAATAAAAACATAATAATTTGTATTAAGCAAAAAAGGTAGGAAGAATATAATGTGTCATGAAGTTAGCACGGAATGGCTGATGTACAATTTACGGTACAGTTCTGTTGTAATTATATGTAAAGTAACTTGAAGTAAGTGGAAATAACATTAAATAAAGGCCTAATAAAGAACACATTTGTTCTAACGAAACCCTTACAGTAGACTAACATCACATTGTGTAGTTAGTAGTTGCGGGGTTCTTATTAGGCTTTGTTAGGTCTTATTAGGCTTTGTTAGGTCTTATTAGGCTTTCTTAGGTCTTATTAGGCTTTGTTAGCCTCTAGGAATTGTGTTCCATAATTAAAGTATAACTGTGTTTGTTTCTGTCTAATAGCAGAGAACACCATTTCTAATAACACCTTTTGGTAAGTTTCATTCAATTTCTAATTAGAACATAATTAAGGGATATTAGTGGAAAATAAGGGTATAACAACGTTAGTTTATTTCTAATAAAAAAACATTATTGCTAATAAGAAACACATTATTTGTAATAACGGCTTATTATGTCAAATTAGTGTACCGTAAATTGTGCTGTGACCCATATATGTTTACATTTGTCCCCAGTCAGTAGGATACAGATTTGTATTCATCTCGACAAAAGCAATACAATTTGCATGCAAAAATTACATTTCATTTAGTAAGAAAACCTTTTCTGTGATTAATTATTCAAATATATTACAAATAAAGATACCATATTTTGCAGTTTCACAGATTAATTTTAATTTGGAAGAAAATCAACTGCTGCCATTAACATCAATTAAAGAGCTAAAGTCACACTTAAGCCACAGAGGTCAGTGTCTTACCTGCTTCAATGTTGAAATCTTAATGTAGGTCTGGAGAGACAGAGGAAGTATAAAGAGAGGCTCCGGCATCTACCTGACATTTTATACATTACAGTCTGCAAGTCCTTTGATGGGTGGAGCCAGATATCTATGGTGTTTACAAGAAGCAGGGCCATATTTATTTTCAATTCTGTGAGTGGATGAACGGCAAAATAACTGTTCAATGTCTGTTCTGGCTCTTTCCATCAAATATAATATTAATATGAATAATAATAATATTAGTCATAATAATAATAATAATGATAAGGGTAATGATAATGATAATGATAATGATAATGATAATGATAAGGGTAATGATAATAATAATAATAATAATAATAATAATAACAATAATAATAATAATAATAATTCAGAGAATCAACTCACACAACACCCATCAGTAACAGTTTCTTTCTACAGGCAGAGATATAGAACAGCTGACGTGCACCACGTTGCACCACACATAATACATGACACTATAATTTAACTGAACTGAACTGAACATTCCTTGAATTTATAGATAGAAATTCACTTTGCAATGATTAATAATTAAGACATCATCAGTAATATAGAGATAATAATAGAATAATAGAGGCATATCTGAATCCGAATGTGTTATTTAATACCAGACATATCAGCGAGTTCTCAACACACACATTTAAATTTCTTTATTTGGATTTTCAGTTTAAGACATAAATCATGTCAAAATCCAAATATATCAGTGTCAAAAGGCTCATGGAGTGTCACTGACACCCAATCAATCCTGAGTGAATGGCAGCTTGTTCACTGGTCACGCACAGGTGTGGGAGGTTATAGGTAATCACTCACTTCCTCATGGCTACATCACCAAGCCAAACCATAGCTGCCTGTCGCCTCCCAAACCTCCTGAACCAGCTCCATTCTGCAGCCCTCAAATAACCATGTGCGATGTAGTCGTGTTTTATTCAGCTTTGGTTTTGGGAATGGTACGGACATTAAAAATAATTATACAAATTCCAGCATTGTAAAAAAAAATAACAAACAAAACCAGTTCAGGTCATTCTCCTGTTTATCCAGCTGTCGTTGACGTCCCTTTACTCTTTTTTGGCTTCCAAAGGAGACAGGGTGACTGTTCTCAACCTGTGGGCCAATTAGATACTGATAAATAGGAACTTAAAAGTATACTATGTTAGTTCCATTGATCCAAGCCGGAACACAATCAATTGATCAATTAAAAATAAACCTGCTCTTAAAAGGTACGTGGCCCACCCATCTGATCCATGGGGTCATCAACATTTCCGTAAACGGACAAACCTGTCCTTGGCAAGCCTTGTCCATGTCTGTGGCACATGTTGTATTTTGGTTATAATGTGTACATAACCGATCCTAAATATTAAAAAAAAAATATATATATGATTAGTTTGAATGATTTTAGCGACTCGTAGAGTGTCGGGATGACTTGCTCATTTATATGTTGCAGGAGATTTGTTGTGTTGGTACCCATACATGATTGCATCAGGTGAGGAGGATGCAAGACAAGACAGACAGCTAGAAGTAATGTTTGCTAATAGCTGCCTTCATTCTTTCATTGTTCCACTGGCATACCTTACATCATACCACCTACGTATGGTCTAAGACTTTCTCATCAACATCGAATACTTGTTCACCTTAACGGAAACCACAACTCTTGAAACTAACAAATGAGTGGGGCAGTGTGAATTAACACAGCATTGACCCTGGCAGTGTTTGGGAACAGACCTCATGAGTCAAAAGACATAGTATACAACACATCATTTTTTATGGGAAAATTGAATTGCAACAACTATGCAGTAAGTGAACAAAGGGAACTTGGAAAGACACTTTCTGACAAACCATAAATCATTTGACGAGACCTTTCCAGCAGACAGAGAACTGAGAAAAAGGAACTGAAATCTCAGCCATATGTATTTGTGTACCATACATGGAACTGGATAGAGCTCTCTCATCATTATTCTACTGTAAGTATTTGTCTCATCAGCCAGAACTGCACAGTGATGGTGAAGAAAGAGAACTTGGAAAGACACTTGCAGACAAACCACACGTCATTTGACGAGACCTTTCCAGCAGACAGAGAACTGAGAATAGGAACTGAAATCTCAGCCATGTGTATTTGTGTAACATACATGGAACTGGATAGAGCTCTCTCATCATTATTCTACTGTAAGTATTTGTCTCATCAGCCAGAACTGCACAGTGATGGTGAAGAAAGAGAAGTTGGAAAGACACTTGCGGACAAACCACATGTCATTTGACTAGACATTTCCAGCAGACAGAGAACTGAGAATAGGAAACTGAAATCTCAGCCATGTGTATTTGTGTAACATACATGGAACTGGATAGAGCTCTCTCATCATTATTCTACTGTAAGTATTTGTCTCATCAGCCAGAACTGCACAGTGATGGTGAAGAAAGAGAAGTTGGAAAGACACTTGCGGACAAACCACATGTCATTTGACTAGACATTTCCAGCAGACAGAGAACTGAGAAAAATAAATAAACTAAGGAACTGAAATTGCAACCATTGCCATAAAATATCAAGTCAAGTGCAATCATCAGTATGTTAATCATATATAATGTTTTTATTATTGTTTGATGTGCATTACACTTTTTTTCATAATAATACATATTAAACTATATTGACTTATTCTCTTTGCATTATTTGAATTAAGGATCCATAATAAGATGAAAGGGCAGTGGCTAAATAGATCTCATGCCCACAATGAAAATGTTGGGGCACAGAAGGGGCCTCAACTTTCTTGAATTAGCACTCACGTCACAAATGTGTTTCGTTGTGAGCTTGTAGATCGTACATACATACATACATACATACATACATACATACATACATACATACATACATACATACATACATACATACATACATACATACATACATACATACATACATACATACATACATACATACATACATACATACATACATACATACATACATACCATTTGCAGGCAGGTGTGTGCCAGTCACAGGTGTGACACCTGAGCATGGGTCCTGCAACTTTGACATCTGTCATTGGTACTGTTGTGCAAATCTTGCCTGTAAATCTCTAGAAGAAAACCTATTGTTCCTCAGTGAAGCAAGGGTGAGGAACCGGTCTTCTTGGGTTGTTCTCTTCCTTTGACTTCACCAGTCTCACACAACTTGGTCCTAAGTTTGGAAATGGTACCAGGGCTGACACCAAATAATGCTGACACTCTGCATAACGGAACACCAGCTTCCCCTTGCCCTATTGCATAAATGGTGCATTTATTTAGCACCTTTATCCAAAGCAATTTACATTCACATACCAATGGCAGAGGAAACCATGCAAGACACCAACCTGCTCATCAGGTGCAGTTAGGGGTTCAGTGTCTTGTTCAAGGACACTTCAACACTAAGCTAGGGGAGGCCGGGATCGAACAAGGAAACTTCTGTTTCCCAAGTGGCTGCTCTATACCTCATGAACTACAGCTGCTTACTGTATATAATAGCCTACCTACACCACATGATACTGGGAGCTGTGGTAGCCTCGCGTGGCCAGACAATATCACACGACACACTGCGTGGATATTAGTCTGGTTCCTATCAACGATAGATTTTTTTCCAAGGGGCGGTTACAAAAAGATCCAAACGGACTCTATTGGTTAGACCTAAACCAATCAGAGCAGTGCTTCCTTGTTCACGAACTAATCAGAGCAGTGCTTCCTTGTACGTCATTGCTCCAAATAAGGTGATAAGCCCGCCCACATTTGGATACTGGGCCCTGGTTGGCTCCGCACCACTGCGGAGGGAGAGAAATGGAATCTCTATGGAGGGGGGCCAGACCTAATCTGCCGAGGGCTAAAGTGCGATGCGATTTTGCAAAGGCAGATTCGTCTGGAACCAGGCTAGAGCTGTGGTGGAACTTAACTCTTAACTAATTGAGTGTGTCCTATTTGAAATACTTTATACTTCTACTCCACTGCATCTCAGAGGAACATACAGTATTGCAATTATCACTGCAATTATTTGACTATTTTATATCTTTGGTTATACATAAATACCATACGTTTGTTGCTATTCATAAATAGCCTATACAAGCTCAGCATTTGGGTGTGTTAGTACCTAATCACAGGGCTGAACTGGGACGAAGATTCAGCCTGGCACTTCATACCTTGACCGGCCCAGTTCTGAATGTAATTTTCATCCATTGTGCTTTTCATTCATTCATTAACAGGGTTACTCTCTATTGCAATATTGTGCACACAGCTTCTCTCCTACTCTGCCTCTGAGTGAGTTTTACGACTTTGTATCTGTATCAGTTCATAGTCCCACTCTGCCAACCACTTTCCTTGCCACAAATGACTTGTCCCAACCTGTGTGTTTGTGTTGTTATGGTATGTGTTGTGTCTTCATGAACCAGAAGATTTTTTATAGTATAGTTTGTTGGTTACTTTTGACGTATTAATGGTCTTATTATTAGTTTATTTCTATTTATTCTTTTAATTATATAGGTATTAAAAAGGTCTTAAAGGTTCTTAAATGGTCACTCAGGAAATGTGCAGATACCCCACTACTGTATATAATTTGGGGACCCCCTGGAGGTCCCGACCCCCAGTTTGGGAGCCACTGTACTACAATATATTGTTAAAAGAATAGACAGACAGACAGACAGACAGACAGACAGACAGACATAGACATAGACATAGACATAGACATAGACACAGACACAGACACAGACACAGACACAGACACAGACACAGACACAGACACAGACATAGACATAGACATAGACATAGACACAGACATAGACAAGGTACCAGGGAAATTAGGGGTAATCAGAGCACAGTCAGCACACAGTCAGCAGGCACCGGAACTGGGACGAGTGCATGCCATGGGCGAGATAGGCAACAATACCATACGTTTGTTTTCTTGTAAAAAAATATATAAATATATACTGTATATAGAGAGAGCCTATATCAAAGATGTCATTATGCCTGTTTGGAGATCTGACTTATTTCTGCCCTGAGTAATTCCTATATGTGCCTCAGCCTCACTGACATTTAAAGCTGAACCTAAATGCTCAAGGCTACGTGACAGAATGATGTACTGTAATTAAATAACATAGAAGCAAAGGTTGATAATAACACTTATGTCCTGCTTCTGATCATCAAAAATAAAGATTTAGACCATGTCCACCGGAGAATGACAGACCTTTGCATCAAACTATTGTGACACTGCATTCCTTTCAATCCTGCCATGCCCTTAATTAACCACTCATAATTATCTGTTTTGACTCTCAAGTCTTTTTCCATTGTTCCATCTGCATACTTTCTCATCAACATCGACTACCTGTTCGCCTTAATGGAAACCACAACTATTGGTTCACAAACAAAAAACGAGTTTAGCTGGAACTTCCTGTCTCCTCCTGTCCTCAAGTAACACTGTCCTCTGAAAAGTCATCTGTCTATATACTGTAATAACCATATGATGAACCATATTATACTTCAGTATAGTACACACCCATTCACCTTTGCAGCTAAGTGGCCCTTTTGCTCCTGCAATGTAAGATGGAAGCACTGTCTGTACTGATAAGACCCAATTATTGAAATCCCAAACATGGAATATACGTGGACTATGCCACATTTAATGCCTGTCTCAGGACTGCCCTGCCAGTATACAGTGGATAACTTCCCGTCTCCAGATGTTCTAAAGTAACAACAAACAGCATGAGAACCAGGGAGCCCTCTCCCTCAGCCTCACTGTGTGGGGAGTGGGACAGTACTGAGTCACATTTTCAGTTCAATTCTTATACTGTAGCTCACATTAGAATAACAGGCGGGTACATTTGTGTGTGTGGGGGTCAGTGAGAACCCTAGAAGGTGATCAGATCAACTCTTTGATCAATGTCTCTAAATGTTAATGTCTCTCTGGCTGCATCCTGCATCCTGCATCCTGCTGTCGAGGTGTGACTAGGAAGAGAAAAATGTACACATAAGTGTGTGGCTTTGATATACCTTATAAGAAATTATTTCACAATCACACAAGACTTTTAAAGCCCCTCTTTTGTTTGCAATGTGTGTTGTTTTGCACAGTCCTGTAGTGGTGGTGTGGTTTCATGAGTTGTGCAATAGATGAGATACTGATTGTGAAATCTGACATATGTTGAGTATCAAACCTCTGCATATGTGTACGGGTAGTATTGAAATAAATAAATAAATACTATATTAATTAATATGTGATTTCTTTTTTTGTATTTATGATTTTTATTCAGCATAGGTAGTAGTAGGGTAGTTGTAGCAAAAGCAGATACAGTAAGACTTTTTATTTTTCTTACATACAGGAACAAACAGACAGTACAATACGAAACAATTCACACCCAACATAACGTTTAACACACAACTAAGGTACTGGGTGGGGAAGTGAATGTTCACCACTTCCCCAACACCGCTGAAGTGCCCCTGAGCAAGGCACTGAACCCCAACTGCTCCAGTGGAGCTGCTTAGTGGCTAACAGTATAAGACTGTGGTTGTACTAGTCAGCTCCCAGGTTTTAATGTGTCTGTCTGTCTGTGTGTTTCTATGTGCAGGGCGTTGCTGAAAATGAGCACTTGTGCTCAGCTACTACCCTGGGTAAATAAAGAACAAAAAAAAAACAAAAAAAAATACAAGGCTGTTTCAGTTTTAAACGACACTCAACTCTCCCCATACCCTCCCTCCCTCATGGGTCTTTACTCTTTAGTCACCGTTCATTTCACCACATGGACAAAAAAATATATCCTAAAATAAGAAAAACATTACGTTAAATCAGCAAAATCCACAACGAGTTCTAAAGGGGAAAAAAAGAAAAGAAAACATAAGAATGTTCCTTTCCCTCTCCCCTCCCCCAATAGAGAACAAAATATATATTCTGGGTTGATTTATTATGAGTCAGTTCTTTGGGCAGCACCCCAAAGATAGCAGTTACAGGGCTGGGCTGTAAGCTAATGTTAAACATTTGTGATAAGTGTCTAAATATGGTAACCCAATAACTCTCCAGTCGAGGACTGACAAATTTGCCGGGGATGTATGACATCTGTCACAGCTATCATCCACAGTAGGGTATATTCTAGACAATTGGGCTTTGCTATAATGAGAGCGGTGTAAGACTTTGAGTTGTAAGTCTTGCAAAGTCTAAGTCGAGCACACGAGGTACTGCCATTCACTCGAATCTGAGCTTGATTCCAGATATCGTCTGTGATGGATTCCCCAAGTTCCCCCTCCCAACCTGCTTTAATTCCATCCAGAGAGGTGACCCTTAAGGAGGAGATAATGTTATAAATAAAAGACATGAGCCCCTTTACCTGCCTGGGAGCCTCCAAGATAGACTCCACTCCTGATCTGGGCGGAATATTAGGGAATGAGGGATTAAATGTTTCCAGAATTGCGAATTTGAAAATATCTGAACAGGTGAGAGTTTGGTTATAAAAAATGCCATCAATGTATAGATCCTTTAGTTTAGAGAGAGAGACCCAGCCTATGCCACATAGAGTAGCTTGGATCTGTCCTTGCCGGGGCAAATAGGTGGTTATTATTTATAGGACTATAGAGGGATAGTTCACGAAAGGCCAAAGAAGGTTCTGAATTGAGACCATATCAGCAGAGTGCTCAAAACAATGGGATTGGAAGATTGCTGATTAGGAGAAATGGGTAATTTAGTGGTGATTAAGGCCAATAGAGATGTATTGGGACAGGAATTTTACATCAGTCCAGATCAGGGTTGTGGGCCTAGCAAGTAATTTTAGAGATATTAGCAGCCCAATAATAACACTTCAGATTAGGAAGGGCAAGACCACCGTCATCTCTAGTTCTTTGTAGGTATTCCTTCTTTATTCTTGGAGTTTTACCTCACCATATAAATGATGAGAGTAATGTATCAAGTTTACAAAAAATAAAAAAACGTCAGAGCTTGAAATAAATACAGAAAACGGGGCAAAACATTCATCTGTGATTTCTGCCCTTCTTTCATTTCTCTGAATGTGAAAGTGAAGAAATGAAATCAAGCGCGGGAGTAACTATGACTCACATGAGGCAGCCAAATACCTCGTCATCTAGTTACGTGCATGAATGGATTAACGAGATTCCCACTGTCCCTAGCTGCTATCTAGCTTTTTTGCTTCGCTTGAGCACTTGCCCCTCAAAATTTCCTTCTTCCTTCTCTCTGTGGTGCAATATGAACCTCCTACAGTGTGTAATCCCTGGTTGGGGATCAATCTATAGGGTGAAAACCACAACGATATATGACAGCCGTTTTCAAGAAATAAACTCCTGCATCAGACGACCCCCGACCACTTTAAAAGTCCTACAGTGTGTACCTGCCCTAAGTGACACTTATTGTATCACCTCTACTCAATGTACATTGAAGTTACTTTATACCTCATATGATCGGTAATTTGGCTGAGGACATGTTAAGAAGTGATTGAATAAAACATACAACAGTGTAAAAGCTTCAAATGAATGGAGATGGAGAATTCTCTAATAGAAGTGACTAACAAACTGCACGCAAAACTCATCTGTTTTATGTTGATGGGCCACTGAAAATATATAGTAGCTTTCGTCAAGCTACCTAGCTACATTTGATTGATTGATTTTTCTTTATTTAATTGTCATGCTTCCAAGGAAGCCCCGCCCATGGACTTACAGGACACTTTTGCATTTCATTTGGCATAAACAATGAACCGACATAATTCATAAACAACGAATAACAAACTAAAACACTCAAGCTTCATACTGCACATGGTAGATTACACAAATACAACTTAAGATACAACATTGGGCCTGTTACCTCACATCTTAACAGAGGACCGGACAAGAACCTATTTGAAAAGATGAGATTGTCTTCTACTCCAGGCACTAGAAACAAAATGTGCCGTCTGAAATACCTCATAATTAAACAACCACTCCAACTTCTGGCCATCATCTTCCCAGAATAGCTCAGGTTTTTGTTTGTGCATTACATCAAATAAAGGAACCCTCAAATCGTCATACAGAGTATAATAAAACATAAAATGGAATTCATTTTCGACATCTTTCAGGTCATATACATCAGTGGCGTTCCCAGGAATTACATTTAAGGCAGGCGAGATTCCCCCCCCCCCCCCCCTACTCGGGGGAAAACGGAAAATCTCGGGGGAAACAAGTTAACAACAACACTACACTGACTACAAAACTGAAAAACGTTAATAAAAACAATATGCAAGTATATTCAATGTAGGCCTATGTATTTTTATTCAAAAAAAAAAAACAGCATTACAGAAAAGGCGAACATGATGTCCTGCACAAATTATTATATTTGGTAATGAATGGCTAAAGCTGCTCTCAGAGCCCCTTTTATGCCAGGTGAGTACAGGTGATGGCCCAGACCCCCACACCTGGCATTCCTGGCAGCACCCCAAACAAAGGCATACATTTGCATCACTATAGACGAGGGTCACTCTACTGACTGTGTACGGTAGTGATTGGCTGCCTGCCCGCGTGAATGGACGAGGAGGCGGGCTAATGGCTCGACGGGCACTATTCGGTGTGAATTTTTTCACTGCTTGTTTTTCAGTCAGTCTTTTACTTTATTTTCTAGGGGAGGCTAAATTTGAGTTGGGCAGGCGGCCGCCTGCCTTGCCTCTATGGTGGGTACGCCACTGATATACATTGCATATCCTATTCTCTTCTGGCACAGCTGAGAACCGACCTACCTCAATAGCGAGAGGCAGGATACCAGCTCTCAGCTGAGCACACAATGACCGCTGGTTTCTGGTTAAAAAGGATTTGACATAGGACTCAAAACACTGCTTAATCTGGACATATGATCTAAGTTTTGGCTTAGACCATATGTAGTTTGACCATTTCTCTTTGTAATTACAAAATCCTTTTTCTTTCAACAGGTTAATGTTACAACGAAGCATATTATGAAAGATATAAGCCAAATCTGCCTCTCTGAGAATAGAGAAAACTTCCTTTATCCAGGAGTCATTGTGAGCCTTATCCCAGTTGAAGACCTTTTTTGTTATCCTACCCTCTGGCAGATTAATGAGACGGTTCCACAACCGTATCACTTCTCCCTTTTGCCTAATCTCCATCGGTTCCCAACCCATATCTCCCTGGATTGCAAGAGAAGGGGCAAATGCATGTACCCCAAGGAAACACCTTATGGCTCTATTCTACATTGTGGACTAGAAAAGTGTGCTCCTGTGAGTGCAGATCTCCGCCATGCTAATACATTGAGAATTGAGTGTAAAGCTTTGCTCTTTGTCTTTAAAGCTCTCAACGGTCTCTAGCCCCTCCATTCATTTCCGATCTGATACAAGCGCCTCCTGCCACTATGGTTACTTAGATCATCCACTCATCTCCCCCCCCCCCGTTGACAAAACGCTCCCGGGGGGCACCGAGCCCTGTTGTTGCTGCGTCTGCCTGTAATGGCGACAGCAAGCTCTCTGGAAACTGGCCTCAGGATGACACGACCAATGAGAGTGAGCGCTTTCGTTGTTGATACGGTGTATGGCACATGGGTCTCTGCCCCATAGCTTGTGGATCTCTGTCACATGATTGGCGTAGCCTGCGTTGCCAGGTCTGCCTTTTGTGTAATCGATTTTGGTCTTATTTGGGCGTGCATTTGGGCTCGTTTGCATAGACCACGGCAGCGCTTGTTTCTTTACGTTTGACTGATGTGGCAAAGGTGCTCAGTTTGGTGAAACGAACCATCCGGAAGTAAATTGCGAGCTGGCGAAGTGATTTGCATAAGTATTGGGGCATAATGCGTTTCATATAATTGTACATCCTGCAAGTACAGTAACGGTATGGGAAGCAGGTATGCTGGGAGGCAGAATATTGAGGAATTTTTGTGAAAAGTTTGGAGTTAGTTGGGCCATGGGTCTGCTTGGATACCCTCCACATGCAATCATTTCGTCTCCATGAGTTTGCTTGTCAATTATAGTGGGAGGATTACTGATGAATTGAGTATAATGGACCTTTTAGCATAACCTTTGACCGTACTAACTGTACTGTTAACAATCCTGCTAATAAAGTATTCAATCAATCAATCAAAGTTTGGGTTATCCTCTTTGTCTCTGTCAAAACCCACCGTTATCATGTTATGAGCAACTTTCTGTCAATAGACTCAGTGCAGCCATGATTTTTCTTTGTGTTTGAGTTGGGAAGCGCTCATTCTAAATCACTCGACATCCTGCAGAACGTGGAGTGATTAAAACGAGTGCACATGTCGACCGTGGATTTTGTAAAACAAAGTCTTGACCGAGACAAAGAGGATGACCCAAGCTTTCCGTACAGCTGCAACATTGATGAGTTTATTGTTGTTTAATACAGTCTGATATTTCTGGACAGTATTTGTCATTGTTAATGACATGATTTTTATACATTGTCTACCCCCATGTTAAGAATATTAAACACTTGGGAAATATCCCTTTATAGTACATTATAAACAGATAAAGTATGTGCAGTTAAAATTTAACAGCAACACCATTTTATAAACTTTGATAACTTCAACCCCTAAGGAAGAACAATTCACAACTTTATTTTAATGGCCAAAATGATCTCATTAGTAGCTAATGATTGATCAGTGAGGATTACAATACTTAAGCTATGTGCTGTGGTTCCTTGGAATTTGTTCAGTTGTCTATTTCATGACGATGATTAATATGTCATCATTCATAATGATGTTCTTATATTAATATTTTAATTGATGTGTTGTTTGTGAGGAC
>NC_137604.1:14937506-14957506 GCF_963280865.1 Gymnoscopelus braueri
TTGTGGTCGTGTGGCACTCACTTAAGGGAGAAGCCATTGGACCAACAGATACAATCTGTGAAAAAAGAGATCAGACGGATGATACAGTTTCACGCAAATAGCTGAAAAATCCTGGGTTTAAGTGTTTTTCAAACTGCTTAAAATTGCGGACAATCTAAGGGCGGAGAGAGAGACATGGAAACGGAATAGATTGAAGAGAGATAGAGATGGATTGATTGGACGTCTCAACCTATTGCCATTAACAGGAATCAAACCCTCAACCTTCGGATTGACAGGCTGCAACACTACCTATAGTGCTATAGCCAGAGGTGGACGAAGTACTCAACCCCAGTACTTGAGTAAGAGTACAGATAGTCCGTGAGCCAGGGGGGTTGGTCATTACCATCTGAGGGGATTAATGCTCATAGTGATTTTTGTCAAGGTATGCATGTCTAGAGTTAGAAAATATGTGATAGCCTTGCACCAATGGTAGCTTTATGGGTGCTATCATGCATTTTATGTTATAACACTAGGCGAAAATTACATGGGTCAATATATGAAAACATACTATTAACCCCCCCCAAAAAAATATACAAAAGGTTTTTCAATTGGTTCTGGTACGTCTAGGCATGCTTAAGAACATACCAAAAAATCTAGGAAATTATATTTCTCGTAAAGCCATCATTTTCAAGATGGCGTCCAATATGACTGCCAGGAGCTTAAATGGCTTTATGATACTGTTCAACCTAGAAAGGTGGTTTTGGTGTCTAAAACTAGGTCTTAGGGTTCAAGAAATATGGCTGAATCAGTGAAATTACCATCAGTTAATTTTGTATTGCCAAATCAAAGATGGTGTCCATCCCATGGTGATGTTCCATTGTACTAAATTATGTTAAAAACAACAAAATATTGCAGTTGTGTGAGGGAATCTGTGAACTTCGTGAACGTGATTCATATGGGGACCTGGGGGGGGCATTCATAGGTGTAGAATCTATTTCTAATGTTATATTTTGACTTGCTGGTCAGTCTTTGGCCTATGTGCTAAAGGTCAGGTCAAGGTCTCTCTCGCACCTTATCGTCCAACCAGGTGTCCAAGCAGGCAGCAGATATGGTCACTGGTTGACATGTACAGCAGGCCCTATTCACCTCACAATTGACATGGAGCCGTTTGTTGACACCTTGCAGGTATATAAGCATCTTATATTCTTCAGCTGCATTGCAAAACTGATGCAAGGTTCAGCACTGGAAGTGGAAATGCATGTGGTTGCAGAACATGACAGGCAAGTTCAGTGGTCAGTCCTGAGTGTATCAGCAGCACTCTGAAGTGGTTTCTATCAACTTGGCCAAAGACATTTGAACAGATACAGCAGTAGCCTACCTGGACACTGCACATCTCCATCCTACTGGCTGACAGTGGGTAGGCAACTTCTTCCTACACTTCACATCCACCAGTTTGAATGCGCAGGGAGACACATTGACATTAACTTCACCTTTTCTCTCATGAAGCACATGACTGAAGCACTTCTTCCATGCTGGCCATGTGCAGTGTGCTTGATATCTAACCCAGTGCCTGCTGAAGATGCATGTGCTCCATGCCATAGCATAGAGGCTAAGCTAGACCTTGTCTGTCGGCACCATGATGGATTCTGGATCACTGTCTCTGCTGACCAGTCTGGGGAGCAGACTGCCATAGCGATCAGGAAAGATGCATCCTACACCCCAAATATTGGGGTGTAGGATTCCTCACACACAGAAAGATCATCTCTTCAATCCCATCCTTGGCTAATTTGCCCCCATGCTGTTGTGAATAGTAATGTCCTTTACCCACATGAGATGTCATCATGAAGAGTAAGAACATTAAGCAGAAGCCGTTGAGCATGTTGTACACCTTCAGTGCTGACGATAGATACTGCATTTAGTCATGATGAGGCAGACATCACCATGAGTTCCTATATCCCTGATGCAGCCATCTCTGGAAGGGGTGTGATACACATGCTCAGTGATTACACTGATGTTCTTGTCCTGTTGTATGCTGTGTATTGGGGTGTATCAGGTGGACCTACAGTGTAAAGTATAGATGGAGCATTGGGATGGGACAGTCTTATATGTATGACAAAGGCAAGATCAGAGCACACTACACTTTGCTGGCAGGGAACTTCCCAGGCTACCCTGATGTGCTGGGTGAGGTCCTCCAACACCGACCAACCTGTTGCACCACATGTGGGCTCATTTATTTACAAGTGATGTTGTGGAAAGTGGCAGACCACCAAGCCCCACCTGACAAGTCGTTTGATGTCACAAAATTTGGATAGGAGATCTAGGATATTCTTGTTCCTGTCATTGCTAAGGGTGACCCCACCGTCAGAGCTATGTGACATGGTGCAATATCAATTTAGGGCACAGAGAGTGAGAAGTACATCACTGATGTACTGTAACTGCTCTGGTGAAGATGGTTACTGATGATATGTTCAAGCTACAGATGAGGAGTGATGTTAATAAGGAGGATACTTGTAAGGATGAGGTAGAACAGGATGTGGGTTGGAGAATACAGATGTAGTTGCAAAAGATACATATTTGACATTAGATTATATCATTTTACATTCATGTTATTATGAATACCAATTCTTGTGACATGTTAATGACACTTTTCACAAAACAAAATCATGAATAGTGAACCATGAATGTTCATCAAGTTTCCATTTGTTGTTCTCCCAGAGGTCAATTTTAACCTTGACCTGACCTTTGACATGATTGACCTGATATTAAAAAAATAACATCAGGAATGGATTCTACATATGAAAACCCTAAAAAAGAGGTATTAAACAGAGGTATTCTAAGACAAGCGGATTAAAAGTAAAAAATTGCCAGGCGTGTGTTTAGTGGCCATTTTGGATATTTTCTTACCCATTGCACTATATTCTGTTTATTGAATTTCATAATACATTTCCTTAGAATCTATGTATGTAAACATGGTTTTAAATCTATAGGTAATTTACAAAGGAACCCTTTGTGTTCCATCTTTCATTAAAACCAAAGTACATCTTATGTCACATATAGTCACTATGTTGTCACTGCCTGTAATAGAAAAATATTCTAGATATGCACATTTTAACAACATTTCTGGACAATATATAGTCTGAGCTTTATCCCAACCATTTTTCAGAGAGAGAGGGTCAATAATAAGAGAGAACCATCAGTTTGAAGTAGAATGCTTCATTCGGATTTTGAAAACTGTGTTTTGGCTTGTGGTTATAAAAGGAGTGATAACACACAGATAGCTACCACCGATGCAAGGCTATCACATTTTTCCTAGCTCTAGGGGTGTATACCTACCCAAAAATCACTATGAGAATTAATCCCCCCAGATGGTAATGATGACCCCATTTTTGGGGTCCTGGCTCACGGACTAAGATACTCCTGGTCAAATTTACTCCACTACAAGTAAAAGTAGCTCAGTCAAAATGTTACTCAAGTAAGAGTAAAAAAGTAATTGCTTTTAAATATACTTAAGTATTCAAAAGTACATGCTTTTAAAAATACTTAAGTAAAAGTAAAAGTCCTTTGAAGTCCTCGACTACCTCAAGCACTGTCCCGTTGGCAGTGGCAATGATGTCCTCTGTGTTAAATACCCATACTTTGGTTTTCTTGGCATTTTTATATTTTAGAGCACATGTTCACACAACCTTAGTTGACCAAAGTGCTGCACAGGTAAAAGCAAAGCAATACATCAAATCAAAGAACAAAAACACATAACATGTATAAAATACATAACATGTATGCATATAGGAGACATAGACACAGAACGAGATTGTATTTACACCTATGTACACATAAGGTAGGAAACGTTAGATAGGAGTTAAAATAGGAATTTTTAGGAGTGGATGTTGTTAAAACCAGAGAGAAAAGGTGAGTTTTTAGTAAGGACTTAAAAATCTTGATGGACTTGGCAGATCTGTTGTGGGGGGAGATTGTTCCACAGTTCTGGGGCCGCCACCACAAAAGCGCGGTCAGCTTAGTCTTCCTGGGGACCAGCGTGAACCCCAGTGCCTCAAAAGATTATTATTTTCTAATGAGGAAATAACAGGAGTCACACATGAGTGACGCATCGCTGACAAAGCTGCACTCAGATCACATTCACTATATTCAAGTTCTTAATGTACTTTGGTGGTAAAGACAATCTATTTGGTACAAATTCTCAGATCCAGGGCCATCAACTGTGACCTTTTTGTCAAGATACAATAATATTCAGCTTCAACGATTAGGACATGGAGCTAACTTTAAACTGAGACCGTCTGTTCTAAAAAATAAATAATAAGTGCATAGAGTAACTGTCATGAAGGGTGTTTTGATTACAGTGATTACACATATTTTTTCACCAGCTCATAAGTAAAGAGGATGTGGTCACAAAGAGGAAGCTGTTGTCTGCATTTTCAATATGTACCCACACGCACAACCGTTAACTTCACCCTGTCAAAACAAGATGGCACAGAGACATGTTGACTTGCTTGGTCTCCATACAACCTTTGATTTCCTATACTAACACATCTCACCTGTGTGAGACATGACCTTTGACACGATCTAAATGTCTCAATAGAAGAGCAGGGAGACAAAATATAACTGCCCCAATTGTATACGTTATATTGTATTAATATACTCTACCATACAGATTGGACAAAATTAAATTTTATCCATTAAAAAATGTTACATAGTGCCTCTTTTAAGTAGATCTCATGTCATTATTTTTACAGTGCTTTTAAAAATACTTAAAGTAAAAGTAGAAGTACATTTCTTAATTTTTATATCAATGAATTGCTGTAATGTTTTCACAATGAATTTATAGGACCTTGTAACTCTTGTTTCAGATAAGTAACTCTCTGAAACCACCTGCACTGCATGCATAAAAAACGAAAATAGAAATGACTAAGGAACCAGAACTTTTACTCCTATACACTCATACAAGATGTAACAAAGAGAAGAGCGGAGGGGGAAGCCAGAAACACAGCTAGTGTGAGAGCAGAAGTGTGACCAATTGCATTTTAGGGAAGAAAAACGAAACAGCCAACCTAAAATTACTCTGTGCTTTACAGCCTTCCTCTTTGTGGTCACAAAGAGGAAGCTGTTGACTGCATTTTCATATGTACCCACACGCACAACCGTTAACTTCACCAAAACAAGATGACGTCGACATGCACAGCGGCGAACTTCACCCTGTCAAAACAAGATGGCACAGAGACAAGTCGACTTGCTTGGTCTCCATACAACCTTTGATTTCCTATACTAACACATCTGGTCAAAATTCATGTCAGATCCTGTGTGAGACATGACCTTTGACACAATCTAAATGTCTCAATAAAGAGGCGAGCGGAGGGGGAAGCCAGAAACACGGCTAGTGTGAGAGCAGAAGTGTGGCCAATTGCATTTTAGGGAAGAAAAAAGAAACTGCCAACCTAAAAGTACTCAGTACTTTCCAGCCTTTCTAGAAATGTACTCGAGTAAAAGTAAAATATTTTTCTTGGAAATGTACTCAAGTAAGAGTAATAAGTATTAAAACAATCTAATACTCAAGTAAAGTACATATCCTCAGAATCTGTACTTAAGTACAGTACTCAAGTACATTTACTCCGTTACTGTCCACCACTGGCTATAGCTTTGTCCAGGCTGAGGTTGTCTGTTGAAGATAAAAGTGAACCAGTGAAAGCAGCCGATCTACAAGCTCAGAAACACGTTGCTATCTGAAAAGTTTTGAGATTGTAGATCGGCTATTTTCAGAATGAAGTATGTCATACATTGCAAAAACATACCCTCTCAAATA
Source organism: Gymnoscopelus braueri (assembly GCF_963280865.1). NCBI lineage: Eukaryota > Metazoa > Chordata > Actinopteri > Myctophiformes > Myctophidae > Gymnoscopelus > Gymnoscopelus braueri. Next base: position 14,943,298 of record NC_137604.1, read on the forward strand.
AGCATTTCATGTTATCTTTACCCTTTGCACATGTATCCATTGATACATTCATGTTTTTTGCAATTCAACTTAAATGAGTCTGCATCAAGTGAGACTTGAACCGGCAACCTTGCAGTCATGAGGGACTCACTTAAGGGAGAAGCCATTAGACCAACAGACAAGACCTGTGAAAAAAGAGATAACACAGCAGCCGATCTACAAGCTCAGAAACACGTTGCTATCTGAAAAGTTGTGAGATTGTAGATCGGCTATTTTCACAATTTTGTCATATATTGCCAAAAACACTCTCCAAGAAGCATTTCATGTTACCTTTAACAGTTGCGCATGCATTAATTGATACAGTCAATGTTTTGTGCGATACAATTGAGAAGTAGCCAGCAAGAGTTGAGGCTTGAACTGGTGACTTTGGATCCAGAGGCTGATGCTGAAGCGAGACGCCATTGGACCAACAGACCAGAACCAGTGAAAAAAGAAGAACACTAAGATCACTCGTTCACAAACCATTTACCAATAGAGAAATTGTATGTCTCCTCGAAACCGAAACCAGTGAAAGCAGCCGATCTACAAGCTCACAAAACGTTGCTATCTGAAAAGTTGTGAGATTGTAGATCGGCTATTTTCACAATGAAGTACGTCATACATTGAAAAAAGATACTCTCAAATAAGCATTTCATGTTATCTTTACCGTTTGCACATGTATTCATTGATACAGTCATGTTTTTTGCAATTCAACTTAAATTAGTCTGCATCAAGTGAGGCTTGAACCGGCAACCTTGCGGTCGTAAGGCACTCGCTTAAAGGAGAAATCCGGACATTTTAAGTGTTATCTTTGATGTGTCGTTACTCACCTACCGACGTAAAAAGTGGCATTGTTTTTTTCCAGAGATTCTCCTGTCGTCATTTTTTCAACCCCCTCCGTTGTCATAATGGGAGCGCGTGGCATTCTTGATAACACTTAAAATGTCCGGATTTCTCCTTTAAGGGAGAAGCCATTGGACCAACAGACAAAAACCTGTGAAAAAGGAGATCACACAGATGATACAGTTTCACGCAAATAGCTGAAAAATCCTGGGTTTAAGTGTTTCTCAAACTGCTCAAAATTGCGGACAATCTAAGGGCGGAGCTTACTGGTCAACGTGATACATGTGTTCCTCATTTCAAGGCAAGGCACATGTGTAAGCAGGTTTAATGGCTGTCGGCCAAACGAGGCATGACTTTTGCCTGATTAAAGTTTGCATTTAAAAAAAATCGCTATAGCGCCCCCCTTTGACCAATTGGAGTAAGATTGGTTTCAGTGATATTTGGAATGACCCTCAACATTACCGCAAAGTTTCAAAGAAATGTGAGTCTGCGTGTATGTGTTAGGGGCAGATGAATAATTGTCATAAAACTGCAATATTCATTGGCTCATTAAAGCTTCATTTTTTCACTTATGGAAAGTCTTTTGCACAGGTCCAAAGTTCATGTGTAAAACGTTTCGTGCAGATTACTCAAAAATCCCAGGAGGAGTTTTAACTGTTTTTCATATAATTCAAAATGGTGGGAGATCTAAAGGTCAAAGGTCAAAAGTCAGAGTGTGAAAGTTGTTCATCATTAGTAGACGCATGTGTGTATTGAAGTTTTATTGCTGTAGGTTAAACAGGGCATGAGTTATACCTGTTCAAAGTTGGCATTTTCATGCCACCTTTTGACGAAAGATTGTGAGATTTATTTCTTGATAGTTTTTCATGACCATCTACCATATGGCCGAGTTTCGTAAAAAGCGACAGCACGGTTCAGCCAGAACTGCGAAAAGTGGCAGAAACAGAAGAATACAGGCAATATTAAAACAGGTCCAGAGCTGAGCTCTGGCCCCGTAAATAACAACCAAAAACAAAGCAAAACAGAAAACAGAAAAAGTTAATAAATAACTTTTAATAAAGTACAATGGGGAGAGCTTTACATCAAGAGTATCTTAGGTGCTCACCTCAAAAAAGCTGTATGTCTTTAGGATCAGTCTAGGTTGAGAGATGTGAAGGTGTTTACAAAATAAATAAATGGTTGCCATGGTTGAGGACAGAGTACAGCGGTTGAGGACAGAGTACAGCAACTTGCTATGGGCCTGGTCTTCAAGATACACCACAACATTGGGATCCCCCTGTATTTGTCAAAATACTTCCAAAATGTTAATGAAGTCCATGATCATAACACCAGAGGCAGCTCCACAAATCATGTTTAGCCCAGATTTGGCTCAACTAAGGGAATGAACTCGTTCTCATGCTATTCATCAAAAATGTGGAATGCCCTACCAAAAGGAGTAAAGGAGTGTAAAACCCTACTCACTTTCAAAACTGCCCTAAAGATACACCTTCAGGAGGCTGCAATTCTAAAATGGCCCCTGTCTAAGTCTTAACCTACCCCCCCTACCCCCCCCTCCTTCATTTTCATTTATATATATATATATATATATATATATATATATATATATATATATATATATATATATATATATATATATATATATATATTTCTCTCTTCATACCAGTAACCTGAAATCTGATTGTATGACATTCTGTATAGTAGTGTGTATATCTGTCTGCCTCTTATATGACATCATGATTTGTGTGCAGGGTTCTCATCTTAAACAAGCTTAGTGCTTAATGAGAGTTCCAGTTTAGTAGACCTTGTATTGTGAATTTGTACTTCCATGTACTGTTATGTACTGTCATGTACTATTCTCATGTCTTACTAAATAAACTACATCAATCAATCAATCTATTATTAAAAATTGGCAATTGAGCATCTTAAAGGGCACTTCACCTTTTCCGATGACAAGAATTACATTAAGTCCTTAAGCCAGGATGTAGTGGAGGGTGGCCTTGGGCTTTTAGAGTGTAAGAGAATGCATCGACGGGCTTTAAGTGAGGCGAAGGCCACAACATCCAATTCCTACTTAGACTAGCAGGTAAACATCCCAAAGATGTACATGAAGTTAAGGTTGTGAAAATTGTGCTGTGAAAATTGTGCTAAATTTTCGCTTTTTGTGTGTTAACAATTGTGAAAAACTGTAAGCTGCCCTTTGATCTGTTCTGACTGCCTTGCAACCCTGCATGCTTTTACCAGGTTTAAATCCGATATGATTAGAAATTTCAATTTCCGAACAGGGGTGTCCGCTGCCGGACTCTTACCAGAACAAATATACTGAGAACCGGCAAGCGGTGGCCGTCAGAGGTCGATGGGGTCAAATGGATCCCACTCTCAAGGCAAATGTTAGGTTTTGTATTTTTTTCTATATATATTGTTTGTCTATTACTAATTTATTTATACTACTTTGATGTAGCCTTTACAGTTTTTTGTTCCTTTTTAGTATTATTTGATCAATGCGATGTAAATTGCTTGTCTGATTGCTGATTATGAATGGCAATAAAAAAGTTAAATATATATATATATATATATATATATATATATATATATATATATATATATATATATATATAGAGAGAGAGAGAGAGAGAGAGAGAGAGAGAGAGAGAGAGAGAGACACAGAGAGACAATCCCTGCAGCGCTTCTTTTTCTCTTTTTAATAAAAAAATATATATTTGAGTCCAAATATGTTTCAGTTGCTCCTGATGTCCTATACACTCGAAATAACATGTGTCTCAGTGCATGATTCCAAAAAAGTTCAAAATGTACAGAATATAGTCCTTTGTCAACTTTACAACCGTTCAATATATGGGACATAGACTCTATAACCTGATGCTGTCCATGGTGTAGACATGCAGTACTAAGAGTCATGCTTATTGGGATACCAGATGGACAGATTCAGTTTCGGCCAAGGTGGGATCGTAGACAGCCCATGTTTGTTGGTAGATCCTGCCACTCCTCAGTGCCGACACGGCGCACATGATTGAAAAGTGTTTGCAGAACATCACTGCAACTGACTACATTAACGGTGGCAGTTACGAGTCAACGGGTGCGGTTGTTAAGATGTTATGAAAACAACATTGGCACTCCCTCTGCACAAATACACACACGCACGCACACACGCGCACACACACACACGCACGCACACACGTTTGTATTACTATACTAACACTGAGGACAGTGTTAATGCATTTAAGTTTAAAATAAATACCTTTTTTAACACTAACCCTAGAGCCGAAAATAGCTGATCTACAAGCTCACAATGTGTCGCACTCAGTGTTGCATTGCTCATTGCACGCGGTACCACGCCGGTCCCACTAGTCTTTTGAGCAGGATGTGCACATGCATAAACACGTGAATGCGCTCCACTCGATTCGTACTTTGCATAACAGTAGTTCAGGTGTGGTAGCTTGTAGCGTCTGTAGATTAGTTGTTGGTAGGCTGTCCACAATCACAGGTTAATAGCCTACGGTACAGTGGCGGAGCGTCCGGGTAGGCCAGGTATGCGGCCGCCTACGGGCCCGGGACTCCGGGGGCCCGGGCCGTCAGATCACATTGACCTTTATTTTATTAGAATTAGACGCACTTTGCGTGCTCCGCCTCTCCGCCTCTCCGCGGCCGCCTTTCAGCAACTTTCCCAGAGATTCACCAGCTTACATGGAACTGCAAATATATTCGAGGCACCCCAATACACTGTTGGAAGCTCACCCTAGCCCTAAAACCAAAATAAAGTAACACTAAAACTAACACAATCCACCCAAAACCCGCACATTTTCGCGCCGGGGTGGGGCCTGATCAGTGTGCCGTGCCTACCGGCCCAGCTTTCAGTTGTTCCGCCACTGCTACGGTATATATATGCATTCTATTATTCTACCTTTCTTTCTTAGGTTCTATAAATCACACACGCACACGCACGCACGCACGCACGCACGCGCACACACACACACACACACACACACACACACACACACACACACACACACACACACACACACACACACACACACACACACACACACACACACACACACACACACACACAGAGAGAGAGAGAGAGACAGAGAGAGAGAGAGAGAGAGAGAGAGAGAGAGAGAGAGAGAGAGAGAGAGAGAGAGACAAAGACAGAGACAGAGACAGAGACAGAGAGAGAGTCCGTGTTGAATGTAGGCCAAGTGTTGTATAATCAGCAAAAAAATTAAGAAAAACTGGCTGAGATTGAGGTATTTTATTTTTTAATCAAGTATAACAGTGAATCAACATCATGTGTATAGTGTGAACCACGTGGGAGTCATAGGGAGCTATTGGCTCTTCTTGAAAACACACAAGCTCTAAAATATTAATTATCAAAATGTGGTGATCTGTAATTGTATTTTCCACTATAGTGCAAATTGATTTCTGTAGCAGATTAGTACTGTGATTATAGCTCACACTGTGTCACAGATCCCTAAAGGATTGTTAGCAGGACATTGCATGTACAGTACAATGCATGTAAATGCCAATGAATTATTTACTTAAAAACTCAATGATGTTTACAGTATTAACCTCATTATGTATTTATTAATCTGTGTGATTTGGACTTTAAAAAAGGTTTTAATATCAATGCATTGCTGTATTCAAATGTTGTCATTTTCTAAATCAATACTATATTAAAATTCGAGTTGAGCATGCAGCTTCTCTCACACTCTGCCTCTGGGTGAGTGTTTTACGACTCTGCAAGGGGTATCTGAGTTCATAGTCACACCCTGCCAAGAACTGTACATTCCTCTCCTTGACACACATGACTTGTCCCAACCTGTGTGTTTGTGTTCTTATGGCCCTGTTACAAACCAGGCCATAATTACACATGTCTTCATATCTGTCGCTGTAGGAACATGTTCTGTGATCAACATAGAGTATTGCTCTCCTCGCCACATGACCTGACCTGGTTGATGTGTGTGTTGTATCAGTAGCCTATTATATCAAAATGGCATTTCAAATTACAGTAATGATAAAGAACAGTGAGGGAAGGGCTTTCAAACTGGTCCCAAACTACAGTATGAATAATACAAAAAAGGAAGCTCCCTGAGTGTAGACAAAACATTTAATGGTGTTATAAATCAGTGTACAGTTCAACACCTTAAATCCAGTAACACTAGAAGAGGGTCAACATACATGCAACACAACATGTATGTAGAGTTCTGGCTAAGGATTAGCTTGCTTTAGCACCATTATGTTTTTCTTTGTGAGTTTCTTTCCTTAAAATGAGTGTTAAATAGCTCTATATTATCAGGCTGTGTTACGGCCTGGTATGGAAACTGTACGGCCCGAGAAAAGATAAGATAAGCAAGTAGTGCGATCGGCAGAGCGCATAATGGGAGGCAATCAGGAAAGAGAACTCATAAAGGATACAGTACAAACAAGTGAAATTGGAAGTGATGACACAAAGAAATTAGCAGACAACATTGGAACTGGAACACTGTAAAATTGAAGCTGATAAATGGATACTCTCTTCTGATTGGCTTAAAAAGAGCTGGAGAGATGGGAAGACCCCTGTTACTGAACAAATACTCTATAGCAATGATTACCGAATTTTCTGATGAAAGGTCCTGACTCCTACCATATAAATGCACATTTGTGCTGTGTTTTGTCTTTCTCTTTGTCTTTTACACATACAGCTGACCTGGACACCTTTCACAGCCACATGCTGATGTATGTAAGCAAGAGGTTCTCCTTCACTTCTCATGCAAAGCACGGACCACAACAGAGTTCCCAGAGTCACCAAGGCGGGCACAAAGAGGCTTCAACTATTTCTCATCTCTACTGCTACGACGAAATACAATAGCTGTATGCTGTAGATCAGTGGTTCTCAAACTATGAGTTTGAAGCTCAATTGGAGTTTCTCTTCAGTTTAGACAGGGGGACCACTGCAGCTGCTCAGTGTCCGATGTTGATGGTGGATCAGGCAATTGTTGGTGTTGATGCACTGTTTTATCAAGTCCAGGGGTGTCCCTGTTCATCCAGGCCTAGTTCCGCTACAAAAGCCCCCTCGCCCCCTGCCTCCACCCCTCTCATTCACTTCACTATTTTCAACACAAATGCTTGCTGCAGGGATACATCTGACTGTCTGCTGAGTTGTTGAGCTAGAGAAAACCTTCAATTTAATAGACACATAACAAAGACTTCTATAAGACAGAAGCATAAATATTTTTATTGAATTTGCGCTACTTTTCAATGTGATTAAAAGTGCAGGTTTCTCAGTTGTTTTCAATATGCCTTGTTAAAGAGGTGGTGCCATGGTTTTGCACTTTTTCTGTTTTTCATGTGTCTATGAGGTTGATAGAACTTCATTAAGCCCCCTGGTGGTGTTTTTATGGTGTTTTATGTCTTCTCTGACTATTTTGAGTTTCTACCTGGAGGCTGAAACCTTGAGGGTCAAACGTGCCAATAGAGAAACAGCCCTTTAGTGACATAGTAAAAATATACCCTCCCCCTCATTATCATAACACAACAGGTGTGGGCATGAGGAGGAGGGACTAGGACAGCTGGGTGTTGCTAAGGTGGTGGAGGAGGTGCTAAGGTGAGAACCAGGTATACTTAATGAACTGGAGGCGTGTCCACATAAAAACATAATTTAACAATTTCTGTACACTTTTTTGAAAAATATCTTCCTCCTAGTATAACCATAATACCTGATGATTATGTTTTAGGGTGGGAAAAAATCACTGAAAATCACGGCACCCCGTCTTTAATTAACCCATTACCCATTTGTCGCGTCGAAGCTGCAGGCATCATTTGTGTTGAAAATTATATTCACTGCGTGATTAAATAGGCCTACTCTAATCTAAAATCTCAAAGGATTTCCTTCAACCCTTTCTGAAAGCAAGGATTAATGTTCATACTTTACTTTATTTATTTCAGTAACAGTTCACATTAATGAACATTTCAATCAATAAACATGATATGATGTAAACATGCCAGATTTAGCTTTAAGTAAATTTCGTAGTCCCATAAAAATACACCACTACAACATGCCAAAACAGAGAGAACATACAACTATATACCATACCTAGTTTAAATCCAACTAAAACTCACATACCTACCAAAGTCTTCTAAAGCCTAAAATAAAGCCTGAAATATCTAACACCCCTCTTCTTCTTCTCCCCCCCCCCCTCTTCTTTCTATGGAAATTAACGTTGCGATGGGAACGATGTACAAACACGAATTTCACCCACTTTTTTACCTTGTAAACCTGTGATGTGACAATAAACCTGATTCTGATTCTGATTCTGAACATTTGAAAACATTGGTTGGTGGTGGAGAATGACAACAGCTACAACTAGAAAAGTGCTCCTCGGAGCACAGGTCTCCGCCAGGTCAGGTAGGTTATTGTGGCATCCTAGTGGCGCTATAATAGGCCAATGTGAAAAGAGTGCCATTTCTTCTTAGGCCTTGCACGGCAATCGGACACTGCATTGACGCTATAACAGGCCAATTTTAATAGGGTGGCATTTGTTCCTCAACATGGTGTGAATGTGCGTGCAAAGTTTGACCGCAATCGGACGCTGCTTTCATGATTTGCGGCATTTTGTTCAAAATATCCTGCAAACTTTAGTAAAGTAATATAAAATCAGCCTCCTGGTGGCGCTATAAAAGGCAGATGTGAAAAATGCAGGGAAAATGTTTTTCCTTGACCTCTAGGAAGTTTTACACAGATCGGTACAGTTATAAGTTAAAAGATTGGCCTGTTATAGCGCCACCATGAGGCTGATTTGAAAAAAGTGGCATTTATTTCTCTGCATAGTGGAATGTCCGTGCAAAATATCACGGAAATTGCATGCTGTGTTCATGATTTGAGGCATTTTGTTCAAAACGGAGCACTCCTACAAACTTTGGAAGCCATTTTTAGCCAAAAATTTGAATGACCTGTTTCATTTAATGATTATAGGAATACTGTGTACCGATTTGCGTGATGTTGAACACAGAAGATGTGTTTTATAGCGTAACAAGACTTTAATGTCCAATAATGTTTACCCTTGTGGGATGGGGAGGGCCTGGGAAGTGAGTGGGGGCTGATATAAAATAAAATACTGTATCTCATTCAGATACATTAAGCTTTCTTTGCCACTTTAAAGGGAGAGTGAAGTAGTCACATAAATAAAACCGATATAGAGCGGCCACTTGGGAAACGGAAGGTTTTGAACTATAATAGTTCAGAAAGCATAAAAGCAGGCTGCTGTCTCTTGTCTACAACCCACTGTGCTCTGACCTCTGATCATGTTTATCATTTCCACTATTAATTTATGTGTGATGGACCAGCAAAGCAAGAAACTGGTAAGGTTCTTGTCTAACAACATAAACCAGGTCCACCTGAGTTACTTCACTATTTGGGAACAAAGTAATATATTTGACTTTTATTGACTTTTATATATGCTATGTTTGACATAGCATACGGTATGTACTATAATATATAATCAACACATCTAAAGTCAGTTTATTGGGATAAATTAGTTTAATAGGAGAAAATGATAACATAATTATGATAATTGAGTAGCAAGATATAATTTTTGTCATGAGCCGTAACATGCAATTTTCCAAACAAGAACTCTATAAATTGTGTATTCATTTATAGAATAAATAATCATAATTTATGCAGATTTCCTGACTTAGATATATCTCATTGTCAAAGCTTTGTCATTCATTGGGTAATACATTTTCCTTTCTCTAAAACTGCCTTCCCTACTTCGGCTGCACTAACATTCTTGAAAACAACTCCAGCTACTGCCTTCCCTACTTCTGCTGCACTAACCTTCTCGAAAACAACTCCAGCAGAAGCTTCTTTTGTGGGAGCTCCAAAGCTCCCTTCTCCACCAAACGCTGCTGCAACCCCTAATACACCCCCTATTGCACTCCCTACTGCTGCACCAGTTGGGCCGAACATGAGTCCAATAGAAGCTCCAAGTCCAACATAAGCAGCCACAAGTCCAAAATTCATGAATTTGTTTGCTATCTCAGCGTTCTTTCTAGCTTCTTTTTCATATTGTTCTTTCAACATATTTATTGCTTCTTTCAGAGCTTCTCCTTTATATTTTGTCTTCAGATCTTCTTCCTCTTCATGTCTCTTCTCTTCATTCGCTTTAAGAATTCTCTGTTTCTCTTCTTCTATGGCTTTTTCTGCTTCTTGGAACATCTCGTTGGTGTAGTGGCTTCCTCCATTCTTCAGCACCATGTTGTTGATTTTCTCCAGCAGCCCAATGACCTGAGAGGGATCCTTGGATTTGTTGTTGAAGACATGATAGCCACCTTCACATTTGCTGATTAATTCTTGCAGTTTTGGAGTATTTTTCACAATTTCTTCAACTATTTCATCCTCAAGCTGATCACCATGAGTGAGGAGAATCATGCTGTACTTAGTTGACGTTTGGCCAAATACTTTCTGAATCATTTGCACAGTTTCCTGCTCCTCTTCTGTGAATCTTCCCAGTTTGATCACAATCAGGAACACATGGGGACCAGGAGCAGATAAACAAATACACTGTTTGATCTCTGCAAGGGTTTTAGTTTCACTGAACTTGGTGTCAAACAAACCTGGTGTGTCAACAACAGCGACATTTCAACCATTCACTTCACCTCTGGCCTTCTTACAGTTCACTGTTAGAGATTGAGCAGCAAACTTGCATTCAAAAACTTTAGAACCCAGGATGGTGTTTCCAGTGGTGCTCTTTCCAGCTCCAGTCTTCCCAACCAGCACAATCCGAGTGTCTTCATCATTTAATTTTAGAGCTGGTGGATTAGAATGATATGGTTAACTTTGAACACTAAACTTTGAAGTTTCCAAAATGATAGGAGATATTTTATTGTTTTATGTCATACATACCTTCACATGCCTTTGAATCTTCACTCATGTCTGGTTTTGAGGTTATTACTGCTTTTTTCACAGAGAGAGAGAGAGAGAGAGAGAGAGAGAGAGAGAGAGAGAGAGAGAGAGAGAGAGAGAGAGAGAGAGAAAGAATTGTGGTATTATAAATCCGCATATGAAGACAGATGCTTTTAAGTCCACTCCATAAATTCCAAATCCAATCCGTAGATTCAACTTTAGAGGGTTAATTTATTATCCCTTTCAAGGTAGTGGGGACACGCCCTTCAGACACCTACGTATATGTTTACATTTGTCCCCAGTCTGTAGGATACAGATTTGTATTCATCTCGACAAAAGCAATACAATGTGCATGCAAAAATTACATTTCATTTAGTCAGAAAACCTTTTCTGTGATTAATTATTCAAATATATTACAAATAAAGATACCATATTTTGCAAACAGTTTCACAGATTAATTAGAATTTGGAAGAAAATCAACTGTTGACCTGCTGCCATTAACATCAATTAAAGAGCTAAAGTCACACTTTAGCCACAGAGGTAAGACACAGAGGTCAGTGTCTTACCTGCTTCAATGTTGAAATCTTAATGTAGGTCTGGAGAGACAGAGGAAGTATAAAGACAGGCTCCAGCATCTACCTGACATTTTATACATTACAGTCTGCAAGTCCTTTGATGGTTGGAGCCAGATATCTATGTCGTTTACAAGAATCAGGGCCATATTTCTTTTCAATTCTGTGAGTGGATGAACGGCAAAATAACTGTTCAATGTCTGTTCTGGCTCTTTCCATCAAATATAATATATGTAATAATAATATTAGTAATAATAATAATGATAATGATAATAATAGTAATGATAATAATAACAATAATAATAATTCAGAGATTCAACTCACACAACACCCATCGTTAACAGTTTCTTTCTACAGGCAGAGATATAATAGAATAGCTGACACACCCATGCACCACGTTGCACCACACATAATACATGACAATATAATTTAACTGAACTGAACATACAGATTCCTTGAATTTATAGATAGATATTTTACTTTGCAATGATTAATAATTAAGACATCATCAGTAATATAGAGATAATAATAGAGGCATATCTGAATCTGAATGTGTTATTTAATACCAGACATATCAGCGAGTTCTCAACACACACATTAAAATTTCTTTATTTGGATTTTCAGTTTCATGTCAAAATCCAAATATATCAGTGTCAAAAGGCTCATGGAGTGTCACTGACACCCAATCAATCCTGAGTGAATAGCATGTTCACTGGCCACGCACAGGTGTGGGAGGTTATAGGTAATCACTCACTTCCTCATGGCCAGATCTAGCCTGGGCAGCATTCCTTTTTAGATATATGATCCGGTCGGGAGCGGAAGTAAAAAAAAAAAGTGGCCGGATGGGCAGAACCGGAAAGACGTCTCACCCCAAAATAGGTCCGTCCTAATAAAATCCTTGATGCGGCATAGTTTAGCTTATTTTTTTAAATGTAAATGTGCGTTCACTATCCGGAGACTATTTAGCGTCTGTATTATCCCACAGGGAAATTCTATTCCATTTAAATAGGGATTGGGGAACCAAAACAAAGCGGCACCGCAAAACCGGATGGGTAGAATCCGGAAAGAGGATTATTATTATTTATTTTTTTCAGTAGGCGTGGCCTAGACCGGATCATATGGGTCTTTAGTAACGCAGACCAGGCTTTCCTCCGAGGTGGAAAGACTGGTGATGCGAGGTTAGGCCAGATCACCAAGACAAACCATATAGTCCATGAGCCAGACAAGATTTCATTATCGAAAGAGTGGGCAAAACCAAACCTATATTAAATTGTTCATAGGGTCAATACGAGTAAATAAATATATGATAACCTCTCCACAGGAGCAGCTTTTTCATGGTTATCACACATTTTGTTATTTTCCCCATACGTACATGACAGGTGAAAAAATGACAAAATTTAAAAAAGAGTTATCATAATGAAACTTCCTGAGTTGATTACTTACATGAAGACAATGATTTATCGTATTACAAGTTTTCTGAAATTGTATATTTAAATATGCAAATTAGGCATTTAGTCCATGAGCCAGAGCCCCAAAATTGAGCCAGATATTGAATATTCCCTCGTTAAAAACCTTTGACTCCAACATCTTAACAAAATGAAATAAGTATGTTGACTCTGGCTTTGTCCAATGTTGATTCTGGAAAGTTATGCAAATTTGGGCATATTTTCCTAATGCCAAATTTGCATATTTAAATATACAATTTCAGAAAACTTGTAATACGATAAATCATTGTCTTCATGTAAGTAGTCAACTCAGGAAGTTTCATTATGATAACTCTTTTTTAAATTTTATCATTTTTTCACCTGTCATGTACGTATGGGGAAAATAACAAAATGTGTGATAACCATGAAAAAGCTGCTCCTGTGGAAAGGTTATCATATATTGATTTACTCGTATTGACCCTATGAACAATTTGATATAGGTTTGGTTTTGCCCACTCTTTCGATAATGAAATCTTGTCTGGCTCATGGACTAAAACCGAAACCTCCTGAACCAGCTCCATTCTGCAGCCCTCAAATAACCGTGTGCGATGTAGTCGTGTTTTATTCAGCTTTGGATTTGGGAATGGTGCGGACATTAAAAATAATTATACAAATTCTAGCATTGTAACAAAACAAAACAAAACAAAAACCAGTTCAGGTCATTCTCCTGTTTATCCAGCTGTCGTTGACGTCCCTTTACTCTTTTTTGGCTTCCAAAGGAGACAGTATGACATACAGTGATTCTCAACCTGCAGGCCAATTAGATACTGATAAATAGGAACTTAAAAGTATACTATGTTAGTTCCATTGATCCAAGCCGGAACGCAATCAATTGATCAATTAAAAATAAACCTGCTCTTAAAAGGCCCACCCATCTGATCCATGGGGTCATCAACATTTCCGTAAAACGGACAAACCTGTCCTTGGCAAGCCTTGTCCATGTCCGTGGCACATGTTATATTTTGGTTATAATGTGTACTTTTGATACTATCGATCACCATATTTTGTTGCAGAGACTAGAGCATTTGGTTGGCATTAAGGGTGCTGCATTGAACTGGTTTGAGTCCCACAAGGCTTTGTACTTGGACCTATACTATTTACTCTATATATGCTCCCGTTAGGTGAGATAATTAGGAAACACTCTATACATTTCCACTGTTATGCAGATGATACACAATTATATCTATCGATGAAGCCAGATGAAACGGATCAACTGGCTAAACTTCAATCATGTCTTATAGACATCAAGAGTTGGATGACCCGTAAACACCTACTCCTCAACTCGGACCAAACTGAAGTTATTGTACTTGGCCCTAAGCACCTCAGAGATAAATTAGCCGATGATAATTTTACCCTAGATGGTATTACCTTGACCTCCAAGGCCACTGTAAAGAATC
>NC_137604.1:14965006-15217506 GCF_963280865.1 Gymnoscopelus braueri
CTGTCTGTCTGCCTTTCTGCCTCTCTCTCAGTCTGTGTCTCTGTGTGTCTGTCTGTCTTTCTGTCTGTCTGCCTGTCTACCTCTCTGTCTGTCTGTCTGTCTGTCTGTCTGTCTGTCTGTCTGTCTGTCTGTCTGTCTGTCTGTCTGTCTGTCTGTCTGCCTGTCTGCCTCTCTCTCACTGTCTGTCTGTCTGTCTGTCTGTCTGTCTGTCTGTCTGTCTGCCTGTCTGCCTCTCTCTCACTGTCTATCTGACATGGTTAAAGCCCACTCTACCCCCTGTGTTTCAGCTCCTCTCCCCTCAGCTGACAATCTGACGGCTCGTAAACAACCGTTTTTCTGTTGCTTGAATGTGAAATCGAGGGAGACGTTTCCAAGAGAGGTACACTGGGACGAAACACAGCAGAGAAATTTAAACAGCCGGTGGGTTTATCTGTGAGAGGGTCTGTGAGAGGGTCATGACACCCACCCCCCCCTGGATGTGCGCTGAGCTGTGCCATCAGGCTGAGCGCGTGGGGTGGGGGCTGACAGGCCCTCTGCCTCTCTTGTCTATGACACTTCCTGTAGATTATAGCTAAATGTAGGACGAGTATTGTTTGTGTGTTTATCTGGTGACAGGGAATGCATCACGCGTACACACAGCGATACGGAGCCCGCGTGTAATCTCTCCTCATTTTTTTTACTTCCATCACCGATGAATGAATGTTGCAGCGTTTTCCCCCACGTGTCTCCAAACATCCGAGGAAAATGACTCGGCAGGACCATCTAATCTCCTTTCCCAATAGGCCTGGTTACACGCGCACTTGCACACTTACACACACACCAGAGATGTCCACGAGTCTCTGAGCTCGAGTCCGAGTCAAGTCTCAAGTCTTTGAGGCTCGAGTCGAGTCAAGTCTCAAGTCTTTGAGGGTCGAGTCCGAGTCAAGTCTCAAGTCTTTGAGGGTCGATGAGAAATGCACAGAATGAATGTTTATCAAAATAGTAGGATACATTCATTGAGGCTCCTTTGCGTCTTATAGCACAGCTATCACACACACACACACACACACACACACACACACACACACACACACACACACGAAGGCATAGATGTAAAAGTATAGACAGGTCATAATAAATCACATTAGATTCACAGATTAGAGATATTATGTATTTCCCCCACAATTAATTTTCATTCAAACGAAATGTGATTGAACTTGCACTAATAATGACTTTAGTTGATTTTTCACTCTTTAAAATATAGTATTTCTTAATTATTAATAATTACAGCTTGTAGATTGGCTATTTTCACGATTTGAAATTGTTTTTAAATAATAATAAAAAAGGAACATACAAGATTTCCACCCGACAGCGATAATATATAGCCAATATATGGTTCTGTATCAGTATATGAGTCAGTTTTTGCAGATTTCATTCTAATTGGCTACTATGCCTGCATATGAATTTCATGGGCCTGGGTAGGTCACCCTGGCTTGGCGGAGATATGCCCTGTTGCGCACACTCCGCACAGCAGTCCAACAGCAGAGCAGGTGAAAGCAATTCACTTAAACGAGGGCTGTGTTGCGCACCAAAAAACGGACTAAAACTGTCACATTCTAGCTGCTGAAATAAAATTCCCATTTAGATCATTGTTGACAAACGAACAGAACATGGATGTGGAAAGCATCTTGAATCACAGCAGGCGAGCAGCGTCAGGTTAGGCGAGCAGAGTAGAGCAGTGGCGTCTTATCTTCTCAGCAGTGGCGTGATCTCTGTGTCTCCTCAGCTTTCAGGTGAATGAAATAGTGTTGCCTGAGACTCTATTTATGCTATGTTTGACAACGTAAGAGATGCCATGATCATGGTCCTCTGTATGCTAATGACCGTGGCCGTGGCTTCACCTTGGCCATGTTTGGTTACGTTAATGAGCACCACGCAGCAGCTTGACTTAAGCCGGTTGGAAGCCGGCCCCGAGGGGAAAGGGAGGAGACAGGGGAGTGGACGTTTTCGGGGCATTTCATTCATTACTGCGTCCAAAAAAAAAAACATAAAATAAAGATTGTCCACGAGTCTTTGAGGCTCGAGTCGAGTCAAGTATCAAGTCTTTGAGGGGCGAGTCAGAGTCGAGAGTCTCATTTTTGGCGACTCGAGTGCGACTCGAGTCCGAGTCCCTAACTCGAGTCCCCATCTCTGACACACACACACACACACACACACACAGACATTAATGCACACACTCATTCCATCCTTTCCAGTCCCACACTGCCTACACCTCAGTGCAAAAGTGCTGCCGTGGGCCCAGAGGAAAAACAAAACGAAAATTACCGCGGGGATCAATAAGGCAATTTTCTGTCACACTCAGGTTATTTACTCTGAGAAGACGGGTGGGGGGTCAGGTTGCGTGTGTTGAGAGACTATTGCCCTGCTTACCTAATCTCCCGCAGACCCGTTTGATCATGACGAACGGCTCCTGTAATGTCCTACAACAGTCAGGAGACATACTTCCCCTCAGCTTTCACCCTTTCTCTGCCCCAACACTGGACAGTCAAATTACGTTTTCCTGTGCCCATGGGACACGTGTGTTTGTGTACAGTACGTGTCTGAATGCTAGGGCGTTTGGTTTACACCCCCTGCCCCCTCACACTCCTTAAAACGGATTCAGATACCAAATGTGATTCAGGTTTGGTTACTGGCTCTGAGCTCTGAGCAATATCATTAGTATGTTCTGTATACAACAACGAATTGATCCCTGGACAGTGAATGTCCCTTTGGCAATACAGGGTTAAGTCACAAGAGCTTAGCTTGAAGGATGGAGGTAGAGCTAGCCCAGGGGTGAAGTGCAGAGAGCATTAAGCTATATATTGTAGCTTCAGGGACATTAACTGAACCATAAGTGCTCCCAGTGAGAGGCTGTTATGACCCTGGCCTAGGAGGACCAGGGAACACAACAAAAATACAGGGGAGACACAATTTACAAAGAATATAGTGTTTATTTAAGTAACCAAAAGGAACAGATCGATCATAAATGAACAGATGAGGTGTGGAAATAAGTAAAGTCAGTAGTGTAATGCGTGTATGCATGAGTGGATTGTGTAGTGTGTGTGTGAGTGTTGAATGTGTGAACATAAGGTGGAAAACAAGGAGGTGTAGGTTGGGTGAGGAACAAAAGCAAATGAACTGAAGGAGAGAAAGAGGACTGGGGAGGCAGGCTTTTATAGGGCGTGGACACCCGGGCTGTTTGAAAGTAGTGTATGCAATATATAAAGAAGGATGACAGACACAGTGTGGTCAGGTTCAGGCTCTGTATTAAACTGAATAGTGAATGGAATACAAGCCCCATACATCCGGGGTATATATGCTCTCAGTGATACATGCAGATAACCGATCACATCGATATGTTATAAAATATATATATTTAAATATAAATATATATATTTTATATATAAATATATTTATATATAAAATATATAAATATAAAATATTACTTGGGCGGAGCTTTGCATGGGGTGCAAGTTTTTCCTTGTCTTTAAGAGTCATTACGTCACACGTGGCCCCCGAGTCCAACTGACATCTCTGTGCTTTGTTGTTAAAACGCAGTGTCACAAACCATTTCTTTCCTTTAGTTTGTCCTACTGCGCTTACTGACTCCACAGTGTATAACTGTGACTCCTCATCACTGCTCTGCTCTGAAAACTCCTCATCCATGCAGTGCACCTTTCCTGTAGTGCTTCCTCGTTTGCTTTTTTGACATACTTGTGCAAAATGATTGTTAGTTCCACATAATCTGAATTTTTTCCCGAAGGCTGGGCAGTGCTCTCTTCCCCGAGAATGAGTATTGCCACAGTACTTGCATGCATAGGTAGCGTCTGACTTTTTGGGTGAATAGCTCTGCCTCGATTTGTTATGCCTGGTCTGTTGCTTAGCAACGGAGTGAAGCGTCTCGCTGTGTGGAGCGTGTGTACTAGCAGCCGTTTCCATCACTCGCATTCGGATTTCAGTTAGCTCTGCTGCGCGACACGCTTCAATAGCTGTGACCAACGTGAGATCCTTTTCTCTCAACAGCCTACGCCTTGTGCTCTCATTAGCAATACCCAGCACTATTTTGTCACGAATCATTTCATCCTTTAACTGTCCGTACTCACACGTTGCTGCCTTCTCCCTCAGTCTGGTCACAAACGTGTCTATGGCTTCGCTCTCCTCCTGTTTACAGCTCCCGAACAGATATCTTTCATAGATGATGTTTCTTGCGGGTTTAAAGTACTTTTCCAGTGCGTCCAGTATCACTTTCGGGTCCCCTTGTCCTTCCTCCGTGAGGTTCAGGTTATGACGGTAAATATGTCTGCATTCACTCCCCATAATGCTCCGTAGGGTTTCCGCTTGGATCCTTTTGTCCTTCTCCGATATTCCGGTGACGAGAATATAATCCTCAAACTCGGCACGGAAAATGTCCCAGTTTGTACTCCAATCGCCAGTGAAACTCATTGCAACCGGCGGGGGAATGTTAGCTGCCATGCTAGCTAGTTAGCACGTTGCCGTCCGACAACTAACGTAACTCGCGTCTATGAATTAAAAACGCGAGCCACCACTTCTGACGCCATGTTTGAAAGTAGTGTATGCAATATATAAAGAAGGATGACAGACACAGTGTGGTCAGGTTCAGGCTCTGTATTAAACTGAATAGTGAATGGAATACAAGCCCCATACATCCGGGGAATATATGCTCTCAGTGATACATGCAGATAACCGATCACATCGATATGTTAAACCTGTAACAGTGTGGAAATAAGTAAAGTCAGTAGTGTAATGTGTGTATGCATGAGTGGATTGTGTAGTGTGTGTGAGTGTTGAATGTGTGAACATAAGGTGGAAAACAAGGAGGTGTAGGTTGGGTGAGGAACAAAAGCAAATGAACTGAAGGAGAGAAAGAGGACTGGGGAGGCTCCCCAAGTCCTATTGGAACCAATGAGAAACAGAAATGAATACAAAGCAACCATAAAACCTAAGAGTGACATAACATACTATAATATCATACAGGGAACCGTCACAGAGGGCAGAGGCTAACAAAAGAGAGAAGAGAACCTAATTTTGCAGTTACAATCAAGCCATTTAGCCTGGGATTAAGAGCTGGACTACCTACCCTTTGTGAAAGGACACATGTCAGATACAATGCTCTCATGGGAAATAATAGAGACAGAGATGTATTAATTAGGCTAATTGCGAAAGGGATTCTTTCCACCAGTCAGTGTAGCGTAGCCCATGTAGTAGAACATGCCCCACGAATAGTAGATTTAGGAATTCCCAAAGGACTAGGCACACCATCTGACAATGACTCAGTCATTGTGAGATGTGTGCACATGCATGCACGCACACACACACACACACACACACACACACACACACACACACACACACACACACACACACACACACACACATTCAAATGTAGATTTATGTGGAAATTAAGCATTAAAACGATGTCTTCCATGCCTCTGTACGATGTACTTTTGGTAAAGTTTTACTTTATGTTTTGTAATCATGGAATGTCACAGAATTGATATGCAGGTAGCTGGCCAGTGGCATAGTATTCCACTCACCCAGACAACCTGACTGAGGTATGTTAACTCACCCCTAAGGCAGGGCCAGGAATAGCAGACTTTTAAAAGGGGTGAGACCTTTGTAAAATGTACTCTAGAGTATACATTGGACATACCAGCCAGCCATCTGATTTGCCTGCAGTGCCCAAGTGAGATGTCCTTAGAGTACAGACCCATCTTCTTTCCAATTACAGCAGCGGGCCTGGAGAAGTGTCCTATTTGCTTGTCAAGGCACACAGGGCATGCTTCGCTAGTTGGGATGACTGCCACAGAGGCTGGGATGAACAAGGGAGGTGGCTGCTTGGTGACTTTGGTGGTAGCTAGTATGCTGCCAGTCTCTTAAAAAAATGAATCTTCCAACTTATAGACAGCAAAAAAAGCTTGAATCCTGCTACAGAATTCTCTCCCGGGTTTCTCCAATGCCACCTCAATGACTCTGTTTCACAACAATATGACTAACTAGACGCGTCGCAATTCTGGGAAATTGCAAAGTGTGGTTGCGCCGACGCCGACGCCGACGCCGGCCGCGCGACGTGTGATTCGAATTCGGTGCCGATCGGATCCCGCGTTCGTGACGCGTGCCGTTTTGATTTGAGGAAATAGGCCCCTCCCACTAAAGAAACAGGCCCCTCCCACAAATGTAGCGGGCCGATGACATCGTCATGTCACTCCTGAAATCACTTGCTTTTATTTTTTAGAGAACTGATCCCCCCAAAAGTCATGTTTTTGCATCAAACGGTTACATTTTGCGCATTTGTGGCGCCTCCTATGGATCAAAGTGGAAATGCTTTTGGGGATTCGTTGAGTAAACCACCCTCGACATGTGATTCAAATTTGGGATTGATTGGACGTCACAATGCCGTTTGGATATGTTTAGGCCCAGAGATCATGTGTACCGATTTTTGTGTAATTTGGATAAAATATGTGGGAGGAGGAGCTAAAAGTGTGTTTTGAAGAAAATTCAAAATGGCGGAAAATCTATCCTGACACAAATGGGTGTGGTCTATATGGGGTGTTGCATCATGACCCAAGGAATCCAGGGAAAAATGATTTGTATTCTACGACCTACGGTTCAAGAGTTATAGGCCAAAACATAAAGGGGGCTTTTATAGCGCCACCATGTAATTACTGGTGTAATTATTTTTTTGATAATTTCGGACTAAATTATGAACCTCCCCCCCAAGTGCTGTAACTCTAGCCCTTACAGTTTCTGAGAAAGAAATACTTGAAATCGAGTTTTTTAATTTTCCCATTAAAGTGGATGGGGAAATTTGATGCACTAATAAATTAATATTTCAAGCCGGTCATTTTGACATATGGCACGACATTGGGGGATAAAAACTGTGGGAGGAGTAGCGGTTTGAAATAAAGTTTATCTAGAAAGAATAATAAAGTGGGACTATAACTATAGTCGACGCCGGTCGTGGGTCGCGGCAGCGAGGACTCGAGGGATCCGCAGGGAGGAATACCATCGGAGGCCGCGCGACACGCCATTCGAATTCGGTGCCGATCGGATCCCGCGTTCGTGATACGTGGAGTTGTGTTTTTAAGAAATAGGCCCCTCCCACTAAATAAATAGGCCCCTCCCACAGATGTAACGGCCAATCATATTATCACTCCTGAGATCAATTGCTTTTCATTTTGAGAGGAGTGATCCCCCCAAAAATCATGTTTTTGGATCAAACGGTTACATTTTGCATATTTGTGGCGCCCCCTATGGATCAAAGTGGAAATGCTTTTGGAGATTCGTTGAGTAAACCACCCTTGACATGTGATTCAAATTTGGGATTGATTGGAGGTTTCGTTCGTGATTTTTGTCATTCTTTGTAAAACGGGGCCCTCCCACTAACTTTGGAAGCCAATTACGGACGAACGGTAAGGACTATTAAAATACCGTTTGGATATGTTTATCGCTAGGGTCCAGAGACCATGTGTACCGATTTTTGTGACATTTGGATAAAATATGTGGGAGGAGGAGCTAAAAGTGTGTTTTGAAGAAAATTCTAAATGGCGGAAAATCTATCCAGACGCAAATGGACGTGGCCTATATGGGGCCTATATGAGTTGTGTCATGACCCAAGGAATCCAGGGGTAAAGATTTTTTCATTCTACGACCTACGGTTCAAAAGTTATAGGCCAAAAGGTAAAGTGGGCTGTTATAGCGCCACCGTGTGGCCGAATGGTGTAATATTTTTTTTAAATAATTTGGCAATAAGCTATGAACCTTCCCTCAAAGTCTTGTAACTGTAGCCCTTACGGTTTCCGAGACAAAAATCAAAAATACTTGAATGGGAGTTTTTTCATTTTCCCATTAAAGGGGCTACACCATGAATTTCATTTTTTTTGGGGGGGGGGGGGGTATTTTTAGGGCTTTTTTTTAACATTCAGTCATTCATTCTCATTTCAGAGATTTTCAGAATGGGCGTGTCTGAACAGGCCATTTCAGAATGGCAATGCAAGTGACATCACTTGCATTGCCATTGTATTGATGATGGCCAGACAGAATTGCTCAGTAGCCCCCCCCTGCCCAAAAGGACGTTTTGGTATTGCAGCTGAAAGTGCTGTATAAGCCAGAGACAATTGACTTGGGATGAGTATATCTGAGTGATGATTTAGGCTCAAACCTTTTGAAAAAGGTTTGAGGGACATACACCATATGATATTAAATATCAAATATTTGTTTTAAATTCATGGTGTAGATCCTTTAAAGTGGATGGGACATTTAATGCAGTAATAAATCAATATAAATTAAACTATGTAACCAATCTCTTAGCAAAGTACAAGTGCACGATTTCCGTTGAAGCCGGTCATTTTGACATATAGCACGAAATTGGGGGGGGGGGAAACAGTGGGAGGAGTAGCGTTCAAAAATAAAGTTTTAGTTAGTGTGGTTGCCCTATAGACTTGCCGAGGTGGGTCCCAACTGGGATGCCCATGTGGGTTTTAGGTGAGTTCTACCTGGGCCCCAGGTGGGCCCCAACTAGGCAAGTCTATATGGGACAGAGGTGGGTCCTAACTGGGTTTGTTTGTGCAATGGTTCCTTTGATTTCCAACGTGGGTCCTAATAAGATTTAAATATAAATAAAATAGATTAAGCAGCAAACATGAACCGTGTTAACTCTTGTAAACACACCTAAAATAAAAATTGGGTATAACATTTTACACGTCTTCAGTTTTACCAGGATGAAAATAGACAATATATATTTTGACAAATTTATTTAAAACAATATTACAAGATAATGAAAATACAATGAAAATACAAATGGAAATAAATATAGCAGTAGTGTAAAGGTGCAGGAAGAGAAGGCACACACATTAAACGTGCAAGTGTACATACAGTATAAACATAAAATCACAAAAATGCAAAATAATATTCCGACAATGCTCCACAGAGACTATTAACATAACAAAATTAGGGGTGTGCCGATACACAAATTTCACGAAACGATACGATACGATATTGGGCACACAACTTCGATACGATACGTACTTTTTTATTATGAAAATATATGGGGGAGAAAAAAAGCAAATGCAAACAAATATTTCTGTTTTTGCATTATTTTGACATGCAAACTTGTAGCTTTTCAGCTTCCACTAGCCGTTTTGAATCCAAATAGGGCAATAGTGTGACACCTGACCCGAAAAAAAAACATCTTGTCACCTCGGGGCTGTTTGCATGCCTGATTATTATTATTGTAAAAAAAAGTTTTTTTCTTTTTTGTATTGTTTTTAAATGATTTTCTTTCCTCCAAAACACATATCGTCACGAAAACGTATCGCGATATTTCGCGGGACGATATATCGGCACACCCCTAAACAAAATATAAGAATAAAAATGGTCCAAAAAATAAATAAATTGTGTATAAGAGATGCATCAAAAACTTCCATTGTCCATTGTCCCTCACTCTGGGAGACATGGTATGTTGACTCATTTTACGAAAAACATGGTGTACGCAAAGATGATTTTAAACTCTCCCCTGTGACAACAGATGAGGTGTTTAAAAAATTGAGTGCACTTCAACAACACAGAGCCACAGGACTCGACAACATCCCCGCCAAATTTCTAAAAGACTCAGCCGCCTCCATTGCTCCAATCATTACTCACATAATAAACCTCTCCATCATACAGGGACGGGTCCCTAACGACTTCAAAAAAGCAAGGGTGACCCCTCTGTACAAAAAAGGAAACCAATTAGACCCTGGCAACTACCGCCCTATTTCTATTCTTAGCTCCATCTCGAAAGTCATGGAAAAAATAGTCTATGAACAGGTCGATAAGTACCTTGCCGAGAACAATCTAATTTACAAATTCCAATCTGGTTTCAGAACAAACCACTCCACTGACACATGCCTTCTCTATTTGAACGACTCTATCAAACAAGATGTCGACAAGGGCAAATATTGCGGCATGTCATGCTGGACCTCCAGAAGGCCTTTGACACCGTTAATCACCCAATTATGATCAATAAGCTCAAAGCAATAGGTTTTGATGATACGTCTGTGAGCTGGATGAGATCCTACCTGGAAGGGAGGGAGCAAGTGGTGGAAGTGACTTGTGGTGTTCCTCAAGGAAGTATACTAGGACCTTTACTGTTCCTGATATATGTGAATGATATGTCTTCAGCTTGCGACTGCAGACTGTTCCTGTTCGCAGATGACTCGGCTCTGCTGGTCTCGGACAGGGACAGGCTGCAGGTTGAGAAAACTCTCAGCACTGAACTCAACAAGATCTGCATCTGGCTCTCCGACAACAAACTTTCATTACACCTGGGTAAAACTTAATCCATCCTCTTTGGGTCCAGTCCTAACCTTAGCAAGGCTGAGAGTTTCAGAGTTTTTCACACAGCATCAAAGTGGGTGATGATGTTATCACAAGAAAGGAGGAAATTACCTACCTGGGTTCCATCTTGGAGGCAAACCTCTCCGGTAACAAAAACGCCAAAAGAGTGATCAAAACGGTTAACCAAACAACACGCTATTTGAGGAGGATTGATCGTCTAGTCAGTAAGAATACTCTGAAGATTCTTGCAGGGGCCCTCTTACAAGGTCATTATGATTATGCATGCACTTCATGGTATCACAACACCTCCAAGGCCTTAAAAACAAGGCTCCAAACATCCCAAAACAAACTTGTAAGGCTACTTCTTGGCCTCAATCACAAAACCCATCTAACCCCTGCTCATTTTGCTAGGATTGGATGGCTTAGGGTTGAGGACAGAGTACAGCAACTTGCTATGGGCCTGGTCTTCAAGATACACCACAACATTGGGATCCCCCTGTATTTGTCAAAATACTTCCAAAATGTTAATGAAGTCCATGATCATAACACCAGAGGCAGCTCCACAAATCATGTTCAACTCAGATTTGGCTCAACAAAGGGAATGAACTCGTTCTCATGCTATTCATCAAAAATGTGGAATGCCCTACCAAAAGGAGTAAAGGAGTGTATAACCCTACTCACTTTCAAAACTGCCCTAAAGATACACCTTCAGGAGGCTGCAATTCAAAAATGGCCCCGGTCCAAGTCCTAACCTACCCCATGTCCTAACCTAACCTACCCCCCTACCCCCCCCCCCCCTCTCTCTTTCTTCTTTTGTACATATTTTTCACTCTTCATACCAGTAACCTGTAAATTGATTGTATGACATTCTGTATAGTAGTGTGTATATCTGTCTGTCTCTTATATGTCATCATGATTTGTGTGCATGGGGTTCTCATCTTAAACAAGCTCAGTGCTTAATGAGATTTCCAGTTTAGTAGACCTTGTATTGTGAATTTGTACTTCCATGTACTGTTATGTACTGTCATGTACTGTTCTCATGTCTTACTAAATAAAGTACATCAATCAATCAATCAAACCATGTAACAGGGCCGTGGGATTCTGAGATCCAGTTTCATGTTGCAGATGAATCTGGGCCCTCTGTGTACGTGGTTGTCTCTTGAGCCTTTCTGTTTAAATCCCCAGTGACAGAACCAACCAAGTATTGTGCTGCTAAGGGGAGAGAAAGAGAGACAGAGACTTTGTCTACTGGGGTGGTGCATCATCCAGTTGTGGAATCTGTCTCTGAGCTCAAACTCTGTTTCCACCTCTATCACGAGCCCCAGTGAACCACTTGGAGAGAGCCTTCTCTGCATCCTTGTGTTCTTCAGTCCTCCTAATAGAAATGACAAGAAGCCAACTGTTAGAAATTATAGAATTATGAAACTTTCCATTACTGTATATGCTGTGGCATGCCTTCTACTGGTATACATCAAATGTGTTGCCAAATTAAACTTAAAGTTAGACAGATAAAGGAAAATTAATCACACACACACACACACACACACACACACACACACACACACACACACACACACACACACACACACACACACACACACACACACACACACACACACACACACACACACACACACACACACACACACACACACACACACACACACACACACACGCAATATTTACCTACTTAGTTATGAAAGCAGAAATCCATCACAAGGCAATCCTCCTCTCTGCTTTGCTCCTTGAGTCCTTTGTCAGTTTAAATTTGAATTTAGTGGACAAAAAGAGGGGGCCTTTAGGACCCAAAGCAAGCAGGACCTTTAGCTGTCCTTAGAAATGCCTGAGCAAATAAACAATAAATAAATAACAATAAAATACTAACTGAAAACTAAATACAATGGCCTTGCTTGTCTTAAGTAAAGTGTGTAATACTGCATAAAAGCAAACATCACCAGCCTTTATCAACATAACCTGTGCTGATGTAAACATTCGACTTTCTAAATTAACACCCGAGCTCTCTCTCTCTCTCTCTCACACACACACACACACACACACACACACACACGCACGCACGCACGCACGCGCACACACACACACACACACACACACACACACACACACACACACACACACACACACACACACACACACACACACACACACACACACGCACACACACACACACACACACACACACAGCTCTGTTTAACACAATGCTGTACCCCCTCCAACTGTACTTCTTGTTTTCATTATGTTTTAAATAAAATACTCTCTGTCTTTCTAAAAGGAAGATATGTGTGTCCCCACTGCTGCCTAAGCCAAAAAACAAGGCTTTACAAAAAAATATAACTAACTGAAACAGGATTGTGTATTTTCAAAGGTAACTAAAACAATCTATCTGAAAAAAGAGCTTGTAGATCGGCTATTTAAAAAAAAAACTTTTCTGACTAATCCATATTACAATAAAAAATGAAAACTAACCTTTAAAGAAATAAATAAACTAAACCACCCAACCCCAGACTAGTCTGGCATGGCTTTGAAGTGATCATTTGAATACCCATTGTTTCATTGTTGCTATCTGTGTGTGACCCCCACAGGGTCACACACAGATAGGGCCATTAAAGGGACATTTCACTTTCAAAAAAACTTTGGGTCATTTTATCGTCTACTCAGGCTTTTGTGAGCCCCCCAGACTGTTTTTAAGTTGCTTGATATAGTATTTAGATATTTGATATTCCTTTTATCAGACTCATCAAAAACACCTGTCCCTGGTTCTGTTTAATCACCCTGCCCTCCTAATACACGAGGGGGCCGTGTTTTTTCGATAACTTTTTTCATTTATTTTTAATATTTTTGGGGGAAAATGAAAAAAAAGATATGATAATAATAAAAAAATGAAAAAAGTTATCGAAAAAACACGGCCCCCTCGCGTATTAGGAGGGCAGGGTGAGTAACCAGAACCAAGGACGGGTGTTTTTGATGAATCTAACATGTTAAAAATGGAGTTTGAAGTTATAATGGGTTTGTATAGGAAGGGGGCGTGTCTGATAAAATTAATATCAAATATCTAAATACTGAATCAAGCAACTTAAAAACGGTCTGGGGGGCTCACATAAGCCTATGTAGACGATAAAATGACCCAAAGTTTTTTTGAAAGTGAAACAGGAAGTCAGGGGGAGGGGATTTAGTCTGGATTTGACCAGGAGAATACAAATGTGCTTTGACTTGAAGCAGCACATGTAACTGAAAGAAATCAAAACGCTCTGAATCCACAAGCTTATGAACAAATTGTATTATAATTGCTCCCTATCACAAACGACACAGTTATACTTGTTAAAATCTAAGAAAAAGTGAGTTGGGCTTTAACCACTTAAACCCTTAGTAAACTTGTACTTGGTCTGCTCTTTTTTTCCCCTCTACACCAAACCTCTTTGCCAAAAACAGCCGATCTACAAGCTTGAGCTTGTAGATTGGTTTATTAGCCAGGGATCCTTTTAATGGTTACCAGTTAAACGGTTAACAGTTAAACAGTTAACCTGCCATGGCCATCTCTAATAAATAAAAACAAATACTTATAAACTTAAAAATACAATGTAATGTCCAATCTGTATGGTAGAGTATGTTATATATTATATATATTATATATATATAATTGGGGTGGTTGCATTTTGTCTCCCTGCTCTTCTATTGAGACATTTCGATTGTGTCAAAGGTCATGTCTCACCTAGACACAAATTCTGACCTGATGGTCAAGATTGAAATCATCCCCTGAGCAGGCAGGCTCTATTTTAATGGTAAAATATGTCAGCACTTGTGCAGGAAACTGGGTTAAAATCTGGGGTAGAAGAGGAAGATATAGTACAACTTAAAATGGGGTTGAATATTTTGTCCGTCTTTGTGAGCTTGTAGATTGGCTATTTTTGGCATTAGTGTTTAGTTTGGCAGTGGTAAAACAAAAAACTAAAACAAATCTGTTTACACATTATTAAATTTATAGTGAGTGAGTGAGTGAGTGCGCGTGTGTGTGTTCCAACCCATAACCAGTTAGCCCATATGTACATGCCAGTTAGCCCACATGTACACCACGTGGGAATCACATGGGCTTCCCCGCTTCCAACCCATGCCGGTTAGCCCACATGCAGACCACGTGGGAACCACGTGGGCTTCCCCGCTTCCAACCCATGCCCAGTTAGCCCACATGCAGCCCACGTGGGAACCACGTGGGCTGCATGTGTCCAGTTAGCCCATATGCATGTGTCCAGTTAGCCCATATGTACATGCCAGTTAGCCCACATGTACACCACGTGGGAATCACATGGGCTTCCCCGCTTCCAACCCATGCCGGTTAGCCCACATGTACACCACGTGGGAATCACGTGCCGGTTAGCCCACATGCAGACCACGTGGGAATCACGTGGGCTTGCCCGCTTCCAACCCATGCCGGTTAGCCCACATGCAGACCACGTGGGAACCACGTGGGCTTCCCCGCTTCCAACCCATGCCGGTTAGCCCACATGCAGACCACGTGGGAACCACATGGGCTTGCCCGCTTCAAACCCATGCCGGTTAGCCCACATGCAGCCCACATGCAGCCCACATGGGAACCACGTGGGCTTGCCCGCTTCCAACCCACGCCCAGTTAGCCCACTTGCAGCCTACGTGGGAATCACGTGGGCTTGCCCGCTTCCAACCCATGCCGGTTAGCCCACATGCAGACCATGTGGGCCCGGCATGGGCTTGCCCAGTTCAAGCCCGTGCCCAGTTAGCCCATATGCAGACCATGTGGGACCCTCATAATTTGCCCAGTTCAAGCCCATGCCCACTTGGTACCCAAGTAGCCCGCATTGAACCCATATGGGTCCCACGTGGGCGTGCTGGCTGGGCAGCTGGCTCCCCCTATCAAAGGATTTCCAGACTGTAATATATAAAAATGTCAGGTTGACGCCAGAGACGTGTCAGTGAGCTGGTCCTTGTTGATGAAGTTTCAAAGCCTGTCTTTATACTTCCTCCGTCTCTCCAGACCTACATTAGGATTTCAATATTGAAGCAGGTAAGACACTGAGACCTCTTGTATTTTAGTGACATGTAGATGGTAATGTATGATTTAACCTCTTTAATGGATGTTAATGACAGCATTCATTCAGTGGTCAGATATTTTGTCATTTTACAACAAAAAATTGGAATTTGTATCTTGTTGTTTGTTTCGGGAAAATAATGAATTTAACTCCATTGCATTTTAAAGGCAAATATTGTACTTTTCACACATTTCTAGCAAGGGTGACACATGATGTGACATATGATGGTGAACTTGTGGCTATTTTCACCACTTTTTATTTTTCAATACAGCAAAATGCATTAATATTGAAAAGCACTTTGTAATTATTACTTTTGAATTATATAGAGAACTTTGTTCACCACTGATGATGACTATGGATCATAGGCAGGGGCAGAGCTGGGATTAGACTTAGCCCAGAGCACTGCAGGGACACGGTAACACTTGCTATGCATCCCATGTCTATAATTGATTATAAACATACTCATAATGCATTATAATCTGCCTATAACACAGTATGATTATAGTTATAAGCACTTATAAATAGTCACAATGCTTTATAACAATAATCATTACATATTAAAGCATTTTATAATTACTTATAAGGTCAAGTATTATAACACTTCATGGTTGCCTTTTTAGGGGCAAGGATCATAGTTTATTATAATTCTCACAGTTGTAAAATGTACAGATATATAATGTATTATAAACACAGCGTTATAACAATAATCATTACATATTATAAAGCATTTTATAATAACTTAAAGGGTCAAGTATTATAACACTTCATAGTTGCCTTTTTGGGGGCAAGGATCATAGTTTATATTAATTCTCACAGTTGTCAAATGTACATTGTAATAATTTATAATGTATTATAATCACTGTTATACTTAAAGTGCATTATAATCACTTTTATAATCCATTATAGTGTGAGTATAACTCACTATAAATTGTCATTGGGTGCTTAAAGTAAAGTAAACAAAGTATAGTAAACAAATTGGTCAAAACTGCCAAAAAGAATTTCTTAAATGAAAGCATTGAGGCAAACAAAAGCCACCCACAAAAGCTGTGGGAAGCGCTACAGAAATTGGGCTGCAACAACAAAATTCAAACCAAAGCTACAAACATCTGCATTATTTCAAGTGGCGTGCTCATTACCGACAAGCAAGCGGTAGCAAACTGTTTTAACAGCTTTTTTACCACCATTGCAACCCAGTTGGTAAGCAAACTTCCTCAGCATTCAGGTTTGTACGGCTCTGACCACATCCATGCTCACTATGTTAAACTAGGGGCTAAAAAAGACTCCTTTTCATTCAAACCAGTAAATGCTGATGATGTGCAGAAAAAACTACTCGCCCTCCAGCCAAACAAGGCCACCGGCCTTGACAATATCCCCACCAGATTCCTCAGAGACGCAGCTACTGCTATTGCCCCCATAGTAGCCCAAATCACAAACCTATCCATCAGCCAGTGTCACGTCCCACAGGATTTCAAGTTGGCAAGAGTAATCCCTCTGCATAAAAAAGGAAGCAAATTAGAACCTGGCAACTATAGGCCTGTTTCCATCCTTTGTTCCATCTCAAAGGTTGTAGAGCGATTAATTCAAGAACAAATCAACAGCTACCTCAGCGAGCATAAACTGTTGTTTGAATTCCAATCGGGCTTCAGAACCTCCCATTCCACTGACACATGCCTACTGTATCTGACCGACCACATCAAACGTGAGGTAGACGCGGGCAAATACTGCGGCATGGTCATGTTGGACCTCCAAAAAGCGTTCGACACTGCAAACCACTCAATTTTACTTGATAAGCTGAGGGCGATTGGTTTTGACTGCACATCACTAAACTGGATGAGATCTTACCTGGAGGGAAGAGAACAAGTGGTTGACATCAACGGAACCATGTCCTCATCCCTCCCGGTGAGCTGTGGGGTTCCTCAGGGCAGCATTCTAGGGCCGTTACTGTTTCTTCTATACATTAACGACATGAGTGCTGCCTGTAACTGCAAATTGTTCCTGTTCGCTGATGACTCGGCACTCCTGATCTCGGGAGAGGACAAGTTGCAAGTTGAGGAGGCGCTCAGCTCCGAACTCTCAAAAATCCGTACTTGGCTTACCGATAACAAACTGTCACTACACCTTGGGAAAACTGAATCCATTCTCTTTGGGACCAAACTTTCCCTCAGACAGATGGATGTAAATGATTTCAAGGTCAAAGTCGATGACACAATTATATCTAGCAAAGAAGAGATTACCTATTTGGGTTGTGTTCTTGACACATACCTGACAGGTGAAAGCATGGCTACAAAGGTGGTCAAAAGAGTAAACCAGAGAACCAAATTTATGGGCAGAGTTTCCTCTTTTGTCAACCCTCAGGCCCTCAGGACCCTATCTGGGGCCCTGATTCAACCACTTTTTGACTATGCTTGCACCTCCTGGTACTCCAACACCTCAGTGTCACTGAAGACTAAGCTTCAAACCTCCCAAAACAAACTGATTCGGCTACTCCTCGGATTGGGGCCCATGACCCACCTTTCTCCCACCCATTTTGCCAGCCTAGGCTGGCTCAGGGTGGAAGACAGGGTTAAACAACAAAAAATGGGACTGGCCTTCAAAATTGCCCCCTATTCCCGCATATCTGAGTAAATACCTCCAAAAGGTTAGCGACACCCACAGTCACAGTACCAGAGGGAGCGTTAACAACAATTTGGTACCACCCACCCATAAATCAAACATGGGCAAATTCTCCTTCTACAGCACTGCCACCCAGGATTGGAATAGTCTAACAGTTAGAACTGCATTTTTTGAGTCAAAAAATGCAGTTCGCTGGGCTCATTTAAAAAAGCTTTAAAAAGTCACCTTTCAGGAGGCCAAAGGTGGAGGTAGTACCATTTTCCCGTTAGACAGCAGACCCTCCCCCCCCCCTGTTCTTGTACATATTTTTTTTTTCCCCTCTTTTTTATTTTTTTTGGTTGTACATAGTGTTATATATATTTTTTTGGCTGTTTATTTTGTAATGATATTTGAACTGTGGTGCCACTATATATGCCTATGAATTAAATACCAAGGCCCTCATTGGAAACAAGTCCGCAAGGACTTTTATGAACGGACCTGTTAGACAAAATATTTTAAATGTAACTGTGCTGTTTTACATTTTTTGCCTAATAAAATATTCAATCAATTCAATCAATCAATAAACAATAGCATCAAATATATGCAATAACAACACGAAACACAGTCAAATAGTTTTTTATTAACCACCCTTGGGCCTATTACACGAAAGGAGAATTAAATAAGCCTGAATTTAAGTCAAATCCAGGTTTGACAAAAAGGTGGACAAGAAATCAAAAATAATTAAATAATAATAAAAAAGAATTAAATAAGCCTGAATTTAAGTCAAATCCAGGTTTGACAAAAAGGTGGACAAGAAATCAAAAATAATTTCTCCATTGACTAGCAATCGATTATTTAAAAATATGCTCCTCATTGACTTACATTCAGTGAAGAGGCTATATACAGGGGCGCCGATGACGTGGGGGCGTCGGGGCTAGCGCCCCCACAGTCAATTGGTCAGCCCCCTCATGAATCTCAGATGTCAGGCTCAAACTTACAGTACCATTACTATTACCATTACTATAGCGGGGCGCAGATAGGTGTTAACGCGCCGTTGACACCTAGAACAATTGCCCAGACAGAGAAACGGCTCGCGGCGGGGGGGGCGGGGCTATTGCGGCTCGAAAAATCGAACACAACTTGTTTAGACCAGGGGGACTCGGCACCATGAGTCATGTGAACCATGGCTATGGCTGTGTGCTAAACATGTTCTGCAGGTTTTGGCTCTGCCGTCTGCCCTTATTGAAATGAAGGGTCGCTATGCTGTGTCCCTTGACTCCCTCGTCCTGTGTGCACTAACAGTCACTCACTGCATGCACTGAATACCAGTGGTGGAAAAAGTACTAAAATGTTTTACTTAAACAAAAGTATAAATTCTGCGGTGTAAAAATACTCTATTACAAGTAAAAGTAAGGTATTCAAAATGTACTTGAGTAAAAGTAGAAAAGTATTGGTATCAAAATGTATTTAAAGTACCAAAAGTAAAAGTACTCATTATGCAGAAGGTCCCATTTCACAAGTTTTCAAACGTGTAAAATGTATACAAATTCTTTGAAAATAGCAGATCTACAAGCTCACAACGCATCGCAAATCTGCTATTTTCAAATTGCCAAAGTATATATACTGTATAAGTGGTTTTGTAATAATAATAATCAAAATCTACAAAGTAACTATAGTAAATAAAGTTATCAAATAATTGTAGTGGAGTAAAAGTACAATATTTGTCTATATGTAGTGGAGTAGTAACTACTAAAATAAGTACTTTTATTTAAGTAAAACATTTGAGGATGGGACACACTGAAGGATGGGTAGAGTGTTGTTAATGTTGTTTTATGGTCATTTAATGAATTAATTAAGCAAAAAAAATCGCGCGCGCTTCGCGCGCCTACATGCCCGCGACGCAGTGGGTGGAGGGGGGGGGGGGGGCGCGAGTGGTGGTCAAGTTCAGCCCCCATGGTCGCGCACAAAAGTCAGCGCCCCTGGCTATATATATATATATATATATATATATATATATATATATATATATATATATATATATATATATATGTGTGTGTGTGTGTGTGTGTGTGTGTGTGTGTGTGTGTGTGTGTGTGTGTGTGTACGTTACGCACCGGCCGTAATTTGTATATATATATATATATATATATATATATATATATATATATATATATATATATATATATATATATATATATATATATATATATATATACGGCTGGGCCGGTGCGCACCGGCTTACTGGACGCACCGGCCCGGCCGTAATATTTTTTTATATATATACATATATACCCAAAAAACAGACAAGCTGTCAACGCACTGCGACATGCCGTGTCGACAGCTTGCAGATCTGTTTTTTTTTTGGGTAGGGCGAGCCGCTGTGCTGGTTCATGCTCTATGAACCCGAAGTTTACAAATTGTACTCTCACGGATGATCTGATCATCTGATAAAAATATTAAGCATATGCCAAGTTAACTAAATGTACAGTATATAAATGATGCTGAGCTAAACATGTTTCCTTAATTTCGAAGTTTTATAGTTAAACGTTATGATGAAAGTCCCCAGTTCCTCTCACAAAGTGACAGCTGTTGCGCTCGCCATGTTTATGAATGGTTAAAAGTAACATATTTTGAAAATAGAAGATCTACAAGCTCACAACGTGTCACAAGCTTGTAGATCTGCTATTTTCAAAAGATTTTTATATGACTTGGGAAATGGGACATTCTGCATACTTTTACTTTTGGTATTTTAAGTATATTTAATTGACTTGCACAATGGGGACACTTTAGTGTTTTATTTACCTGGCAGATGTCACCTCACCGCTGTAATTTAATGCATAAATATATTATTCAAACGTTGTATTTAGAGTGGACAGCTTCAGGACATCTGACTCTGTTTTTCCCCTCTTTTTTATTTTTTTTGGTTGTACATAGTGTTATATATATTTTTTTGGCTGTTTATTTTGTAATGATATTTGAACTGTGGTGCCACTATATATGCCTATGAATTAAATACCAAGGCCCTCATTGGAAACAAGTCCGCAAGGACTTTTATGAACGGACCTGTTAGACAAAATATTTTAAATGTAACTGTGCTGTTTTACATTTTTTGCCTAATAAAATATTCAATCAATTCAATCAATCAATAAACAATAGCATCAAATATATGCAATAACAACACGAAACACAGTCAAATAGTTTTTTATTAACCACCCTTGGGCCTATTACACGAAAGGAGAATTAAATAAGCCTGAATTTAAGTCAAATCCAGGTTTGACAAAAAGGTGGACAAGAAATCAAAAATAATTAAATAATAATAAAAAAGAATTAAATAAGCCTGAATTTAAGTCAAATCCAGGTTTGACAAAAAGGTGGACAAGAAATCAAAAATAATTTCTCCATTGACTAGCAATCGATTATTTAAAAATATGCTCCTCATTGACTTACATTCAGTGAAGAGGCTATATATATATATATATATATATATATATATATATATATATATATATATATATATATATATATATATATATATATATATATGTGTGTGTGTGTGTGTGTGTGTGTGTGTGTGTGTGTGTGTGTGTGTGTGTGTGTGTGTGTACGTTACGCACCGGCCGTAATTTGTATATATATATATATATATATATATATATATATATATATATATATATATATATATATATATATATATATATATATATATATATATATATATATACGGCTGGGCCGGTGCCGGCTTACTGGACGCACCGGCCCGGCCGTAATATTTTTTTATATATATACATATATACCCAAAAAACAGACAAGCTGTCAACGCACTGCGACATGCCGTGTCGACAGCTTGCAGATCTGTTTTTTACCCGCTTGCTGAAAGCTGGCGGGTCTACAGACAGGCTGGACCACTTTTCACACCTATTCGACACCTATTTGTCATTGGCTGTCCTGGCTGTCCTTCACTACTTTAAGCCAATGGGGACACTTTCCCGTTTAAGCCAATGCCTCTCCTCCTTTGCAGCACCCGCCTCCCCTCGCCCCTCCCAGCACTTCCCCTCTCGAAGGAAATCCACGCTCCTCACACCAGTGCATCTTACTTAGCCTCAGGCTACAGAGCTGCTAACCCCCCCCCCACACACACACACACACGCGCGCAGAGAGAGAGAGAGAGAGAGAGAAACTACCGGCCATATTAGCACTTCAAGCTATAGCGGATATACAAGGGGGCCTGGGGACCCCCGCAAAGCAATCACTGGTGGTCCGAGGACCCCCACTGGGAGCCTGAGACTTCCCCATACTATGAACGGCTATGTTGCGCGAGCGAGACAGGACGCTAATGATTGACATTAAAACCAAAGAAATGATGTTGCTCACATGTTGCAAACACAGCAGCTATTGGTGAGGGCGGCCCCAGCTAAACAACAGGCCGCTCGATGTTCGTTTGTATGGAAGAATTTCACTGTAGATGTGGACAAAAACAACGGTGGCGTGACGAGGCTAGTCGACGAACTTAGCATTGTTAGCGTCATGGTTGAACTTACACCTGGTGTTTGCATTTCTCCATTTACAACTCGTACATCTTCATAAACGTTCAGATTTCAAATATAAAGTGCTTATCTCATGGCTACGGGTGTTATAATTATATACGGGCCCTCATAAGTACCCGTATCTTCCGTATCGTTCAATAAAAAGCATTTTGCTCCGATTGGTGGCCATTGTCTCCGTTTTTCTTAACTACGCGCCTGTAGCGGTTGGGGGGTGTATGCACTCTGATACATTATAACTCTATGCGAAAATGGCCGCCGATCGGAATAAAATGCTTTTTATTTAACAATACGGAAGATACGGGTACTTAGACCCACCCGAAATGACGTGTAACATCCGTGGCCATGGGGTAAGCACTTTATATTTTACATCTGAACGTTTATGTAGATGTACAGGCTGTAAATGAACAAAGTGCAAACGCCATGTTGCATTTCAACAAAGACGTCACGACGACATGTAGCCGTTTATTTGCAGTGCTGGAAAGTAACTAAGTACATTTACTCAAGTACTGTACTTAAGCTCACATGCGACGCGTTGTGAGCTTGTAGATCTGTTATTTTCAAATATTTAGTACTTTCACTTTTGGTACTTCAAGTACATTTTGATGCCAATACTTTTGTACTTTTACTCAAGTACATTTTTAATTCTGGACTTTTACTTGTACCAGAGTATTTTTATATTGCAGTATT
Organism: Gymnoscopelus braueri; assembly: GCF_963280865.1. NCBI lineage: Eukaryota > Metazoa > Chordata > Actinopteri > Myctophiformes > Myctophidae > Gymnoscopelus > Gymnoscopelus braueri. Next base: position 14,988,261 of record NC_137604.1, read on the forward strand.
GGTACTTTTACTTAAGTAGAGAATTTGAGTACTTTCTCCACCACTGCTTATTTGGCCTTGCTTTCAAGATTCTTTTTGAAAATAGCTGCTGTATTTGGCCTCATGTGGTGCAACTGGTCGTTTCTTTTGGCCTTGTTTTCATAGACCTCGTAGCTTGTTTCTCTCACAGAACAACACCAGCACTGGATTTTATCAATACATTTACTTACAATCTACAAGCATCCATTGTGAGCTTGTAGATCTGCTATTTTCAAATAAATATTTTATTAAATCTATTATGATGATGATTACTTAATATGCTCAATTTTTTTTTAAATAATTAACCAGTTGAGGTACTTTTACTTAACTGGAGTATTTCCAATTATCAGTACTTTTACTTCTACTCAACTACATCTCACAGGCAAATATTGCACTTTTACTCCACTACAATTATTTGAAAACTTGAGTTACTTTATAGATATACACATACAACACTAGCACTGGATTTTATCAACACATTTACTTACATCGGCAATTACAAAATTACCGATCCACAAGCATGCATTGTGAGCTTGTAGATCTGCTATTTTCAAATAAATATTGTATTAAATCTATTATGATGATTACTTATTATGCCTTTTTTTTACAACACAGATCCTCTATGGGGGTCCTTGGCACTAAATAAAGTGGACAGCTGACTGAAAGGTGTCAATGGGGGAGTGATTAGAGGAGTGGCTAGGCTGAATAAATTACCCATTGTTCACGCCCATTACCTGGAGCTGAGAGGTGCTCCGAAGTGACAATTCTTTAGAAGGGATTATCTCAGTTTGCACTATTATAGATAACCAGATTCAAATGATCACATCTTCAAATATGTTCCAATTTTGAAAAATGCCAACTTGCGGCATAAAGCATTATACCCAGTCACATATAACCCCCCATGCAAGATCTGTGTGAATTTGGAAAATATTCATACATTTTCAAAAAAAAAAAACCCAGATTTTTCTAGCCGATCTACGAGCTCACAACGAGCTTGTAGATCGGCTATTTTCAAATATTCAATGTATTTCTATATAGGTTTACACTTTAAAGTGCTTGGGTGGCCTACATATAGTCGTTTCTTTTGAGATTGTTTTCATAGACCTGGTTGCTTATTTCTCTCGCCAAATCTGGCAACATCGTTCAGAACAGAGGCATAATCCTCGGACGTTCATAATGCCACGGAGTTAAAAAGTATTCCAGTCTTGATGATGACGAACCTTTATGTACATGTAGACCTACTCTATAGGCCTAAAGTAAGTGACAAAGGAATTATATCCCCTCATACCTGCAACCTATAAAGATATAATGGCCTGGCTGCAACAGAGAAGGAGTGCACGTGTTCTAAATGTTTTAACAACACCCCGTTGCATTGGCTGGGACATTCTGCACAATGAGCCTGCCGCAAGCGGCTATATTATGACTTTGTCATTTCTTGTTTTTTGGGTAGGGCGAGCCGCTGTGCTGGTTCATGCTCTATGAACCCGAAGTTTACAAATTGTACTCTCACGGATGATCTGATCATCTGATAAAAATATTAAGCATATGCCAAGTTCACTAAATGTACAGTATATAAATGATGCTGAGCTAAACATGTTTCCTTAATTTCGAAGTTTTATAGTTAAACGTTATGATGAAAGTCCCCAGTTCCTCTAACAAAGTGACAGCTGTTGCGCTCGCCATGTTTATGAATGGTTAAAAGTAACATATTTTGAAAATAGAAGATCTACAAGCTCACAACGTGTCACAAGCTTGTAGATCTGCTATTTTCAAAAGATTTTTATACGACTTGGGAAATGGGACATTCTGCATACTTTTACTTTTGGTATTTTAAGTATATTTAATTGACTTGCACAATGGGGACACTTTAGTGTTTTATTTACCTGGCAGATGTCACCTCACCGCTGTAATTTAATGCATAAATATATTATTCAAACGTTGTATTTAGAGTGGACAGCTTCAGGACATCTGACTCTGTCACCGACAGTATTTTTTATCTATGATCGAATCATCCGTGTGAAAGTAGGCTACAATTTATAAACGCCGGGTTCATGCATATGTAATGGAAGCAGTGAGCTGGGATTGAACCCGAAGTTCTCACTCGCCAGTGCGACGTGTTACCAGTTATGCCATTAAGACTGAGCCCGATAGCCAGGACAGTTGCACGCCCCTTCTGGCTAATTTGACTGTGGGGGCTACACATACTCCTAACAGCCGCTCGCCATACCCAAAAGAACAGAGCTGCATATGTATATGTGTGTATGTATGTATATATACAGGGATGAGCTGTAGGGGGTGCTATGGGGGGTCGGCGACCCCTTAGTTCTGGCGCTGGCTGGGGGGCTGGGAGCTCCACATGCACGGGCGAGCACGCACCGTCAGCTGCGGTCTTAACACCTTAAAGTTTAAACAATAGCCTCTCAAGGTTCGCGCCGTCAGCGGCGAGCCGTTCTCAATAGCGTCTACCTGGCTGCTGCTTTGCATAACATTAGGCTACTGGAGAAAAGCCATGGACTTGAATTGAATGTGTACATTCCTCTCACAATGAGAGACAACAGTCTCTGCACTGCAGAGTGTGAAGGTGATCGCTTAGAAGAGGACCCAGTTCTCTGAGACAAGACAAAGACAAGTTGTCTGATTATTTTAAGTACTTATGTGTGGGTGAGTCTATGTAAAGGGCTTTTATATAAAACTAAAAGGAAAATAAAATAATTAATTAATTGAAACAAAAATAAAAACAACAAATTAACAATGCAACTAAATAATAAGATATAATTACATTAAAAATCACATGTTGAATACAGTATTTCAACTAGCACTGAGCTGATTGGCTATATGCACATGCGTGCACGTGCGCGTGCACGTGACGTCAGAAAATATAGCCCCCCTAGTTCAAAAATCCACAGCTCATCACTGTATATATATATATATATATATATATATATATATATATATATATATATATATATATATATATATCTGTCTTCTAATGTAGACCTATTGCCCCCCCCCTCTCTCTCTCTAAAAAGTAAGAAAAAAGACAGATATGAGTGGAGATTTAAGCAGCATGATGGCAGGTAAAGGTATGTAGGCTATCTCTCACACACACACACACACACACACACACACACACACACTTCAAATATGCATGTATATATAATTATTATTTTGTATTTTTAATAGTTTTATCCACTTGAACCCCAGCATCCCTATTCTAGGGGGAACGTTCACCAAAAATAGGTGATCTACAAGCCCACAACGAGTCGCAAATGTTACACGTTGTGAGCTTGTAGATCGCCTATTGTTTGTGTAGAGGGATTTGGTGTTGAGTGAACCCAACCGTACCAAGTACCACAGTTGCAACTCTATTTTATATTTAAATATATCATTTTCATCCACTAGCTCTCATCATAAATGATGAAGAAGTTAGGATGGTGATGCTTGGGAAGACTGGAGCTGGAAAGAGCGCCACTGGAAACACCATCCTGGGTCATAAAGCTTTTGAAACTAAGTTTGCAGGTACATCTCTGACAAAGAACTGTCTGAAGGTCAGAGGTGTAGTGGCTTTTAGTAATGTCTCTGTTATTGACACACCAGGATTTTTTGACACCGAGCTCACCACAGACGAAAACCTTGAAGTGATCAAACTGTGTATTAGTTTATCTGCTCCTGGTCCCCATGTGTTCCTGATTGTGACCAAACTGGGAAGATTCACACAAGAGGAGCAGAAATCTGTGCAAATAGTTGAGGAAATGTTTGGTGAAATGTCAAATAAATACACCATGATTCTCTTCACTGGTGGTGACCAGCTTGAAGATGAATCAGTTGAAGAACTTGTGAGAAATACTCCAAAACTGCAAGAATTCATCGGCAAATGTGAGGGTCGCTATCATGTCTTCAACAACAAAGCCAAGTATCCCTCTCAGGTCTCTGAGCTGCTGAAGAAAATCAACAGCATGGTGTTGAAGAATGGAGGAAGCCACTACACCAATGAGATGTTCCAAAAGGCAGAGAAAGCAATAGAGGAAGAGAAACAGAGAATTCTTAAAGAGAATGAAGAGAAGAGATGTGAAGAGGAGGAAAAACTGAAGAAAACACTCCGGGGAGATGCTCTGAAAGAAGCAATTCAATCGTTGAAAGAAGAATATGAACTAGAAGCAAGAACAACAGCTGAGAAAACAAACAAATTCATGAATTGTGGACTTGTGGCTTCTGGTGCTGGAGTTGGATTTACTGCTGGACTTGTGTTTGGCCCAGCTGGTGCATTAGTAGGGACTGTAGTCGGGGGTTTGTTAGGGGTTGTAGCAGTGACTGTTAAAGAGGAAAAAAAGTGCATCATCCAATGAATGACTAAGCTTCAATGAGATAAGTCAAGAAATCCACATCAGAATAAACATCAATTTGTATATGTGGTTCATATTTGGAAAATGTTATGTTTTAGTTCAGCAAAAATAAATAAATGAAAAGGGATAGAAAATAGAAAAGAAAAACATGGTTTGCTTGATACTTTATCATACTTGATTCTCACCTCTGAAACTCAGCTTTAGGTCTTTGGATTGATCTGTTGGTTTGTAGATATTGTACCTCTCCTCACTTTCTCTTACAGACCAATTGAAACTATTCTCATCACTGATAACTGATAACTAATAAGTTGTGTTCTGTTTATCTTACAATAAATCAATGTAAGACTTTATAGATGTGTGATGTGTTGATTATATATTGTATTATTCTATTCTATTCTATATATTCTATTATGAATAGGCTATGCTATACATCAGCACAACCCTCAAGGATTTTGCACCACAATGCTTCCCCTACTCATTTTGCTGACCCAAGAGAATTCTTAAAGAAAATGAAGAGGGGAGACGAAGAGAGGAGGAAGATCTGAAGAAAAGATAACTAAACTAACTGATATAAGACTTAATTGATGTGTGATGTATTGATTATATGTTATAATATATGCAATGGGCAAAATTTGACTTTGGTCTCAAGTAAGTGAAGTAGCTGAGGTGCACCTGGTTTATCTTGTTAGCATGAACTCTGTCCTCCAGTTCCAACCTTTTGGGACAGGTGGTGGCAACCCTCGCAGCCAGGTGGCAAGGTGTGTGACATCGCCATTGTGGTGGATTGCTGGGGGAGGACAGAGAAATCTGGGCCCAGTAAAGATGTACTGTAATAGAAATAATGCAGTCAAGGTGTTGCGGAGGCAGGCAGGCAAGCAGCAACTCAGGACGAGACTTACAGACGAGGGCCACACACGGTGGCCCACTGCAGATAAGATATGAAGATATGACAAACAGAGAAATTCTGGCTCGGACCTAAACTTACCAGCGTAGGCCTAGGCCCAAAGACTGGGCCTGGTGCGTTTGAGAAGCCTCAGCTAGTTTCAGGTGTCACTGCCTCCAGGCAATATATCAAATAATTCAGGAGAAGATCTAGATCATATTATGGACAAATGGGATAAAGAATTGAAAACAATTATACAAGGTAATGAGTGGAATCAGAGATTTAAAGACATTTTCAAGATCCCCTTTTTGGCAGGAATATGCTTGGAAGATGAATATGGTATTTCCAAACACCTCTGTCGATATCCAAGTACACACTAAACAAGCTGCCGGAGGGAATGTGGGGAGAATAATGCTGACCATACACAATTTTTCTTTACATGCAAACATTTTGGTCAAACGTTTCACAAATATTTGGGAGAGCTGTAGAAAAACACAATATATTGTTGGGAACACTCCCCAAAAGGTTTACAGAAGGATCGAGAATTATATATCTTCTAGAATTTCTAGAATATAGGATATCTAGAAAAAAAGCTCTCAAACAACAAGAGGTTGCAAGGCTTAATTGGAACCATCCATGGTGGATAGATGGCTGGAAAAAGTGGAAGACATGTACTCTATGGAGAAGGTGACTTATAAGATTAATGGAAAGGACAAGTTATTGGACAAAAGATGGGCTTTCTATCTTTAAGATAAATGGAATTTGATTATTTAACATTAATGAACCCCTAGAAGGACCACACTTTTTTGCCCCCAAGTATTTAGAAACAAGAACGAAATAAAAGAAAAGGAAAAAAAGGTTTTTTTTTTTTTAGTTATTTCAGATTTTTTGCAGTTTATTGCCAGAGATTTTTCATTGAAAAAAAAAAGTACTCAGGAGCCGAGATACAGACTTTTTAAGTTTTAAGTTAACAAGGAAGTGGATGGGAGTCTAGATCTTCGAAAAATCATATCTCCTTGGTCTTTGGGTCAAATAAAAAAATAAGAAAAAAAAGTAAAAAAACGAGTTAACTCGAGTTAAAACGAGTTAACGAGTTAACTCGATCTTGGCAACCAAGTGATGGATTTAAAAAACGAGTAAAACGAGTTAACTCGTTATTGGCAATCAATGTGTTAAGTATATATTATTAGGGCGCAGTGGTAAAGTCCCTGCCCACCACCACGGAGGTTGTAGGTTTGAACCCACCGTGGTGCATCTGGCTTTGTCGGGCGTCTATGCGAACACAATTGGCCCGTGTTCGGGGGAGGGAAGCTGGTCGGAGAGGGTGATATATTGGTCATCATTGCACATACTCCAACAGACTGGGGCGGCACCTGTCAGCAGGGAGTGTTGGGTGGTAGGAGAAGGATGAAGGCTCTACGTCCTCCCGGTATGGGCTCCTCACTGGACACTGCTGTGCTGTCACAGCAGTGACATCACAGAAATGTGTGTGGGGAAGAATTAATTGGCATATAACAACAAAATTGGGGAGAAAGAGGGGGTAAAAAAGATGCAAGACAAACTCAGCAATGGCGACATCAGGAGCACATGGCAGGCGGTACACACCTTGACAGACTGCAAAACAAGAACCAGAAGCGAGGTGAACCCGCCTGCCTCCCTCCCCAACGAACTGAACACTTTCTACGGCCGGTTTGAGATCAGCTCCAACCGCGGCAGCCAAGCGGGGCCATAAGCAGCACCAGCAGAGGAGAACCCTCTAACCATCTCGGAGAGAGAAGTGCGTACAGCCTTCACACGGGTCAACATCCACAAGGCAGCCGGACCTGATGGGATTCCAGGCCGGGTCCTTAAGACATGTGCAGACCAGCTGGCGGGTGTCTTCGCTGACATCTTTAACCTCTCCCTCTCCCTGGCTGTGGTCCCTGCAGGGTTCAAAATGTCAACCATTGTGCCCATTCCCAAAAAGGCCAAAGTGACATGCCTGAACGACTGGAGACCTGTTGCTCTCACCCCGATCGTCAGCAAGTGTTTCGAGAAACTGGTGAGGGAATACATCAGCTCCACGCTACCTGCCTCGCTGGATCCGTGGCAGTATGCATACCGCAAAAACAGATCCACCGACAACGCTATTGCCATGGCTCTCCACACCGTCCTCTCGCACATGGACAACAAGCTGCTGAAGGACAAATATGTACGTATGCTGTTCGTGGACTACAGCTCAGCATTCAACACCATTGTCCCAGCAATACTTGACAAAAAGCTCAGAGACCTAGGGCTACACCCAAGCATGTGCGACTGGATACAGGACTTCTTGTCCAACCGACATCAGGTGGTGAGAATGGGCAGCATCACATCCGACCCCCTGACCCTCAACACCGGAGCACCCCAGGGATGCGTGCTGAGCCCTCTCCTCTACTCCCTGTACACGTATGACTGCATAGCCACACATGTCTCCAACACCATCATAAAGTACGCGGACGACACGACAGTGATAGGCCGAATCGTCAACAACGACGAGTCTGACTACAGAGAGGAGATCAAATCACTGGCACGCTGGTGCCAGGAGAACAACCTCTCTCTTAACGTCGACAAGACCAAAGAACTGATCGTGGACTTCAGGAGGCCGCGGAGAGACCATGCGCCCATCCTCATCGACGGTGCTGCAGTGGAAAGGGTCAGCGAGTTCAAGTTCCTCGGAGTACACATCGAGGAGGACCTCAAATGGGAGACGCACTCCACACACGTGAGGAAAAAGGCTCAGCAGCGACTGTACTGGCTCCGCCGCCTGAAGAAGCTCGGAGTAGGACATCGCATCCTCAGGCTGTACTACAACAGTTCTGTTGAAGGCATCCTAACAGGCTGTGTCACGGCCTGGTACGGGAACTGCACTGCCCGAGAAAAGATCAGCCTACAACGAGTAGTGCGATCGGCAGAGCGGATAATGGGAATCGAGCTCCCAGAGCTCCAGGAACTGTACAAAAAGCGGTGCGTGGTCAAAGCCAAGCGCATCATCAAGGACAAGCACCACTCAAGTCACAGACTGTTCAACCCCCTACAACGACCGCGACCGGGCAAGGGGCTCTACCGCAGTATCAAGAGTTCCACCACCAGGTACTGGTGTAGCTTCAATCCGGCTGCTGTCAGAATGCTGAATGGGGCATAAGCCTGAATTGAGGCATAGGCCTTGTTCAGCAGCCTGACAACAGGTGGCGCAGACTTTTCTGGCTCTTCCTGAACACACCTGTGGATTATACCAGGGACAATGACTTGGACTTTAGCCCCCCCTCGGACACACCTGTGGACTACACCAGGTACAAATGACTTTTTGTTGCACTCCCTCATGGAGCTACTTGCGGATTATACTAGGGTCAGTCCACTCTAGGTGGACACGCACTGACCTTTTGCACCTTAATCCCTTGTGTAACGCACTGACTTTTTTTGTCTTTTTTTATTGTGCTCCTTTTCCTCTAAGCACCTTAACGTCCATTGTCTATCATGCACAGTATAAGTATAACATGCACAGTATACAATACATTGCTGCTATGCTCAGGCACCTTAGTTTAGTTTTTTTTAGTTTTTTATTATCTCAGGTTGTAAATATGTAGATAACTTGTCTGGCTGGCCTTCTGTTGCTCTCTTGTTTTGATCTCCTTCCCACTTGCCCCCCACCCTCTTCTTCTCCCCCCCCCCCCCTCTTCTTTCTATGGAAACTAACGTTGCGATGGGAACGATGTACAAAAAAGATTTTCACCCACTTTTTTACCTTGTAAACCTGTGATGTGACAATAAAACTGATTCTGATTCTGATTCTAAAAAATAATTGGCTACTCTTTTTGAAAATTTTGAATAACAAAAAAACTAAAAGAAAAACTAAACAAATAATTTAAAAAGAATTCGGTCAAAATGTTTGTTAATAATACATAAATAATGTATGCGTGTGCACGCAATTAAGATGGTTTCCCTTCCCAGGTTTATGTACTTATTTCAGAACATCCCAATTAAGCTCTCATTGTCTTTCTTTAAAAAATGATTTTACAATAATGTATTTTATTTGGGGGTATAAAACCAACTGTATCTCAAAGAGTCATTTACAAAAACCTTACCTTAAAAGTTACTGGGGGGGTTCTCCCTCCCTGTATTCCAACACTATTATTGGGCAACCAATCTCGGGGCTTTGATTTACTGGCAAGACCAGCTTCCCCAAACCCCCTCTGTTGCTCCCAAGTGGCTCCAGTTCGAATCTCAGGCAGTAAAGAATAGCTCTCTTTCAGCTCTCCTGTTCTCCTCTAAAGGGTATTCAGTGGGAGCCAATTTTGTTCTGACAAATTCAATACAAATGTTTAAACAGGTAAAAAGAGTGCTTTCAGTTCCTGAACTGTCAGTACACTCTACTATTTGTTTTAATCTTAATTTAATTCCATCTCAGTCAGATACAGCTTTTGAAGGGACCGGTTTACAGCATTTGTGTGCAGATATGTATTAAGTGGGATTAGTGTGTGTTTAAGTTCTTTCTTCAATGTATTCATTTAAAGGGATATTTCACTTTCAAATAAAATAAACATTAAAAATAAATATTTTTAAAAAATGAAAAAAGTTATGGCAAAATCACGGCCCCCTCACACATTAGTAGGACACTAATGCGTGAGGGGGCCGTAATTTTTCCATTACTTTTTTCATTTATTTTTAATATATTTTTTAAATGTTTATTTTATTTGAAAGTGAAATATCCCTTTAAATGTCTTGTGGATGTATACTATATGCTTAGTGTGTATTCCTGCAAATGTTAAAGTGATCCTCCTCTGGGCCTGAGTGCTTGGAGAACATTCTTTCCTTATCAGTAAACTCACACACATAGCCAGATGCCCCCACAAACTGACTGAGAAGCCACTGGTAGTTTTCCATGAGATGCTTACATTTTGGATACGCCCTGCTTGTAATAAAATGTTGTGTGAGACAGAATAACGGCAGTACGATCGTGGAACAATCTATGTGAAGCATTGTCGTTGTACTCCTTGCCAAGTAAATGAGATCTCTGTGTCCGTGTGTCTTCATTGGTGTCTGATCATCAGCATAGGGGTTTATGATTATCGATCGATAAACCTAACAGCTTTTAGATGTTGGGAGGGAAAGGGTCTGATATCTTTTTCAGATATATGTATAAATAACCATTTTGCATCATTTATTGAGCTGAAAGAAGCATTTTCTCTTCCACAAGCCCACTTTTTTCGTTATGCGTTGTGCTTGGAGAACATTCTTTCCTTATCAGTAAACTCACACACATAGCCAGATGCCCCCACAAACTGACTGAGAAGCCACTGGTAGTTTTCCATGAGATGCTTACATTTTGGATACGCCCTGCTTGTAATAAAATGTTGTGTGAGACAGAATAACGGCAGTACGATCGTGGAACAATCTATGTGAAGCATTGTCGTTGTACTCCTTGCCAAGTAAATGAGATCTCTGTGTCCGTGTGTCTTCATTGGTGTCTGATCATCAGCATAGGGGTTTATGATTATCGATCGATAAACCTAACAGCTTTTAGATGTTGGGAGGGAAAGGGTCTGATATCTTTTTCAGATATATGTATAAATAACCATTTTGCATCATTTACTGAGCTGAAAGAAGCATTTTCTCTTCCACAAGCCCACTTTTTTCGTTATGCGTTGTGCTTGGAGAACATTCTTTCCTTATCAGTAAACTCACACACATAGCCAGATGCCCCCACAAACTGACTGAGAAGCCACTGGTAGTTTTCCATGAGATGCTTACATTTTGGATACGCCCTGCTTGTAATAAAATGTTGTGTGAGACAGAATAACGGCAGTACGATCGTGGAACAATCTATGTGAAGCATTGTCGTTGTACTCCTTGCCAAGTAAATGAGATCTCTGTGTCCGTGTGTCTTCATTGGTGTCTGATCATCAGCATAGGGGTTTATGATTATCGATCAATAAACCTAACAGCTTTTAGATGTTGGGAGGGAAAGGGTCTGATATCTTTTTCAGATATATGTATAAATAACCATTTTGCATCATTTACTGAGCTGAAAGAAGCATTTTCTCTTCCACAAGCCCACTTTTTTCGTTATTTACATTGTTCAAAATAATTTCCATCATTTTGAAAACTTCAGGAATACTGTTTTTATTCTTTACTTAAACAGCATCCTCTAATCACCTAATATCCAAATTTGTCTCACTGTTTTCTAACTATCTTCTCACTATTCCGTAAAAGAAATCATAGCAAGTTCTCATGAGAGGCTGATATTGGTGTGGAACTGTCGGATGAGATCTGGAGTGAGGGTTTGAGGAGGATTCACTCGGGCTCAGTCAATGCCAGATTGCAGCTTGTCCATCAGTTCAAGGTCATGCACAAGTTTAAAATGAATAAAATGTATCCAACTGTTTCCGATTCTTGTGACAGATGCAACATCTCCAAGGGCACGTTGGGTCACACTTTCTGGTCTTCCCCAAGGATTGTTTTATTCTGGCAAAACATTTTTGCTTGGTATAGCAGAGTATATGGTTTTCATATCGAACCTGATGCACTAACTGCCTTGTTTGGTTGCTCTGAAGCTTCTCTCGCTCTGCCTTACTCTGTCCAACAGACTTGTATGCTTGGTACCAGTGGTGTAAAGTAACTAGGTACATTTACTCAAGTACTGTACTGAAATACACTTTTGAGGATTTTTTACTATTTCCCATTTTCAATACTTTTACTTCTACTCCACTACATCTCAGAGGCAAATATTGTACTTTTACTCCACTACAATTATTTTACAGCTTTAGCAAATTACTTTGCAGATTTAGATTATTATTACAAAACATGCATGAACCGCTTCAGCCCTATATACATTTCGGCCATTTGAAAATAGCAGATCTACAAGCTCACAATGTCTCGCGATGAGACGCATTGTGAGCTTGTAGATCTGCTATTTTCAAAAGATTTTTATTCATTTTGCATAATGAGTACTTTTACTTTTGTTACTTTAAGTATATTTTGATGCCAATACTTTTGTACTTTTACTCAAGTACTATTACTGGACTTTTACTTGTAACAGAGTATTTCTACACTGCAGTATTGATACTTTTACTTAATAAGTAAAAAACTTGAGTAGGCAACTTTTTCCACCACTGCTTGTACACTTGTAGCAAAGATAATTATTTTAACAGAGTGGAAGACTTCCATCGCTCCTTGTTTTACTAGATGGCTTAATGAGTTTGTATCACTGACACTGCACCTGGGGAGGCTGCGTTGCAACAAACAGGACAGTCTAGCAACATTCAAATACATCTGGGGTCCTATCAAGGGTCATCTCGACTCTGTTGTGTCACTGCTTTGTTTTGTACAAGCCCAATTGTTAATGTGTCCTACTGTTGTATTCTATTGTATTCTGTTTCTGTTTGCCTATAGAGTACCTCATTATGAGTGGTCATCACAGTGATGGAAGTTCACTTAAAGAAAAGTAATATTGTGGACCAACCATTGTACACCCCTAACTTAAAAAAAAACCATAAATGTGTTTTTTTTTTAAGTGCATAGTCCTATTTATAGGCTATGCACATGTGTCATGTTTCACTAGCCAATCACAGTCCTGAATAGACTGTGATTGGCCAATCACGGTGCAGGGTTAGGGGGGTACACTGGTGGCCAATCACAGCGCAGGGTTGGGGGGGTGCAATGGGTGTCGATGTCCAAACGTCACATATAGGGGCGGTTTCACCGCCCAAAAACAATAGAGGCATATGAAAGCAAATTAAAACAAGTAAATTAAAGATGCCCATAAAAATCAAGAAGAAAATAATGTAATAATAATAATAACTAGAAAGTACTGTTCCTGAAGAAACAGTGTGGGATCGCTAAGAATGTTGCTGGTATTGAGTATTGATAGTGTTAGTAGTGTTATAGATTTGAAAGGTTTGAAAGGTTGAAAGGTTTGAAGGGTTTGAAGGGTTTGAAAGGTTTAAGGTTTGAAAGGTTTGAAAGGTTTGTAAGGTTCTAAAGGTTTGAATGGTTCTAAAGGTGCTAAAGGTGCTAAAGGTGCTAAAGGTTCTAAAGGTTCTAAAGGTTTGAATGGTTTGAATGGTTTGAAAGGTTTGAAAGGTTCTAAAGGTTTGAAAGGTTCTAAAGGTTCTAAAGGTTTGAAAGGTTCTAAAGGTTCTAAAGGTTCTAAAGGTTTCAAAGGTTTCAAAGGTTTCAAAGGTGTGAAAGGTGTGAAAGGTGTGAAAGGTGTGAAAGGTTTGAAAGGTTTGAAAGGTGTTAAAGTATTAGTGTTAAAAGTTTTGATAGTGTTGGCAGTGTTGAATAGTGTAAAATATAGTTTTTTAGGGTAAAACAGTGATAGCTAGGGTCTAATAGGCGGTTGCTAGGGTCTAATAGGCGGTTGCTAGGGTGCAATAGGTGGTTGCTAGGGTAAAACAGGTGGTTGCTAGGGCCTAATAAGCGGTTGCTAGGGTCTAATAGGGGGTTGCTAGGGTCTAATATGCAGTTTATATGGTCTAATATGCGGTTGCTAGGGTGAAACTGGTGGTTGCTAGGGTAAAGCGGTGGTTGCTAGGGTATAATAGGTGGTTGCTAGGCTCTAATATGGTGTTGTTAGGGTATAATAAGCAGTTGCTAGGCTCCACTGTGGCTAAATGGCATTTCTCCATTGAAATGAAGGGGATTGTTTTAGCAGCACAGTAACAGTGAAATATCTCTAAAAGTACAAATTATTTCAAAAATTCAAATGGTAGCCAATATGTCCTAAGTAGGCTGAACGTTATAGAGTTGGAAAGGAGTTTCTAGTTAAAAGTATGAATTTCCCCATTGAAATGAATGGGATTTTTTTTGCAGTAAAAAGTGAAATCTCTCTAAAAGTACAAATTATTTCAAAAATTCAAATGGTAGCCGACATGTCCTGAGTAGGCCGAACGTTGAAGAGTTGGAACGGAGTTTGTAGCTAAAAGTATGAAGGACTAGTTAGGGGCCAAAAAATGGGGGGAAGTATAGTATAGAAAGAGTGGCAATAACATTAGTGTGATCGCTTTAGCGATCCCACAAATAGTGGCAATAACATTAGTGTGATCGCTTTAGCGATCCCACAATAATTTCAGAGATGCTCATAGGCCTGCGTCCTGCGTCGCTGACGCACAATATTGCGAAAGGACGCATTCATGACACCGTCGTGGCGTCCATGGGACGCACTAGAGTTGTCACCAACAACAGAAAAATAAAAAAGTAATTTGCGGTAAAATTAGTTGCTGTGATCTGCATGTACTCTCTCGGTTAGACACCGTTGTTTGGAGAAGTATAATTCTCGGTTAGACACCTTTGTACTGGAGAAGTATAACTCGGTTAGACACCGTTGTGTGGAGACTCTCTCGCACACGTTGTTTTCCTCCGAGGTGGAAAGACTGGTGATGCGAGGTTACACACGTTGTCGCAGCAGCAGCAGCACAGCCCCCCCCCCCCCCGACACACACACACACACACACACACACACACACACACACACACACACACACACACACACACACACACACACACACACACACTGTTAGGCTACGCTACACACAGAGGTGGAAAGACTGGCGACGCCAGGTTACACACAGAGAGAGAGAGAGAGAGAGAGAGAGAGAGAGAGATAGAGAGAGAGTGAGTGAGTGAGTGAGACGGCATGAGGAGCTGGTTGAGACCTGGTCTCAAACGTGTAAAAAAGTCTTGGATAGACCACTGTCTGGAATAATAACTGATCATCATACATACAGGTCTACTACTAACCTTTGTCTTAAATTGACCAGCCAAAGTAAAATCCACGAGATGATGTGATGGATGCGTTTAACGCATGTTGCCAATCAGCTGTGTAATATTAGCAGGTTAACGATGGCTCGTTGAGCCTATGCATTTGACCCTGATTTGACCACAAAGGCAATCAAAAGCACTAATTAATGGCAGCTGTAAGTAACCGGTTGTCTATTATCTGTGTCTTGTATGTTTAATAGCCAACTGAATGTTTTCTGTAGCCTAGTAGAGATATCATATCAAGAAATTCCCTGAAGAGGGAGACCCTTTCCCTCATGCTAAACTTAAAGTGACTTAAAAGGTTCCACTTTTCCTCAAAAAGACAACTTTATTTTCCTTTCTCAATGACAAGCCTAATAATTATTATTGCATTTTGGCTATGTGCAATAACTGCAAGCCAATGTTAATAGGCATTGTCTGTATTTGTCTTCATTATTTCTTGAATTCCTATTTCTTTAGTTGCCAATAATTCCACTGTAAGCCAGTGTTTCACTTTTATTGCTACACAATAAATAGTAAAAATAAATTCTACATTAATAAATGATACAAAATAAAATAATAATGACAAAAAGGTTCTGTGATTAAATGTATTCTATTGCCCCCCGTTGACAAAACCGTCCCGGGGGGGCACCGAACTGGGTCCAAGCACTGCACCACGTAGGGTGTGAATTTCATAAAATGTCCCTGGGACCCATCTAAAAGACCACCCTTGGGTCCCAGGACCCATTACATTGAAAACCTAGCAACATCACTGAATAATAATAATAATTATTATTATTATTAATACATAAATACATACATGGATGAATGAATAAACAAACAAGCAAACACACAAGCAAACAAACAAACAAACAAACAAATACATACATAACAGTGCAATATAGGCCTAATCCAGTATGAGTAGGCCAGGGGTCTTCAACCTTTTCAGGCCAGGGACTGCCAAACTGATGGGGTGATGGAGCAGGGACCCCCTACCTAGTAGGGTAGGGGGTAGGCCACCACATATATCGTATATTTATGCATACAGTTGTATTTTATATGTATAAACATGAACAAATGGTTGCCTGGAGCCTGCTCCTACCCACAGGTTGTCCCAGTAGGTGTGCAAAAGACCTTTTCTTTCTCTACAAAATATGTATAAACATACCATGTTATTGTGCATTCAATCAATACTAAGCTATTAAAATATGTCATGTTATGTTTAAAGACATATTGACATTTTTGGAAAAAAAATAAAACGTTTTTAAAAACTTATTTTTATTTTTATCAAACAACAATTTCGCTGTTGAAGACCTCTGGAGTAGGCCATAAGCAGTATTATGTAATCAATTTGTGTCAGACCACAGAATAATGTTATAAACCACCCAGCCAAATGGTGGGGTTCTACTGAAGGCAGTGAAATAATTATTCTAGCCAAAAGATGGCTATGCACTCTTATAGCATGACACACTGGCCAAAAGATGGCAGTGCAGTCTAGGGTATTCAGGAGACTGGTGTACCTTGGCATAATTCCTACACTAGTCTTCTGCCATCAGTGACTCTGATTACATCACTGAAACTCACCTGAGCTTGTCATCAGGTGACTGACCTGTTTTGGGCAATTCCTGTTGAGAGCTGTTTTCCTAAACACCTCACATATTTTGTCTAGAATCATTATTTCACTGCCTTCAGTGGACCCCCTCATGAACAAAATATATTTCTGAATGACTGAGACCTTTATAAAGTAATTGCTTCTGGAAAATAAAAGAAGACATATCACACATTGTTTTCTGCTGTGTTGCTTTTCGATGTGTCCACTGTATAAGTTTATTGAGCAATCTAAAGAGCACAAAGTACGCAATACCGCCGAGCCAGAAACCAGTGTTGCCATGTTCACTTATTATAAGCGACTTTGGGCTTATTTTTCTGTGAAGTTGCTTGTAAATATTGGTAGTTGCGGGTTGCGTTTTTTTCTAAAGTGTAGTTGATTATTTGGACTTGGGCTTCACAATTCAAAAATTATTTTAACCAGTGGTTCTCAATTATGTTTATGTCATGGACCCTCAAATTTACATGTATTTGTCACTAACCCCCATCTGAAAATGTTTTGTGCCAGGGAGCCCCGTACCAGATTTGTGTTGTTAGTGTTTAAAAAAATCCTCAATATTTCACATTTTACTTCAAGATTTTTTTTTTATTGCAGATCTACAAGCTTGTAGATCTGCTATTTTCAATGTATACAGTATAGGTTTAAAGTGCTCATAATGGCCTAGAGCAAGTCTTCAACAGGGGTCCGCGACCCCTAGGGGGTCCGCGAGGTACTGCAGGGGGTCCGCGAAATTGTTGCTTGATTAGACAATTAAAAAAAAAAAAAAAAAAAATATATATATATATATATATATATATATATATATATATATATATATATATATATATATACAAATATTTGTTTTATATATATATATATATATATATATATATATATATATATATATATATATATGTGTATATATATATATATATACAAATATTTTTATATATATATATTTTCTTCAAAAATTTCCATTTGTCTTCATATATTTTTAAAACATTTTCCACATTTATGTATTAAATAAATGATGATATCTATACATGATTCTGTCCATTTTGAATACCTTGTATACATGATTATTGTGCAATTGACAGATTGTTGTTCTCAGATAATAAGGTATGTTTATAAATGGCAGTACGGCCACCCTACTCACTGTACCCCTGTACATGTATGTTTAAAATAAAAGCATGAATATTAATCTGAATATATTAATTATTTTTAATAGCTTAGTATTGATGCACAATAACATGTATGTTCAAACAACTGTCCTCGTACCTCCACCAGAACAACCTCCTGGACTCCCACCAGTCTGGGTTCAAAGTGGGTCACTCGACCGAGACTGCCCTCCTGGCAGTGACGGAGTCGCTCCATGCCGCTAGAGCGAACTCTCTCTCCTCCGTCCTGATACTCCTGGACCTGTCTGCAGCGTTCGACACAGTAAACCATCAGATCCTCCTCTCCACCCTTGAGGGGATGGGTGTCTCAGGCTCTGCACTCTCCCTGTTTGCATCCTACCTGACGGGGTCGCTCCTACCAGGTGATGCTGAGAGGATCTGATCTATGCTTCATTGTATTTCACCAAACTTCCTTCCTTCCTTTGTTTACATGCTCTTTAATGTGGTACGGGAGACTATTCCAAAGGTTTTTGATGGGTTGGAGGTACTGTAAGGAACTGTTGAGACGACCTGAGAGCCCTGCCGAATATGGACTTAGTAGATCAGTGATGTATACTAAGGAGCCGTGTGTGTGTGTGTGTGTGTGTGTGTGTGTGTGTGTGTGTGTGTGTGTGTGTGTGTGTGTGTGTGTGTGTGTGTGTGTGTGTGTAATAAGGAGGAGCCATCCATTCTCTCTTAAAGAAAATATGAAGCCTTATCCTACACAATTTTACATACTGTAGATCAGTCGTTCTCAATCAATCAATCAGTCAATAAATCAATCAATCAATCAATCAAACTTAATTTATATATTTGAAACACCATACAATCGTCACCATACAATACACCACCATACACCATACAATCGTCTGTGTTTGCTCCAGGACCCACGTTCTCATACAGAACACCACTGCAAGAGGAAATCTGGCCGATGACGTCACAGGGGTTTCCCCACCAACATCATCAACGAGAGGATTTCCTCATGCGCAACATGGACTCGAGACAAACGCAAGGATTTTCTCAGAGGGAAGCACAGGAATACGGTGATTTTTCCACTGTTTTTCCTATCTCCTGGCACCACCGCATGGTCCCTGTTTTTCCAACGGGCACTGGAGGTCAACTACAAGGTTTTCCTCTGTGGGATCGGCGTGGAAACAGAGATTATTTTCTCCCTGAGTTTCCCATTTCCCCCAAAAGTCCATCCCCTCCCCTATCCCCCTCCCCCACTGCCCTGCTGCAAACACAAAGCCCCCACCCCACTCCCCCGATCACACCTCCACCTGCCCCACCCACCTTTGAAGCTACAGGGACAAAACAGCTTAAGGAACCTGACTTTTTCCAGACTGAACAGATGGACACGATTTTCTCCAAAAAAGGACTACACATCATCCACCTAAATGTGAATAGCCTCAAAAACCCCACAAAGATGTCTGAAATAAGATCCATGTTTGGAAATGGCAAGGTAGGGGTTCTCTCTTTTTCAGAGACAAAACTGGATGACACAGTAGACGATTCTGAAATTGAGATTATAGGCTACAATGTCATTAGGAAAGACAGAACTCTTTGTGGAGGAGGGGTATGCATTTATGTGAGATCTGACATCATTTTCAATGTGTACCCAAAATTGGAGAACAACTCCACGGAATCGGTCTGGATAAAAATCACCTATCCTCACGCTAAACCCCTGATAATTGGCGCAATCTACAGGCCCCCAGGTCAAAATGAGTTTTATGATTTATTAGAGGAGCACATGGCAATCATTGGAAATTCGGAATTGATTTTGATTGGCGACTACAATACGGATGTACTCCGGAAAGACGCCGCCATATTTAAATCTTTCAAAAAATTCTGTGACATGCATAGCCTCACCCAAATGATAAAAAATATCACAAGGGTAGGCCCCACTTCTCAGACCATCATTGACCTCATTTTGACATCAGACCAGTCGAGGATTCCTTTAAGTGGAGTCATTGAGTGCAGTCTAAGCGACCATAACATCATTTTCTGCACGCGTAAGCTTCACAGATCTGTAGTTGATTGTCATAGCACGATCAGCTGCAGAGCTGTGAAAACTTACTCATCAGAAGCTCTCACAACAGCTCTTGAGAAAGTGGATTGGTCAAATGTACTCGGTGGCTCCTCGGCTGAGGAGTCTTGGACTGGTTTCAAAACTGCTTTTGTGTCTGTTATTGATAGCCTAGCGCCCAAGAAGGTGGTGAGAGTCAGAGCCCGTACACAACCCTGGATGAATGGAGACATCCTAAATGCAATCAAACTCAGAAACAAAATGTACTCTGAGTTCAGGAAATGCAAAGATGTGCAACTACTTGAAAGATGCAGAAATCAACGAAATGTAGTAAACAAATTGGTCAAAACTGCCAAAAAGAATTTCTTAAATGAAAGTATTGAGGCAAACAAAAGCCACCCACAAAAGCTGTGGGAAGCGCTACAGAAATTGGGCTGCAACAACAAAATTCAAACCAAAGCTACAAACATCTGCATTATTTCAAGTGGCGTGCTCATTACCGACAAGCAAGCGGTGGCAAACTGTTTTAACAGCTTTTTTACCACCATTGCAACCCAGTTGGTAAGCAAACTTCCTCAGCATTCAGGTTTGTACGGCTCTGACCACATCCATGCTCACTATGTTAAACTAGGGGCTAAAAAATACTCCTTTTCATTCAAACCAGTAAATGCTGATGATGTGCAGAAAAAACTACTCGCCCTCCAGCCAAACAAGGCCACCGGCCTTGACAATATCCCCACCAGATTCCTCAGAGACGCAGCTACTGCTATTGCCCCCATAGTAGCCCAAATCACAAACCTATCCATCAGCCAGTGTCACGTCCCACAGGATTTCAAGTTGGCAAGAGTAATCCCTCTGCATAAAAAAGGAAGCAAATTAGAACCTGGCAACTATAGGCCTGTTTCCATCCTTTGTTCCATCTCAAAGGTTGTAGAGCGATTAATTCAAGAACAAATCAACAGCTACCTCAGCGAGCATAAACTGTTGTTTGAATTCCAATCGGGCTTCAGAACCTCCCATTCCACTGACACATGCCTACTGTATCTGACCGACTACATCAAACGTGAGGTAGACGCGGGCAAATACTGCGGCATGGTCATGTTGGACCTCCAAAAAGCGTTCAACACTGTAAACCACTCAATTTTACTTGATAAGCTGAGGGCGATTGGTTTTGACTGCACATCACTAAACTGGATGAGATCTTACCTGGAGGGAAGAGAACAAGTGGTTGACATCAACGGAACCATGTCCTCATCCCTCCCGGTGAGCTGTGGGGTTCCTCAGGGCAGCATTCTAGGGCCGTTACTGTTTCTTCTATACATTAACGACATGAGTGCTGCCTGTAACTGCAAATTGTTCCTGTTCGCTGATGACTCGGCACTCCTGATCTCGGGAGAGGACAAGTTGCAAGTTGAGGAGGCGCTCAGCTCCGAACTCTCAAAAATCCGTACTTGGCTTACCGATAACAAACTGTCACTACACCTTGGGAAAACTGAATCCATTCTCTTTGGGACCAAACATTCCCTCAGACAGATGGATGTAAATGATTTCAAGGTCAAAGTCGATGACACAATTATCTCTAGCAAAGAAGAGATTACCTATTTGGGTTGTGTACTTGACAAATACCTGACAGGTGATAGCATGGCTACAAAGGTGGTCAAAAGAGTAAACCAGAGAACCAAATTTATGGGCAGAGTTTCCTCTTTTGTCAACCCTCAGGCCCTCAGGACCCTCTCTGGGGCCCTGATTCAACCACTTTTTGACTATGCTTGCACCTCCTGGTACTCCAACACCTCAGTGTCACTGAAGACTAAGCTTCAAACCTCCCAAAACAAACTGATTCGGCTACTCCTCGGATTGGGGCCCATGACCCACCTTTCTCCCACCCATTTTGCCAGCCTAGGCTGGCTCAGGGTGGAAGACAGGGTTAAACAACTAAAAATGGGACTGGCCTTCAAAATTGTAAATGCAAATTTGCCCGATATGCCCCCAATTCCCGCATATCTGAGTAAATACCTCCAAAAGGTTAGCGACACCCACAGTCACAATACCAGAGGGAGCGTTAACAACAATTTGGTACCACCCACCCATAAATCAAACATGGGCAAATTCTCCTCCTACAGCACTGCCACCCAGGATTGGAATAGTCTAACTCCATCCCTCAAAAAATGCAGTTCGCTGGGCTCATTTAAAAGAGCCTTAAAAAATCACCTTTCAGGAGGCCAAAGGTGGAGGTAGTACCATTTTCCCGTTAGACAGCAGACCCCCCCCCCCCCCTGTTCTTGTACATATTTTTTTCCCCTCTTTTTTATTTTTTTGTTGTACATAGTGTTATATATTGTTTTTGGCTGTTTATTTTGTAATGATATTTGAACTGTGGTGCCACTATATATGCCTATGAATTAAATACCAAGGCCCTCATTGGAAACAAGTCCGCAAGGACTTTTATGAACGGACCTGTTAGACAAAGTATTTTAAATGTAACTGTGCTGTTTTACATTTTTTGCCTAATAAAATATTCAATCAATCAATCAATGTATGGGGGTCCCTCGCACAAAATCCTTTCTGATGGGGGTCTGCAACCAAATACACATTTGGGGGTCCTGTGCATAAAAATGTTTGAGAACCACTGCTGTAGATGAAGTCCATCCTTGGTCAAGTATCTGACGATATATAGTCACAATATCAACTTTGATGAGGCAGTATTGCTTTGTTTTAAAAATATAAGGTTTTCTTAATTTCCTGAAAAACTTTTTTTGTATTTTGTGAAAAATAAAAATCTTTGATGTAGCCTATACAATTTTTTGTAATTTTTTTAGTATTATTTGAAAAATGTATAACATTTCTTTCAATGCGATGTAAATTGCTTGTCACTGATTATTTATGAATGGCAATGAAAAAGTTCAATGAATATATATATATATATATATATATATATATATATATATATATATATAAAGAGAGAGAGAGAGAGAGAGAGAGAGAGAGAGAGACATTGATCCCAGCAGCGCTTCTTTTTCTCTTTTTAATAAAAAAATACATATTATTGAATCCACATTTATAAAATAGGGCCAAATATGTTTCAGTTGCATCTGATGTCCTATACACTCGAAATAACATGTGTCTCAGTGCATGAATCCAAAGTTCAGAATACACAGAATATAGTCCTTTGTCAGCTTTATAGCCGTTTAATATGGGACATAGCCGTAGACATGCCGTACTAAGAGTCATACTTATTGGGATACCAGATGGATAGCCCTGAAACATGACTGTCATACCATGACAGTCATGGTGCCGAGTCCCCCTGGTCTAAAGTTGTGTTCGATTTTTTCACATTGCCATCTCTCACATAACATAAACGTTCAGATTTCAAATATAAAGTGCTTACCACGAGCCACGGATATTACAAGGCGACGCGAACCGCGATAAGTACCCGTATCTCCCGTATTGTTCAATAAAACGCATTTTAGTCCGATCAATTCAATTCAATTCAATTCAATTCAAAGGGCTTTATTGGCATGAGAAAACATACGTTTACATTGCCAAAGCAGAAAGCACAATACAACAATACAGCAATACAATCAAAACAAAAAATATGTACATTTGAAAGTCAGAATCTTCAATAGATCAATTTCTATGTACCAAGATCACTGGGTGCAGGTATAGTGCCGGAATATACACAATGATTAGTCTTTAGGGTGGTTGTGTTCCATTTGATATCCTTTTCCTATCACAGCAACTCACGAATCTTGCTGCTGTGTTTGCACATTGTTGTACTTCGCCCAGCAGATATGGGAGTTTTTTTTGTCATTGGTCATGTTTTCAAAATCTCCGTGTGTGGTTGTAATCTGTGGGAAGTATGTGTCTCTGATGTCTTGGTACAATGGACAGACGGTTAGGAAGTGTAGCTCGGTTTCCACTTCATTTTGTGTGCAGTGGGTGCATAGTCTGTCTTCTCTCGGCCCACTGGGACCACAGTCCCATTACTCTCATAGGCCAACCGGATAGCCTCCACAATCCACCTGGAGAGTGTAGGCTTAGCCACAGCCTTCCTCCGGCTGCCCGGACCGTAGGAGACAAACAGCTGAGTCGACTCCCTGCCGGCCGCTGTCTTCTGACAGTAAAGTTTCAGAGCCCTTACCGGGCAGAGACAGTGCAACCGCCTATCCTCCGCTGAACCAAACGGCGGAGGATGGAAAGCCCCCAACTCCACTGGGGCCCTAGCAACCACGCCATTCTTAGGGACAAAGGCCAGGTCAGTTTTCAGCAAAACCCTCCTGCCGTCCCCGGAGAACTGCATACAGTCAGAGCTCACCGAGAGTGCTTGCATGTCTCCAACACGCTTAGCTGTACACAGGGCCACCAGAAGAACCGTTTTGAGACTGATTATCCTCAGATTCACGGTCTCCAACGGCTCAAAAGGAGGAAGGCAGAGCGCGTCCAGAATCAGAATCAGAATCAGAATCAGAATCAGTTTTATTGTCACATCACAGGTTTACAAGGTAAAAAAGTGGGTGAAATTCTTTTTTGTACATCGTTCCCATCGCAACGTTAGTTTCCATAGAAAGAAGAGGGGGGGGGGAGAAGAAGAGGGTGGGGGGCAGGTGGGAAGGAGATCAAAACAAGAGAGCAACAGAAGGCCAGACAAGTTATCTACATATTTACAAATTACCTGAGATAATAAAAAAAACTAAAAAAAAACTAAACTAAGGTGCCTGAGCATAGCAGCAATGTATTGTA
Source organism: Gymnoscopelus braueri (assembly GCF_963280865.1). Classification (NCBI taxonomy): domain Eukaryota; kingdom Metazoa; phylum Chordata; class Actinopteri; order Myctophiformes; family Myctophidae; genus Gymnoscopelus; species Gymnoscopelus braueri. The sequence goes on from NC_137604.1 coordinate 15,012,775, forward strand.
TACTGTGCATGTTATACTTATACTGTGCATGATAGACAATGGACGTTAAGGTCGGGTCCAGCACCACCACCAGGTCCCATTTAGGGAACAAAGGCCTGTTGACCGGCTTGGACCGTTTCACTCCGGCCATAAAACGATGTACCAGCGAATTACGGCCCACTGACACGCCATCGAACCCCGCATGGCAAGCGGAGATGGCTGCCAAGTACACCTTGATGGTGGAGAAAGCCAGGCCCTGGTTCATCCTGCTCTGCTCTGCTCTGCCCCAGTGGAGTTGGGGGCTTTCCATCCTCCGCCGTTTGGTTCAGCGGAGGATAGGCGGTTGCACTGTCTCTGCCCCGGTAAGGGCTCTGAAACTTTACTGTCAGAAGACAGCGGCCGGCAGGGAGTCGACTCAGCTGTTTGTCTCCTACGGTCCGGGCAGCCGGAGGAAGGCTGTGGCTAAGCCTACACTCTCCAGGTGGATTGTGGAGGCTACCCGGTTGGCCTATGAGAGTAATGGGACTGTGGTCCCAGTGGGCCTCAGGGCCCACTCTACTCGGGGTGTGGCTGCATCTTGGGCCCTCTACAAGGGGGTTCCGATGCAGGATATTTGCTCGGCGGCAAACTGGTCATGTCCCTCCACGTTTGCAGCCTTCTACAGCCTGGACATGGCGGCATCTGACATGGCGCACACGGTCCTAGGCGTGGCGGCCGGTAGCAGTCAGACGGTGGGTGACAGGGCTTGAGCTCTTTCGCCTTCCACTGACGGGGCGTCCTCGGGTCGAGGGGGTCGATTACGCCTCTGCTCGGTAGTGACAAAACCTCCATTTCCAGCATTCGGGCGGTTAGGCCCGTTGCTTGAAAAGACAAAACATTGATTGACAATGGAAGTCTGCTGGAAAAATGCGAACCGCAGCCCCTCTGGTCCGTCCAGAGGTTCGGATCGCAAGTTTTCCCGGGTTCTAGTCAACGAGCCAGAGGGTTCGCGGGGCAGGTGGGGGCCACTGACGTCACCTGTTCCGAGGAGCGCCTGCCCGTCTCCTAGGAAACCAGCGACGACACCATTTTGATCACCATGATCATTCGGGAGGCGTCCACCAGGGCAGTCGCGGCAGTGTCAGGGCGTGCGGTGGACGTGATGAGGTCACAAGGCCGAAGTGCGTGCCCGTTCCCGTGAGAGACGCGGGCACCGTTGCTTCGAGTGGCGAGACAGCGGAACCTTTCCCCAGTGTCGAGGTTGTTGCCCGGAGCGATACTCCCGACCCACCTGGGGAGTGTTGACGGGGCGACACCGGTAACCACTCTCCTGACCACGTCCGCCTCCAATCGTCCGCCATCTTGGTGAGGTCGATTGGTCCGGCCCTCTTGTGCGGTGTTGTTGATGTCACCCGGAACGAAACCTTCATCCCACAAGGGGAGTTTCGCCGGTGTAACACCGGGGCCCTCTGACAAGTAAACTTCTGCCTCACCAGCGCCGCCATTTTGGGGAGGCAGAGGGAGGCCGCCATTTTGTCCCTTGACTGTCCTGCAGATGCGCTTTGCAGCCATCTGCCGGACAGAAGAAGGAACTGCAATGTCGCAGTTAGAAACCTTCCTTGTACAGAGGGGCCCAGTTCTACACCTAGAATGCAATTCTTTAGAAACATTTGATTCATAGCAAAAGGTAGTACTACCTGCACTTGATTCACCACGTTCATTGCATGCACAGGCCCTGTCCCTACAGTGTTCGGAATGTTTGTCCTTAAGACGCAAACCGAACACTGAGGGCTCATCGATTCGGGACACGAATCGTCTTCTCTCGCATGTGAAAAGAGGAGCATTTGTGATATTGGCAATACTTTTATTCCACACACAGGATGCACAGAAATCACACACATTAGACAAAAAGGACACTGTGGGGACTGAACCTCGTTCATTGTCTTTTAGCGTCTCTTTTAGTCTCTGTGTACCCCTGGAGCCGCCCGTGGCCCTGTCCAGAGGGGCAAGAAGAGCGCCAGAACATTTTCCCCTAGTGGGGAGCTGACCCTGCACGATGCTGGCCAAGAGGCCGTGACGGGATCAGCTGAGAAATGTTACTTGCCCTTCCCCTTGCGCCTAGCCATGTTGTCCTTTCATTGAGGCGAAGGGGGGGATGGGGGGGCACGCTTCTCGTCCTTGCGCCTCGCTTCTCCTGGCCCAAGAGAACCGCCCGGACGCTCCCAGGAGCTGGCTCTCGCAGATGAAGATGTAGACAAACCACGTTTCCGTCCGGCCGCACGCGGCCCACCCGAGGCCCGTTGCTGGCGCTGCCTAGCTTTACCAGATGGGCCGGGGGTGAGGAGGCCTGCAGCGGTCTCCTGCCTCTGCTTCTCCTCCGCCTGCGTCTTGGTGATCAAATCCGCGGCTGTGTCGAACAGATTATCCGCCTTAAGCGGTAGGGCGAGGAGTCCGGTGGACAGAATCGCCTTACACTCCGTGGCGAAGTCCAGCCATTTGACCCTTTCCAGGTCCGCGGTGAGGGCCATGGCCCGGCCGGTCCACATCAGCCCATGGCAGGTACAGAGGATGGCGACTTGCATCAGTCTCTCGAGCTCCATCGCATCCTCCACCCACTCCTGGTGGTTCACCGACGCAAGCGTTGTAGGCAGCAGAGTTTTAGCCGCCAGCTCCTTGAGCCTCGCGGCGGCCGACCCTTGGAGAAGCGACACCACGTTGAAAGTCTCTGCAGCCGAGCCCGAGGCCCTGTAGAGAGTGTTCAGCGTGTCGGTGTGTGTCCTCTTAGCGCGGTCCACGAACATGGGCCTGTTCTCCAGGCCGTGTCGCACTGAACCGCTCTTCGCCTGCTCGATAGCGCTCGCCAGGGTGAAGTCCATCGGAGGAAGACCCAGGACCCCCATGTCCGCTCCGGAGATGATCTTAATGGGGAAGCTAAGCTTCTCCAGTTCTTTCCTCCCCGTCTGCCACGAGAAGTGCAGAGCCGCTCTGACTCCCTCAGCCTCGGGCAGCAGCTTGGACTCGATCTGTCGGGGAGTGAGGGGTACCAACCCCTGGAAACCCGGGATGGGGGCCCCGGTAACCATCCTTACGTCCTCCATGGGCTGCTCCAGTCCGCATCTGGAGATTGCCCGTTTCAGGATGGCCGCCACGGGTTTGGAGGACTCCGCCGCCCCGCTGGGAGCCACAAAAAATAAACTAAGCTATTTCGCTACTCACCAAAACTTTCAACAACACAAAACTGCCTTTGTTTCGGTGAATTGTTTTATTAAAGTTGGAGACCTCGCACGGTAGTGGAATGTTCGGTCTATGAGCAGAGCAGCCCGCCTGTCAGATTGTTAGAGAGGGAAAAAAAGTAACTTAACACTCTGGACCACCCTAGTTGCATTACCTAGTTACTTTTAGTTAGCAGAGACAAAATAGCATGTTTTTGGTAAAAATGTACCTTTGAGAAAATGACGTGAGCAAACACGGCTGTACTTGGGTAGGTTGTTGAACGTTAAATCTTTGTGTGGTACAGCTGAGATCCAAGCCATACTACGTCTCTTGAATACATTGTTTGAAGAGGAGACGAGCTGCGACATGTGAACAGCTTTCTCATAGACCAGCCACACATGTGCAGTATGCACTGATCACTATGTAGTCGGCAAAGAAGTTAATGTTTACAAACACAAACCACTGTCACTCTCTAGTCTTAAGCGTGTCTCTATGTACAGTCTGACCCCTCAAGGGCTGTAGTGTCGAAAAGGGGGCGTGGCGAACTTTTGGTGACGCAACGTTGGAACACCCTATACTAGTCCATACCCGTGGGGGGATATGCGCACATGATCTGGCAACCCGGGAGCTATTCGTCTCATAGCTCTCGGGGCCATGATCCCACAGCTGGGCAGCCGTAACCATGGCGACATTATTTTACATAAAAACGCTAATAAACAGCTGACAGTTACGGCTGTGTTAAGGCTTGGTATGGAAACTGTACGGCCCGAGAAAAGATAAGAGCGCATAATGGGAGGCGAGCTCCCCGCACTCCAGGACTGCATGTGCAAAAAGCGGTAGTCAAAGCCCAGTGCATCATTAAGGACAAGCACCCCAGGGGTCGTCAACATGTCCGTACACGGACAAGTGTGTCTATGGCAAGACTTGTCTATGTCCGTGGGCCATTTCAATTTTTATCAGGAAGCTTGTTGAAAAAGGTTTTCCCCGTTGAAAGTGTTTCAAAGTGTCCAAAAATAACATTATATAACTATAACAACACTCCACAATCATAATCCGTGGAAACCCTTTATCCACAGCATGGGGGTCCACAATCACCATCAGACCTCCAGCTTAGAAGTTTGCTCACCTCTGATCAAAGTTAGGAGCCCTTGCACGAAACTAGACACTGCATTCCTTTGAATCCTGTCGTGCCCTTTATCCTTATCTAATCAGTTGTTCTATTGGCATGCCTTGCATCACAACTATGCAAGGCTTAAGACTTTCTCATCATGATAGAAGATGTCTCATCAAGATGGTTGCCGCAGGGGCGCCCGCTGACCTGGAGGTACAGGCGCATATCACATGGGCTCTGATGCCTGTCATGGCATGTTGCGGCGTTCGTGTCGCGTTCCCAACGACCTTAGCTGCGTATCACTCCCTGTCTCTCTCCCTGTTTCCTGTCAGTCTCTACTGTACTATCAATAAAGGCAAAAAACAAAAAAAAGATAGTCACCGTAATGGAAACAAATTGTTTTGTTTTGGTTTGGTGAGGTAGAACTGGTAGAACTTGATCTTCTCCTGACCTAACACTGTCCTCTAAAAAGCCAACAGTGGTGGAATTGTTTTACTTAAGTAAAAGTATCAATATTCTCAAGTATTCAATGTAGAAATAATATGTTACAAGTAAAAGTACAGAATAAAACATTTACTTGAGTAAAAGTACAAAAGTATTGGTATCAAAATGTACATAAAGTACCAAAAGTAGAAAGTACTCATTATGCAGAATGAAGTTTTCAAATGAATTGTATAAAAATATTTTGAAAATATCAGATCTACAACCTCACAATGCGACACATTGTGAGCTTGTAGAGTCACCAAGAGTCACCAAGGCGGGCACAAAGAGGCTTTGACTAATTTCTCATCTCTACTGCTACGACAAAATACACTAGTATGCTGTAGATCAGCAGTTCACAAACTTTGAGTTGTGAGCTCAATTGGAATTTCTCTGCAGTTTAGACAGGAGCACCACCGCAGCTGCGCACTGTTTTATCCAGGGGTGTCCCTGTTCGTCGAGTCCTAGTTCCGCTACAAAAGCCCCCTCGCCCCCTGCCTCCACTCCTCTCATTCACTTCACCGTTTTCAACACAAATGCCTGCTGCAGGGATACATCTGACTGTCTGCTGAGTTCTTGAGCTAGAGAAAACCTTCAATTTAATAGACACATAACAAAGACTTCTATAAGACAGAAGCATAAATATTTGTATTTCATTTGCGCTACTTTTCTATGTGATTAAAAGTGCAGGTTTCTCAGTTGTTTTCAATATGCCTTGTTAATTAACCCATTACCCGTTTGTCGCATTAAAGCAGCAGGCGTTTGTGTTGAAAATATATTCACTGTGTAATTAAATAGGCCTACTCTAATCTAAAATCTCAAAGGATTTCCTTCAACCCTTTCTGAAATCAAGGATTAATGTTCATACTTTACTTTATTTATTTATTTCAGTGACAGTTCACATTAATGAACATTTCAATCAATAAACATGATATCATGTAAATATGCCGGATTTAGCTATAAGTAAATTTCCATCCGTAGTCCCATACAAATACACCACAGCTACAACATGCCAAAACAGAGAGCTGCCTAAAAACTAATTTTAAGAATACCTTACCTAGTTTAAATCCAACTAAAACCCACATACCTACCAAAGTCTAATACCTAAACAATAGAATATCTAAAGCCTAAAATAAAGCCTGAAATATCTAACATTTGAAAACGTTGGTTGGTGGTGGAGAATGACAACAGCAACAACTAGAATAAGTGCTCCTCGGAGCACAGGTCTCCGCCAGGTCAGGTAGGTTATTGTGGCCTCCTGGTGGCGCTATAATGTGATAGCGATGTCAGGCCTTGCACGGCAATCGGACACTGCGCATGATTTCAGGCATTTTGTCAAAAAAAATGTTTTGCTAAATTATACCTGCTGGTGGCGCTATAACAGGCCAATGTTAAAAGGCTGGCATTTGTTCCTCAACATGGTGTGAATGTGCGTGCAAAGTTTGACCGCAATTAGACGCTGCGTTCATGATTTGCGGCATTTTGTTCAAAACAAGCCACTACTGCAAACTTTAGATGTGTATCATGTGTACCGATTTGCGTGACATTTTGATAAAATTGGAAGGAGTAATATTAAAAAAATGTTTTACATAAATCGGCCTCCTGGTGGCGCTATAAAAGGCAGATGTGAAAAATGTAGGGAAAAGGTTTTACACAGATCGGTGCAGTTATAAGTAAAGACAATTAAGAGGTTTGTGAAATACATATTTGAAATGACCAGATATTACTCCAATAGTCTAAACATCCTCTGAGACGATGTGTTTTATAGCGTAAGGAGACTTTAATGAAGTCCAATAATATTTACCCTTGTGGGATAGGGACGGGTCTGGGAAGTGAATGGGGGCTGATACAAAATAACTGATATCTCATTCAGATACATTAAAAGCTGTGTAAGCTTTCTTTACCACTTTATAGGGAGAGTAAAGTTGAAAATAGGCATAGTCACATGAAAATAAAACAGATATAGAGCAGCCACTTGGGAAACGGAAGGTTCAGAGCCAGCGGTGATGTTGTGGTGATTTTTGGGTGGTGTAGCCGCCCCTATAAGTGGGTTGGGACACCTCATTAGTATTAGTTTCCTGCACTGTGATTGGCCCACTTGGCCCACTTTCCTGTACTGTGATTGGCTGACTCTATTGGCTGACTCTATTCAGCACTGTGATTGGCTAGCGAGACACATGATGACATTAATAACCTATAAATAGGATTATGCAGGATTATGCACTTCCAAAAAACATTTGGAAGTGAGCTTCCATCACTGTGATGACCACTGTGATGACCACACCGCCCACTTCACACTGGGTGTGATTTTTTTACTGGCAGGACGGTATTTTAATGACGTCACGCGCACGGCACTTGCACACCGTGCAAGTTCCCTAAACCAATCACAAAAGATCCACAGATCCGCCTACATCTGACGTCATCGCACAGCTTGTTTTAGCAGATATTCGCTGATTGGCTTGTCGTTAGACCACCCGCACCTCCGACTCTGATTTGTCAGGTTTTTCTTCGCACTTGGGTACTTGGCTCGTGAATCTACGGGGGGGGGGGGGCACGTTCTAGTGTGCACGTGCGTGCACTGTACCGTGCACTGTAACGTGCCGTACCTTGCGCGTGAAAAAATTACTGGCCACACGCCGCCCTACCCCGTGTGGCCTCCACGACACCACTGATCAGAACTATATACATACATGTATATATATTTCAGAAAGCATAAAAGCAGGCTGCTGTCTCTCTCTTGTCATATACAACCCACTGTGCTCTGACCTCCGATCATGTTTATCATTCCCAGCAAAGCAAGAAACTGATAGGGTTCTTGTCTAACAACATAAACCAGGTCCACCTGAGTTACTTCACTATTTGAGAACAATTGACTTTTATATATGCTATGTTTGACATAGCATAATGTACTATAATAAATAATCAACACATCACACATCTAAAGTCAGTTTATTGGGAGATTTACAGAACAAGTTTGTCACTTTGTCTGAATAGTTTCACTGACCTGTAGAAGACGAAGTGGGTAGAGGTTCAAATATATACAGTACAAGACAAAGAAATTAGTTTAATAGGAGAAAATGATAAATGATGAAATAATTACAGAGTCTACTGAGCAATCTTCGTTCCTACTCTCACCTATGGTCATGAAGTGTTGGTCATGACCGAAAGAATAAGGTCGCGGGTACAAGTGGACGAAATGAGTTTTCTCAAACGGGTGGCTGGCATCTCCCTTAGAGATAGGGTGAGAAGTTCAGTCACCCGAGAGACACTCGGAGTAGAGCCGCTGCTCCTTCGCTTGGAAAGGAGCCAGCTTAGGTGGTTCAGGCATCTAGTACGGATGCCTCCCGAGCTTCTCCCTAGGGAGGTCCTCGCTGCACGTCCTACTGGGAGGAGACCCCGGGGGAGACCCAGGACCAGGTGGTCCAGGTTGCATCTCCACACTGGCCTGGGAACGCCTCGGGATCCCCCAGGAGGAAGTGGCTAATGTTGCTCAGGAGAGGAAAGTCTGGAGCTCTCTGCTGGAACTGTTGCCCCCGCGACACGACTCCGGATAAGCGGTTGAAGATGGATGGATGGATGGATGGATGGATGGATGGATGGATGGATGAAATAATTATGATAATTAAGTAGCAAAATATCATTTGGCATGAGCCGTAACATAAAATCTTCCAAACAAGAACTCTATAAATTGTCTATTAATTTATAGACTGAATAATCATATTAAAGTGATGCAGATTTCCTGACTTAGATATATCTCATTGTCGAAGCTTTGTCATTCATTGGGTAATACATTTTCCTTTCTCTAAAACTGCCTTCCCTACTGCTGCACTAACTTTCTTGAAAACAACTCCTTTTGTGGGAGCTCCAAGGTTCCCTTCTCCACCAAACGCTGCTGCAACCCCTAATACACCCCCTACTGCACTCCCCACTGCTACACCAGTTGGGCCAAACATGAGTCCAATAGAAGCTCCAAGTCCAACATAAGCAGCCACAAGTCCAAAATGTATGAATTTGTTTGCTATCTCAGCTTTCTCTCTTGCTTCTTTTTCATATTGTTCTTTCAACATATTCATTGCTTTTTTCAGAGCTTCTCCCTTATATTTTGTCTTCAGATCTTTTTCCTCTTCATGTCTCTTCTCTTCATTTGCTTTAAGAATTCTCTGTTTCTCTTCTTCTATGGCTTTCTCTGCTTCTTGGAACATCTCGTTGGTGTAGTGGCTTCCTCCATTCTTCAACACCATGTTGTTGATTTTCTCCAGCAGCCCAGTGACCTGAGAGGGATCCTTGGATTTATTGTTGAAGACATGATAGCCACCTTCACATTTGCTGATTAATTCTTGCAGTTTTGGAGTATTTTTCACAATTTCTTCAACTATTTCATCCTCAAGCTGATCACCATGAGTGAGGAGAATCATGGTGTACTTAGTTGACGTTTGGCCAAATACTTTCTGAATCATTTGCGCAGTTTCCTGCTCCTCTTCTGTGAATCTTCCCAGTTTGATCACAATCAGGAACACATGGGGACCAGGAGAAGATAAACAAATACACTGTTTGATCTCTCTAAGGGTTTTATCTTCACTGAACTTGGTGTCAAACAAGCCTGGTGTGTCAACAACAGCGACATTTCTACCATCCACTTCACCTCTGGCCTTCTTACAGTTCACTGTCAGAGATTGAGCAGCAAACTTGCATTCAAAAACTTTAGAACCCAGGATGGTGTTTCCAGTGGCGCTCTTTCCAGCTCCAGTCTTCCCAACCAGCACAATCCGAGTGTCTTCATCATTTAATTTGAGAGCTGGTGGATTAGAATTATATGGTTATAAACACTAAACTTTTGAAGTTTCCAAAATGACAGGACATATTTTATTGTTTTATGTCATACATACCTTCACATGCCTTTGAATCTTCACTCATGTTTGGTTTTGAGGTTATTACTGTTTTTCGAGAGAGAGAGAGAGAGAGAGAGAGAGAGAGAGAGAGAGAATTGTGGTATTATAAATCTGCATATGAAAACAGATGCTTTTAAGTCCACTCCATACATTCCAAATCCACTCCGTTGATTCAACTTTAGAGGATTAATTTATTATCCCTTTCAAGATAGTGGGGACACACCCTTCAGACACCTTTGTCTACATTTGTCCCCAGTATGTAGGATACAGATTTTATTCATCTCCCCAAAAGCAATACAATGTGCATGCAAAAATGAAATGACATTTCATTTAGACACAGGTGCGCTAGTAACTTAGTCAGAAAAGCTGTGATGAATTATTCAAATATATTACAAATAAAGATACCATATTTTGCAAACAGTTTCACAGATTAATTTGAATTTAGAAGATTTCTTTACAAAATATCAACTGTTGACCACTGAATGAATGCTGCCATTAACATCAATTAAAGAGCTAAAGTCACACTTTAGTCACAGAGGTAAGACACAGAGGTCAGTGTCTTACCTGCTTCAATGTTGAAATCTTAATGTAGGTCTGGAGAGACAGAGGAAGTATAAAGAGAGGCTCTGGCGTCTACCTGACATTTTATACATTACAGTCTGCAAGTCCTTTGATGGGTGGAGCCAGATACTGTATGTTGCTTACAAGAAGCAGGGCCATTTCTTTTCAATTCTGTGAGTGGATGAACGGCAAAATAACTGTTAGAACTGTATGGCTCAATGTCTGTTCTGGCTCCTTCCATCAAATATAATAATAATAACAATAATAATAATAATAATAATAATAATAATAATCATAATAATCATAATAATCATAATAATCATAATAATAATAACAATAATAATAATTCAGAGAATCAACTCACAAAACACCCATCGGTAACAGTTTCTTTCCACAGGCAGAGATATAATAGAACAGCTGACACACCCATGCACCACGTTGCACCACACATAATACATGACAATATAATTTAACTGAACTGAACATACAGACAGACAGAGATTCCTTGAATTTATCGATAGATATTCACTTTGCAATGATTGATAATAATTAAGACATCATCAGTAATATAGAGATAATAATAGAATAATCTACATATCTGAATCTGAATGTGTTATTTAATACCAGACATATCAGTGAGTTCTCAACACACACATTTTAATTTATTTATTTGGATTTTCTGTTTAAGACATAAATCATGCCAAATCCAAATATATCAGTCTCAAAAGGCTCATAGAGAGTCACTGACACCAATCAATCCTGAGTGAATGGCAGCTTGTTCACTGGCCACGCACAGGTGTGGGAGGTTATAGGTAATCACTCACTTCCTCATGGCCAGATCACCAAGCCAAACCATAGCTGCCTGTCGCCTCCCAAACCGAAACATCCCGAACCAGCACCATTCTGCAACCCTCAAATAACCGTGTGCGAGTGCACGGAGTGCAGCGCGAGTGGAATGTTTAGCCATTGTTTGTTTTCCCCAAAATCCACATTGGCCCCGATTCACTAAGCGATTTACGACCATATTTTGTACTTACCGGCATTTAAGACAAATCCTACACCTGCAGTCAGATTCATTAATGTTTTTTGAGCGTGAGGTGCGCACGTTCTCAAGTCAGCCCCGAGGCTGTCTTACCAGGGCTGAAATGTGCGTATGTCTTTAGAATGCTTTATTCTTCATGCCAAAATCAATTACAACAGTGGCATATCAAATAAAATATGTGTGTGGCCAACTTTTGTCAACACATATATATCAAAAATCAAAAATAAAACATAAAACGATGTAGCCTATTGCTTGTAGCCTATGCATAATATAGACATGGTGTAGATTCCACCGCTTTGTATTTATTTTCTAGGCTATCAGTTGCATTTAGAGCTGAATTATTAGGTCCCTCAGCCTGTTTGCCAGTGTCGGCCAAGCGGGCCCTCTCAGCTAAAGTGTCACGTAATAATGAAAATCAGCTATGATGCCTTAATGTCACTGCAGAGGCACAGATGCACCTCCAGTGTCTGCTCCGCGGTATTAATTTATAATACTGTAGGCTAGGCTACTGTATATTGATCACATGAACACATCACAATAGCCTAATACATCTTACCATATGATGAGAAAACTAGTTTATGAAAGCTGTGTCCAGAAGATCCATTCTCCATTCCGACGTAGGACAGTGATATATTAATCCAAAAGTAATCAAAGCTCTGGTCCATAATCGGATAGCAGCGTTCCACTTGTATGCCCTGGATTTATTTTCAACATCATCTTTTTACCTCGGTAAACGTGAGCAATGTTCAGTAGAAAAGGCTTATAAAATATCCTTTCCATGTTATTAGTCTATTATTTGCTGGCGGGGTTAAACCTTGTAAACATTACACATTACGTTCAGCTCCATCGTGCAATAGTGGGACTTGCTTCCAGACAGATCAGAATGATGTTCAAGTTCTCTGTCAGTGTCAAGGCAATGCGGCCGACATCTGTAAGTTTGGACGAGACGTTAGAGTAAACTCCTGCAGCACCGGTGTTGCCAGATTTTGTGAGAGAAATAAGCAACCAGGTCTATGAAAATAAGCCCAAAAGAAGCTAGCCATGAGAACTGTAAACCTATATATATACTGTATACATTGAAATGATATACTGTAGTGTATACATTGGAGATAGCCGATATACAAGCCAATCTACAAGCTCACAGCGCTTCGTGATGCGATGCGTTGTGAGCTTGTAGATCTGCTATTTTCAAAAAAAATCTTGAAATATAATGTGGAATATTTGGAAGATTTTTTAAACATTCTAACAACACAAATGTGGTAGGCCTAAGGGGCTCCAGCTGGCACAACACATTTTCAGATGGGGCTTATAGGGATAAATTAGCCTACATATTAACTTGGGGGTCCATGACATAAAAATATTTGAGAACCACCGGTTAAAATAATTGAACAATTGTGAAGCAAGCCCCAAATAATGAACTACACTTTAGAAACAAGCCCAAAAAAACGCACCCACAGCCACCAATATTTACAAGCAACTTTACAGAAAAATAAGGCCAAATTCGCTTATAATAAGCGGACATGGCAACACTTTTCAGCAAAGTGACGTTGAAGTTGGATGCTGTTGGATGCAGCCTTCCACATTAATCAGGTCCTACACCTGGTCATTAGCACGTCTCTGGGATATACGAACCCCTTTGTGAGTTGCACGTCAGTTTGTGAGTACCAAAAATATGACCTCCTTTACGAACTTTATTTACCCCATATTTACGACCAGCATAATGAATCGGGGGCCATGTGTACCACACACACACACCTACAACTTCAGTAAATATGCCACATCGTGGTTAACCTTGACCTCTCTGTCTCCGCCTCTGGAAATTGTGTTTTGTTGTATCCGCTCCATTTCTATTATGGGACATGTTATATCCATGAGATATATATCGTGTTAATTGTAATTACAGCATCTTGTTTGGGTGTCCCAAATTACATTCACATGTGGACATTTAAGTGACACTAAAGACCTGCCTTTAAATCCTCAGCGGTGCAAATACTCTCCATGTCAGTCAGTGGGGAAGTCAGTGTGGGCATGTCAGTGTGTGTGAGTGTGTGTGCACGCGTGTGTGTGCGGGAGAGCGTGCGTGCGTGCGCATGTGAGTGTGTGTGTGTGTGTGTGTGTGTGTGTGTGTGTGTGTGTGTGTGTGTGTTTGTTCAGTGCTGATTTATCGCGTCTGCATTGATTATAATTTCAAGTAACCTACCTGATAATCTGATGTCTGTGTACTTATGAGAGATAGGCTACTTTTACAGGATCTAAACTATTATTTAACAGAGTATTCTTTTCAGCTTTGGTTTTGGGAATGGTACGGACGTTAAAAATAACAAAATAATTATCCAAATTCTACCATTGTAAAAAAAATAAAAAATTAAAACCAGTTCAGGTCATTCTCCTGTTTATCAAGCTGTCGTTAGCGTCCCTTTACTCGCCTTTGGCTTCCAAAGGAGACTACAGTATGACATACAGCGATTTTCAACCTGCGGGCCAATGAGTTTTCATTGTGATACCGATAAATAGGAACTATTTACTATGTTACTACTATGTTAGTTCCATCGATCCAAGCCGGAAGGCAATCGATTGATCGATTAAAAATAAACCTGCTCTGAAAAGGCACGTGGCCCACCCATCTGATTCTGACCACTTAACACGCTGCCGTTAACACGCTGCAACCACTTTTCAAGATTACCAAGTGGGCCCTGATCCAGAAAGGTTTGAGAACCACAACGATTGTTATGACATAGATGGTGTCATATCCTCTTAGTTTCACTGCTGTGTTTGGACTGGGTCTTCTTCTTGTCACCCCCCAGGCACCTCACCCCCTCCAGCAGCATGGGGGTTCCATGGTGAGGGTCTGAACGCAAAGTCAACAGGAGAGAGGGAGAGAAAATGATAGTCAAAACACAGTCTGAATTTGATAAATGGTGCATTTATATAGCACCTTTATCCAAAGCACTTTACATTCACACACCAATGGCAGAGGAAACCATGCAAGACACCAACCTGCTCATCAGGAGCAGTTAGGGGTTCAGTGTCTTGTTCAAGGACACTTAAACACTAACCCAGGGGAGCCTGGGATCAAACCAGGAACCTTCTGTTTCCCAAGTGGCTGCTCTATACCTCATGAACTACAGCTGCATACTGTATATAATAGCCTACACCACATAATACTGGGAGCTGTGGTGGAACTTAACTCAGTACATTTAAGTATACTATACTTAAGTACAACTTTTTACTTTCATTGAGTGTGTCCATTTTTTAATACTTTATACTTCTACTCCACTGCATCTCAGAGGCAACTATTGTACCACTGGAATTATTTGACAATTTTATATCTTTGGCTATTCATAAATATCCTACAAGCTCAGCATTTGGGTGTGTTAGTACCTAGTCACAGGGCTGGACTGGGACAAAGACTCAGCCTGGCACTTAATACCTTGACCGGCCCAGTTCTGAATGTAATTTTCATCCATTGTGCTTTTCATTCATTCATTAACAGGGTTACTCTCTATTGCAATATTGTGCACACAGATTCTCTCCCGCTCTGCCTCTGAGTGAGTTTTATAGTTGTATGACTTTGCAAGGGGTATCTGAGTTCACAGTCCCACTCTGCCAACCACTTTCCTTGCCACAAATTACTTGTCCCAACCTGTGTGTTTGTGTTCCTATGGTATGTGTTGTGTCTTCATGAACCTGTTAGAAAGCGGGCCATAATAGATATCTTCATATCTGTGGCTGTTTGAACATAATCTGTGATGAACATAATGTACATTCCTCTCTCGTCACATGACTTATGGTTTGTTGTCTTTCGGCATGGCGAGAGTATGTTTTACCCCCTGTCCGTCCGCGTGTCCGTGTGAGTGTCCGTCCGTCCGTCTGTGGACAGCTAATCTCCCGCACCGTTGCCTTGATCGCAGTGAAACTGTGCACAGTACACACACTCCCTGGATGCCAATTCAAAACCTCTACCCCAATTTTTTCACATGGGGCTGTTATAGCGCCACCAGGAGGCCGTTTTTTGCAAAACACATTTTTTTACACTACTCCTATAGATTTTGTTCAAACGTCACACAAATCGGTACAATAAAAAAAAATTCTCTATAGTCAATAAACGAAACAGGTCTTTCAGATTTCTCATATTCCATCCTGATTGGCTAAGAATGGCTTCCAAAGTTTGCAGGAGTGCTCCGCTTTGAACAAAATGCCTCAAATCATGAACACAGCATGCAATTTCCATGACATTTTGCTCGTAAATTCCCACTAGGTCGAGGAAGAAATGCCACTTGAAAATGTTCAAATCAGCCTCATGGTGGCGCTATAACAGGCCGATTTGTGTTTTCACCTATAACTGCACAGAACTGTGTAAAACTTTGTATGCACTCTCCCTAGAGGCCAAGGAAAAACCTTTGCCCTGCATTGCCCTTTATAGCGCCACCAGGAGGCCGACTTATGTAAAAATATATATATATATTAAGCCTTCAGATTTTATCCAAATTTCACACAAATCGGTACACATGATCTCTATAGTCATGTGATCAAGACGGTATGATTTTTCATATTCCATCCTGATTGGCTAAGATTGACATCTAAAATTTGCAGTGTTGAACAAAATGCCGCAAATCATAAACGCAGCGTCCGATTGCGGTGAAACTGTGCACGCACATTCGCACTACGTTGAGGAACAAATGCCACCCTTTTAACATTGCCCTATTATAGCGCCACCAGGAGGCCGATTTTTGTAACACTTTTCTTTTTTATATTACTCCTGCAAATGTTGTCCAAACATCATGCAAATCGGTATCTCTATAGTCAAGTGATCAAGATGGTTCCGTCCGATTTTTCATATTCCATGCTGATTGGCGAATTCTGAACATTGTTGGCCCACAATAACCAACCTGACCTGGCGGAGACCTGTGCTCCGAGGAGCACTTTTTCTACTTGTGTGTGTTTTTTCAGTATTATATTAGAAATAGTTACAAATTAGTAGTAGCAACTATTCGCACCATTCAGGAGAAGGATTATTATTATTATTTTTTTGGCCGGTTGACCCCCAGTGAATGCTGCATTACCCGGGGATGTGCCCAGGCAAAGAATTTGCAGACTTTTAGTTATGGGCAAGGCGTGTGTTCCTATGGGTAATTGTCTTCTTAGCTGCGTCAGTTACAACGCACACACGCATGCACGCACGCACGCACACGCACACACACACACACACACACACGCACACGCACACGCACACGCACACGCACACGCACACACATATGTGTTTGTGAATCTCCTTTATCTTCAAAACTCCACTGACACGGAGAGATATTTGCACAGTTTAGGATTTATAGGCAGGTCTTTACTGTCACTTGTCCATTAATATCTCATGTAAATGTCCACACGTGGATGTCCGTTTCCGTCCGTCTGTCTGTATATCGATGTCTGTCTGTCTGTCTGTCTGTCTACTCTAAATCTCTGTCTGTCTGTCTGTCTGTCTGTCTGTCTGTCTGTCTGTCTGTCTGTCTGTCTGTCTGTCTGTCTGTCTGTCTGTCTGTCTGTCTGTCTGTCTGTCTGGTTGTCTGTCTGTCTGTCTGTCTGTGAAACAGTAACCTGTGTTTATTAGCTGTAAATAAGCACTGTGACACTGTGATAGATTTTCAGATGATAAGGATTTTTGAGGGGGTCCCATAAAAACATGAACAACAGACATAGATAAATATAACAAGTATACAGATACATAAACCGATAGCTTGCTCACCCTCTCCCACCCACCCCACCAACCACCATACCATCAGCTGTTAAACAACATAAGAGAAAGAATGGCACAGTGCAAATACATTAGTGTATATGTCCCTACAAGAATAGTCCATTTAGAAGCATAAACAAGTTGAATCAAGATGTGAATATAGGGTCCTGAAGCGACAGAAGGATGAAATGGATCTAAGAGATAGAGGAAGATCATTACAATCAGATGGACCTTTGTCTGTCTACTCTATATCTCTGTCTGTCTGTCTGTCTGTCTGTCTGTCTGTCTGTCTGTCTGTCTGTCTGTCTGTCTGTCTGTCTGTCTGTCTGTCTGTCTGTCTGTTTTGTGGAATATTGTGGAATACATCAACATTGAGCTGAAGAGAGATTGTGAACTGTGCTATACAACGGTCACCCCTGTGTAAGTGCTCAAATTTGGTAGGTTATAACAAACATTGAAAATAAAGTATTTTTTATCTATGTTCAGAGAAGGCAAGCTTGGTTCTTATCTTTTGGTGTTGATAGAATGTTTTCCAACCTGATGGTACTGTATGTAGTTTTAGAAATTATTTCACATTAACACAAGACTTAAAAAGCCCCTCTTTTGTTTGCAATGTGTGTTGTTTTGCAACGTCCTGTAGTGGAGGTGTGGTTTCATATGTTGTGCAAGAGATTAAATACTGATTGTGAAATCTGAAATATGTTGAGTATTAAACATCTGCATATGTGTATGGGTAGTATGTAAATAAATAAATAATATATTAATTAATATGTGATTTCTGCCCAGTACTCTGAATGTGAAAGTGAAGAAATTAAATCAAGCACGGGAGTAATATGACTCACATGAGGCAGCCAAATACCTCATCATCTAGTTACGTGCATGAATAGATTAACGAGATTTCCACTGTCCTTAGCTGCTATCTAGCTTTTTTGCTTTGCTTGAGCACTTGCCCCTCAAAATGTCTGTGTTCCCTCTGATTTCTTCTTCCTTTTCTCTGTGGTGCAATTTGAACTCTACATCTTCGGCTCACATCTGCTCACAGCCTTTACAAGAAATGGCCACACTTCTTGTAAACAACAGAGATATATCTCTGGCTCCCCCTATCAAAGGATTTCCAGACTGTAATCTATAAAAATGTCAGTTTGACGCCAGACACGTGTCAGTGAGCTGGTCCTTGTTGATGAAACATCATAGCCTGTCTTTATACTGTCAACATCACGTCCCGTGTTTTATAATTCTTCCTCCAGACCTCTCCAGACCTACATCAGGATTTCAATATTGAAGCAGGTAAGACACTGAGACCTCTTGTCTTTTAGTGACATGTAGATGGTAATGTGTGATTTAACTCTTTAATTGATGTTAATGACAGCATTCATTCAGTGGTTAGCACCTGACATTTTGTTAAGTCATTTTACAACAAAAAATTGGGCTTTAAAAAGAAAATTAAATACAGCAATGCATTAATATTAAAAAGCACTATAACTATTACTTTTGAATACTTAGAGTAGGCTATTTTTCAAGGCATGTACTTTTGAATACTCCAGTATAATAACTCAAGTATGAATTTGACTGAGCAACTGCCACTTGTAGGGCTTATTTTTCACAATGCTTTATAACAATAATCATTACATATTAAAGCATTTTATAATTACTTTTAAGGTCAAGTATTATAACACTTCATAGTTGCCTTTTTGGGGGCAAGGATCATAGTTTATTATAATTCTCACAGTTGTAAAATGTACATTGTAATAATTTATAATGTATTATAATCACTGTTATAGTGCATTATAATCCATTATAGTGTGATTATAACTCATTATAAATTGTCATTGGGTGCTTAAAGTAAAGTAAACAATAGCATTAAATATATATGCAATAACAACACGAAACACAGTAAAATAGTTTTTTATTAACCACATGAACCCTGAGCATCCATATTCTGCGGAAAACATTAGGAGAAAAATGCCAGTTTACAAGATCAGCTATTTTTTGTGTAGAGGGAAAAAGGAGAGATGCATGGTAATGTTGCCAAAACGTCTGCCAGTGCCCAGCAATTATGAAGTATTATAATACTTCACTTTATAAGTCAAGGGTGACAGTGGCTTAGGAGGTACTGTAGAGTGGCAGTCTTTGCATTTCTGGTGATGGGCTTGGACTTTTTACAGGTGTCAGTTGTGAATTGCAGCCACCTGTAAGTGCTCTTTTAGCTCTTTTGAAGGAGAGTAAGGATTCACACTTTGTTATGACTGTTTGGTGGCATAGCAGTAGAACAAATTTAACCCCTTGTTGGAGCCCTATCTGGGTTGAACGTGATTTGTGGAGCTCCCTCTGGTGTTGTGATTGCGGACGTTTTTGAAGTAGTTTGACAGGTACATGGGTGTCTTTGTGGTGTAGTGTATCTTGTAGGCCAGGCCCATTGCAATTTGCTGTACTGTACCCTGTCCTCTACCCTGAGCCATCCCAGAGTGGCTTAATTGTCAGTTGTCTCCAATGGCCTATGTGACACTTATTGTATCACCTCTACTCAATGTACATTGAAGTTACTTTATACCTCATGTGATCGGTATCGTGGCTGAGGACATGTGATTGAATAAAACATACAACAGTGTAAAAGCTTCAAATGAATGGAGATGGAAAATTCTCTCTATTAGAAGTGACCAACAAAGTCTTATGTTGATGGGCCACTGAAAATATATAGTAGCTTTCGTCAAGCTACTCAGCTACATTGGGGACTAGAAAAGTGCGCTCCTGTGAGTGCAGATCTCCGCTAGGCCGGGGTTGCTACCCAGGGCCTGGTAATAAAATTTAGAATTGAGTTTAAAGCTTTGCTCTTTGTTTTTAAAGCTCTCAACTGTCTAGCCCATAGATATTCAACTGGCGGCCCGCGGGCCAAATGCGGCCCGCGAGGACCTTTTTTTTGGGGGGGGGGGGCCTTAGTGAAAGTTACAGATATGGTGTGTGCGATATGAAATGTGAGTTTACCATAATCACAGTAATCCTTAATCATATTCCATCAAGGGCTTTTGGAGAGAAATGAGACAGACTGCAGTCACTTTAGAGAGCACTGCAGAGGGGAGGTGTGTGTGTCTGTGTCCAGCTGTTGCTCGTTGACGCTTGTTAATGTCAAGACATTATGTTTCTGCACTGTCAAATAGGTCTACATCTATTCTAAGATAGCATCAAACCCAAAGCTTTTTTTTTTACAAGAGACCCTCTCTGGCTTATATATATTTTGTTAAAGTTGTTGTTAATAACTAGGCTACACTTGGTTGGTAAAGTCCAGATGACAAGAATATGACTATGACATTAGTGGCATTCATCTTTATGGGTCAGTATTTTTTATTATATTTGTTATTAGTGTCTATATGTCCTCTGAAACAATGTGGTTTATAGTGAAAACTTACTCCACTTGTTTATGTAGGCTACTTTTAAACTGAAGATGATGGTCAATGTTGATAATAATTTTTTGGAAATAATAATAATATTAGTGTGTATTGTTATCAACTATCAATTAATTTCCCAGTCCCGACGTGCGCTGGAGGAGTGACACATGCTTAATTGATTTGACCTACTTTTGTGCAATGTAGCTTAATTGATTATTGGAAGCAGCTGTATTCCAGAATATTTGGGGACGATCTTCCTCTCTGTCTGGTAGGAAATGTATTACTACTAACTGTAGATCTGCCATGCTGCATTATCATGCATAGTACATAATTGCCTCAGTTATCAAACTGCAAGATTTTTGATTGAAGTAAAAATATGAATTCAGATCATAGTTTTACTGCAAAACATGGTGTTATTCTGTGAAACAACGTTTTGAAAAGGAAATCCCACAGCCTTCAGGTCTATGTCAGCTTGTCAACTTCTTGAAGTGCGCATGGTACTTTATTTCCCTGTGTTTAACCTAAGGCAGAATTGCAGTCTTACGTGGTGGATGTGCATCTGCCTCCAGGCACCACTTTAGGTTGGGGGGGAAAGTGCATTTGCACTAAAAATTAAATGAAAAATAGATATTAACCATTGGTATTAACTGGTTACAAATGTTTTAACCGTTACCGGTTAAACGGTTAACCTGGAACACTGGTTATTTATTTTTTTTACGTAGGCCTGTGGCCCCCGAACTCAATTAATTTAACAATTTTGCCCCCCTGTCTAATCTAGTTGAATAACCCTGGTCTAGCCATACATTTCCGATCTGATACAAGCACCTCCTGCCACTAGGTTACTTAGATCATCCACTCAGAAACTCCTTTCAGTTCCCCCAACAAACCTCCTAACCAAAGGTGACCAAATGTGACCGGGCCTTCTCCATGGCCGCGGTGACCGGGCCTTCTCCACCTATACTTTGGAATAATTCCACATTAATGGAATGAGATTTGAGATTTGAGATTTTTGAATCCAAACAGAAGAAACACATTTTTACTCTTGCTTTACACAGTTTGAGGTCATTGTCTGTTGTTTGTTTCTTGCTGCTTTGTTTCTATTTGTTTTTGTTTTTCTCATATGCCTTTATTTTGCTTTGTGAATAGACTAAGGTATATTTTTTGCTCTTCTTTTGGAAAGCACTTTGGGTTAACTGCTGTTGTTTTTAAATGTGCTAAATAAATTTGACTTGACTTCTCTCTCTCTCTCTCTCTCTCTCTCTCTCTCTCTCTCTCTCTCTCTCTGTCTCTCTCTCTCTGTCTCTCTCTCTGTCTCTCTCTCTCTCTCTCTCTCTCTCTCTCTCTCTCTCTCTCTCTCTCTCTCTCTCTCTCTCCGAAAGTAATACATGAGTGCAGATTCAAGCAGCATTAAGGCAGGTGAAGGTATGTAGGCTATCTCTCTCCACACACACACACACACACACACACACACACACACACACACACACACACACACACACACACACACACACACACACACACACACACACAGTGTGTGTATATATATACATAATTATGTATATATCTCTGCTGTCCAGCAGCAACCTGCTAACTCCAAAACGCTCATTTTTCAGGAAATGAAAAAATATATATATAAACTTCAGGAAATGAAGAAAACCGTATATTTTCAAAACAAAGCAATACTGCCTCGTCAAAGTTGGTATAGTGACTTTTTATATTGTCAGATACTTGCATGTGTCATTATATTATCACCACTTTACCCAAATCCAGCTGTTCGGAGTCCGAACAGCTGACAATAGCTCCAATCACACGGAGGGAGAGATTCCAAATGGGTCTAAATTCCAAATGTATCTCCAAGCTCACAACATTCAGATAACATAACATGTGATTTAATGCCCTGATGCTTCGTGACACTTATTATATAGGCCTACAATAATAAACAGGACTTTAAATATTACAATAACTTCTGCAAAGAGGGGTTCACAGAGTTGGAGTTTCAGTAGAACTAACACGACAGAAATGCCATGAACTCCTTTTTTGTCCCAATGCTCTCCTCATTAAACACTTCATAGATTTTAGAAATATAATTACTTTTCATAGCATTAGCAACAGTGCTGAGTTTGATAAACAGGTAGGCTACACTGCATAGTTTTAACAGACTATGGGGAGAAAACCCCTGCCTTTTAGTTTGTTTATGTGCTGCATGCTCCTCCTCTCACTGCGCAGTGCGCTCTGCTCTGGGCTGTAGAGGGGCAGCAGGAGAGGAGAGGGGGGGAGTTGCGTGGTGTTGACGGACAGTTTGAGGATCCAATGTGATGATCCAATGATTTTTTACACAGACGTAAAGGGTGTTCAATAGTGTTGATTTATGAAAAAAAATAAGCTGAAAATTGAGTTAGCTGGTTGGTCCTGGACACCGACGATATAATAATAATTATTTAGCGTACTAAGTACCTACAGTTGCAACTCCGTTTTACAAAGTATAGAGGGTTTAAGTGGTTAAGACTTAACCGTTAAGTTAAGCATAAGGAAACTCTATAGTGTAATCTAATTAATGTATTTGTCATAGTCATTAAAGGTTTCATGACATTCAATTTTACAACACATTAAAAGTATTTATCATGCTCCTTCAAACGTGTTAATGAATGGACTGTGACATCAAAGTCCAGGGGTCAATCACAGATTGCTTTTCAGCCTAATTATTCAGAAAACCCCAGACCACAGAAAATCCACTGAATGTTCAAAGTTCAGTTTTTTGGGGTCTAATTGAGGTCATAAAACCCCCCAAAAAACATTAAAAAAAATAAAAAGTGAAAATGAATGTCATAGAACCTTTAGAACCACTTTACCTTATTTCTCTTTCTTTTTTTCTTTTTTTTTTTACCTTAATTCATTATATATCATTTTCATCCACCAGCTCTCATCATAAATGATGAAGAAGTTAGGATGGTGATGCTTGGGAAGACTGGAGCTGGAAAGAGCGCCACTGGAAACACCATCCTGGGTCATAAAGCTTTTGAATCTAAGTTTGCAGGTACATCTCTGACAAAGAACTGTCAGAAGGTCAGAAGTGTAGTGGCTGGTAGAAATGTCTCTGTTATTGACACACCAGGATTGTTTGACACAGAGCTCACCACAGAGGAAAACCTTGAAGAGATCAAACTGTGTATTAGTTTTGCTGCTCCTGGTCCCCATGTGTTCCTGGGTGTGATCAAACTGGGAAGATTCACAGAAGAGGAGCAGAAATCTGTGGAAATGATTCAGGAAGTATTTGGCCCAATGTCAAATAAATACACCATGATTCTCTTCACTAATAGTGACCAGCTTGAAGAAGAATCAGTTGAAGACATTGTGAAAGATACTCCAAAACTGCAAGAATTAGTCAGAAAATGTGAAGGTGGCTATCATGTCTTCAACAACAAAACCAAGGATCCCTCTCAGGTCACTGAGCTGCTGGTGAAAATCAACAACATGGTGTTGAAGAATGGAGGAAGCCACTACACCACTGAGATGTTCCAAGAAGCAGAGAAAGAAATAGAGGAAAAGAAACAGATCATTCTTAAAGAGAATGAAGAGATGATAAGTAAAGAGGAAGAAGAACTAAAGACAAAATATGAGGGAGAGGCTCTGGCACAAGCAATACATATGTTGAAAGAACAGCGTGAAAAGGAAGCAAGAAAACAAGCTGAGACAAGCAACGCATTCTTGGCTTTTCGACTCATCACTACCATTGGAAGTCTCTACGGATGTTTTAATGGGGCCGCAATTGGATTGTTTTTTGGCCCACGTACTGCAAGAGTAGGGGGTGCAATAGGTCGTGTAGTAGGGGGTGCAGTAGGGGCTGCAGTGGGGATTGCACATGCCGCTGGAGTTAAGTTTGAATATCTGGAAGATAAAGATTTAGATCTTGAGGATGAAAAAGTGATTATGGAGGTTGAAGCTTCTACTAAGGAATTCATTGCAGGAAATTTTACTTTTGAGACAATGTACAATGTACTTGATAAATAAATTGCTAAATCAAAAGGGCTTTTTATCAAATTAAAGACACATTAGATTTCATTTTATGAGCACTCATATTACTAAGTATGTAAAATTTTGCAGGTCAGTATGCCCATCTGTGCATATTTTTATTTATGCTAAATGCTGTAACTTTGAAGGTTTCCGTACAATTTTGTGTTGTTAATTGATTTCCAATAATACAATTGTTAAACACTTGACAAATACCCCTGGACAACCTGTCCATTGATCGGAACTACCTATCAAAAGACATTGGGATCCAGAAGGCAGACAAAGGTGGAGCCTTCGTGGAATAATAAAGATGCACAAGAAGAATTCAGTCAATTAAACTACAGCGTTTTATCCCACACGCTGAACCCTACAGTCCCTCAAGACAGTACTTATGGACATCCTGTCTGAGGCAAAAAATAACAACTGGATTACAACTATATTTCTATTCAATGAGAACCCTTATCTGGTGGTCTTCTACATGTTGCCCAAGATACACCAAACACGGTCTAGACTTGCATAACACAATACAACGTTCAAATCAACAATCTTGACTATCCCCTGGGAATGCAATTTAAACATTATCATGGTAATAATGACCCCTCTTATTTTTTGGCCAAAGGTATTGACCCTAATGTAGCTCTAAGCGCAAATTCAATAAAGAAGATCTTGAGTTGTCATTCACAGCTAAGCGTGTGCACTTCTAGCCAATCTGCAGTCAGCCAATCTGCAGTCAGCCAATCAGGCAGTTGGACTCCGCCTTTAAATATCACTGCCTCACTGCTGTCATTCTCTTTCCAGCATGCAACAAGCAAAGTGTACTCTCTCTCTGTGATCTGTGGCTTACACACAGAGTTTGCAAAACGGCAGCTCATCATCAGCTTTTTTTCTCTCAATCTTTTTTAGTCAGGGTTTGTTAAGTTGATGTTGTGTTGAGGATTTACCTCACTCCTTCCATGATTAGGGCTGCTTTCATCAAACACCAGCTGGTGCTACAGCCTAATCCAACAAGCTGACCACATTACTTCCAGATGCAATGGTTGCCTTCATTTCCAGCCCTGCTTTCAACAGGTTGTGCAGCTATCACGAATAGCCATTATGAATCAGCTAATAATGCTGACTACTCTTGCTACTGTTGCTACAGCTAATGCTAACTCCTGTCTGCAATAGTTTCAGCTAATGCTACCTCTACTCAAACTGCTGCTAACATAACTACTAATAATTACAGCTATTACTACTAAAACTGTTGCTATCATTACAGCTCATGCTACAGCTGCTACACCAAGACTGCCAATAAGTACAGCTAATGATACATTCACTCAGGCTACTGCTAATCATGTCAAATACAATGTCAACTGCTGCAGTCATGAGTCAGCAAATTCTGCTGAACTGCCTTGCTACTACAGCTTCAGCTAATGCTGCTATTATGACAGTAATCATTATAGCTATGCTACGTCAAACTGCTGCTGCCATGAGGTCAGTCATGAGTCGGCTAACACTGCTGACTGCATTGCTACTACAGCTTCAGCTAATGCTAATGCATTGCTACTACAGGTTCAGCTAATGCTACTTTTACTCAGTCTGCTGCTATCATGACTGTAAACATTACAAGTATACTACTTCAACTGCTATCATGAGGCTAGTATTGAGTGTGCTTATGCTGCGTCTGCATTGCCACTAGGCAGCTTTAGGAAGGATGGAGAAGAGTGAACCATCTCATTGTATTATGGGGAAAAAAAAGAAAAAGCCATGTTTATGCTTCAATTGCTTTGCTATTACTGCTAAAGTCAGCTAATGCTATTTGTACTGCTATTTGAACTACTGCTGCAAACATGAGGTTAGTCATGAATCGCTTATGCTGCTGACTGCATCGCTACTGCAGTTAATGCTACTTTTACTAAAGCTGCTGCTAACATGTCTGCTATCATTACAGCTAATGTAATTTTACTCAGCTGCTGCTATGCTAAACATTACAGCCATGCTGCTTCTGCTGGTGCCATGAGGTCAGTCACGAGTCTGCTAACACTGCCGTCTGCATTGCTTCTACAGCTTCAGCTAATGCTACAATTGCTGTAAAAAGCAAGGCTGGTCATAAGCCTGCTAACACTGTCTACTGCATTTACAACTAATGCTACTTTCAACTGCTGCCAACATGATGGTCATGTTAATGCTAAAGTTGCAGTACTAAATTGCTGCCATCATTTCAATGTTCATGTTAATGCTAAAGTTGCAGCACTAAATTGCTGCCATCATCTCAATGTTCATGTTGATGCTAAAGTTGCAGCACTAAATTGCTGCCATCATCTCAATGTTCATGTTGATGCTTAAGTTGCAGCACTAAATTGCTGCCATCATCTCAATGTTCATGTTAATGCTAAAGTTGCAGCACTCAATTGCTGCCATTATCTCAATGTTCATGTTGATGCTAAAGTTGCTGTACTAAATTGCTGCCATCAACACGATGGTCTCCATATGCTAAAGCTCCTCACTGCATGCTTCTACTACTCAGATAATGCTAGTCGTTCTTCAACTGCTACTAACATTGACTGCTGATCATGATTAGGCTAAAACTGATGACATTGTTTCTGCAGTCAATGCATGCTACTCGTACTAGTGCCATCATGATGATCATGCTAAATATGTTGACTGCATTCCTAGGCTACTGCATTATGCTACTCATTCTGCAATTGCTGGCAAAATGTCTGCTAATTATGATGCTAATGATGTGGACTACATCGCTACCACTGCTATAGTCGGCTAATGCTACTCGTACTAAAGTTTCTGCAAACGTGCCGATCATGAACATGCTAAGTTACTACTAGTGCAATGGCCACTACCTCCATTAATTGTAAACGATATCACGCAAAGTCATTTATCAGCATTCATTGATATTCTGCTTTGTGTTATTTTTCCATGTCCGGCTTAATGCATGGTGATGGGATGCCTAATGCCGATGGGGATGAATGCTGTTCACCTTGGATACTGGGAAAGTCAGGTTTGAAGGCCTCGTCTGTTCATCAATGCAGACTTCCACTGAGCTATTCACCTCGTGGCATACATGCCAATACCTAAACATCAGCTTTGTGTTGGCCGGGTAGCCTTCCATCGCCGGCTAAATTTATG
Organism: Gymnoscopelus braueri; assembly: GCF_963280865.1. NCBI lineage: Eukaryota > Metazoa > Chordata > Actinopteri > Myctophiformes > Myctophidae > Gymnoscopelus > Gymnoscopelus braueri. The sequence goes on from NC_137604.1 coordinate 15,040,265, forward strand.
TGGCCGTGTAGCCTTCCATTGCTGGCAAAATTTCTGCGACCTAGCTGGTCATCTATGCTGCACGTCATTGTCATTGTTGTAGAGAGAGAGGTCATGCTATGCTGCACGTCATTGTCGGCAACATTTCTGCTAAATCAGTGGTGATTTTCATCAGACATCTCATGCGCTTTAGCCATCGCTGGCTGCACATTTTAGTCATTGCTGAAAAAAAATCTGCTAAATCAGTGGTGATTTTCATGAGACATCTCATGCACTTCAGCCATCGCTGGCTGAACGTTCTAGTCATTGCTGACTACATTTCTGCTAAATCAGTGGTCATTTTCATGAGACATCTCATGCGCTTTAGCCATCGCTGGGTGCACGTTTTAGTCATTGCTGACTAAATTTCTGCTGACCTGGTCGGTCATTCTTTACTAATTCTATTCTCATTAAATGAAGCATAGCGTTAGTTCATGCAGGACACGGAAGTCGTGCACGCCAAAGCTGTAACCAGCGGTCAGTCAGCTGATGTGAACATCAGCTTTCTATTCCCCATTCATTACGTCACACACTCATTATCCAATCACAGCTCACGCATGAGCAAAGAGGATCCTTTAAATACGGCTTCTATTCTCTAGGTCTTTCTTGGTTGCTGAACTAATGCATTTTGCTAGCCTCCACCTTTTGATTAGTCCGGCTTAGGCTCAAATACTTGCGGTTATCATGTATATCTGCTTGTTTAGAGTCTTGCATTTAGGCTCAAATACTCGTGTATCACGTATATCTGCTAATTCTAACTAATATGTCAATGTACTGCTATTGTCATATCCCTATGGGGATTTGTATAAGCTTTCTCTGAATATATGCTTAGCAGGCTGTTTCGACAAAATTCAGTGAATATTCTCCCGAGAGCGGAGCGTTAACGCCAAGCTTAATTGTTTCCATTCGTGTCAATAAATGGTGAACTGAATCTACTAAGACGAGAGGTTTCTGATTGAATTGCTATACGGCCATTCCATGGGCGTTAGCCATCGCTGGCTGCACGTTTAGTCATTGCTGACTAAATTTCTGCTGACCTGGTCGGTCATTCTTTACGAATGCTATTCTCATTCATTGCTTATGGCAATTCCATGTGCTTTAGCCATTGCTGGCTGCATTTTTCTGACCAAGTGGTCATTTCTCAAGCCATTCCATGGCTCTCACATTGTTTAGCCATTGCTGGCTAACTCGGCTCATGTTGAGCCATCCCATATGCGCTTTTAGCCATTGCTGGCTGCATTCTGTAACTCAGTAGTCATTTCATAAGTCATTATATGGCTGTCGCATCATTCTAGCCATTGCTGGCTAGTGGGCCATTTCACGGGTGTAACTTTCCTCTTTAAACTTTTATTTATTTTGGGGCTTTCCTTCCTATTCTATCTATGCACGTTAAAATGCAACGGAGTCTAATTGCTGTCAGCCAATCAGTGATTGGGTTTCATTCCATCAAATGGAAGGAAATTATTAAAGTCTTAAAATTATAATAAATCTGTTAATAATGTCTATGCATGTATGGTTGGATAAAGGTCATGTCAACAGATAAGTACGTTTTAAGTGGCAGTGGCGCTAAGGACTCACTAATCCTGAGACAGACGAGCCATGGGTGAAGATTTGTGTAAGCAAGTACTTTTCCACTCTGTGACATGAACTTTAGAAAACTGCATATTGTAGGAGATTAGAAAAGTAGAGCAGGGAACCAATCCACAAATCACTGCATCTAACCTGTCATTTCTCCTTTCAGTCAGCAAGCATCACAGGAATTACTCAACTTTAACATCAAGCTACATGTTCAAAATATCACTGCCTCTAACCTGTCATTCTCCTTCAGTCAGCAACCAAGCAACCCACCTCCAATGGGTTTCTGCCAGTTGGCGTCAGGAATTACTCAGCTTAATCATTAAGCTACATGTATCACTATAGCTGTTCTAGCTTACTCTTACTTGTTTTAGCTCCTGCTCTTTGATTTTGCTATTTTGTCTCATCTGTTTAAGGAAATAGGTAGCTGATATATTGCACTTTTACCTTAGCGCTAGGTATACTCTTGGTTGCTTGTTTTTGCAGAAAATGCACTTAAGACTTCTGGTGATTAGTAGTTTTCGTTCCCTACCTCTGTTGAATGCACTTATTGTAAGTCGCTTTGGATAAAAGCGTCTGCCAAATGACTAATGTAGCCGGATTATCTCATATTTCATCGAATTCTGGCCATCCCTTTACAATAGGAATACTTCAGCGTTGTAAATAATTTTACCTCTTCTTCTTGGTGGTCTTCTGTCCCTATGCCATTGCCTTGTTTATTCATCCTGATTCTGTTATCAGCTTAAACACTCCAACATGCCTTAAGTACAGTTTCATCTTCAGCTGCATATAGCTGGTGGTGGTGGTTTCTCACGTCATTAAAATTCAAGTAATTGCCGGCCTTTAAGGCCTCTAGCTTTTCATTGCCATCTTTAAATCTGCTGTCATTGTTAAATCACGCTCTAGTCCTCTACATTTTCTATTGGACGACCTGGTCATCATGAGCCGGCCTTCTCGATCCTAGTCGCGGTGCGGCTCCACACAGCGGTGGACATCGCTTTAGGACTCCTGAAGTGCAGGAATCAACAGGTTATTTCATTTCAGGTCTCACCTGACACGGTAAGACGTTTTGGGGGGTTCTCCCTATTCAGCATATCTTATACATATGTACGTTGCATATGTACGATAAATGTTAACGGAGTCTAATTGCCAAATATGTTTCTTGAATAATAAAATGTCTTATTCAATAAAATTCTCATTTACAACAACTCAATCTCTCTCTTATTGAAATGTAGCTCTAAGCGCAAATTCAATAAAGAAGATCTTGAGTTGTCATTCACAGCTAAGCGTGTGCACTTCTAGCCAATCTGCAGTCAGCCAATCTGCAGTCAGCCAATCAGGCAGTTGGACTCCGCCTTTAAATATCACTGCCTCACTGCTGTCATTCTCTTTCCAGCATGCAACAAGCAACCCACCTCCATCCCCAAACTCCACCATGCCTCAATCGTCTAGAGTTGAGAAGGAAGGAGGTTCTCTGCACTGCCACCACCAGCGTCTAGACTCCGGGGGGGTTCTCCCTATTCAGCATATCTTATACATATGTACGTTGCATATGTACGATAAATGTTAACGGAGTCTAATTGCCAAATATGTTTCTTGAATAATAAAATGTCTTATTCAATAAAATTCTCATTTACAACAACTCAATCTCTCTCTTATTGAATTGCCCTATGTCAGACAGAAGAGCTGATCACCTGAACCCCAAAAATGTTTTTAGAGCTACACCCTCCTAGCCGCAAGCAACTTAGGCCACATCCACACAGAGATGTTTTTAGGTGAAACTGCAAAAGTTTGTAGTCGTTTAGACGTTTCGTCCACACGGAGCCGGCGTTTTAGGTCCGCGAATACGCTTATTTTTGAAACTGGGTCCCAGAGTGAAGATATCTACATCTGTGTGGCAACAAGCTCCATTGTCATCCCACTAATGAAACAGAAAAGTCCTTTCTGATTGTATTAAATGGTGATTAACTCAACAATATAGCTCCTCTACAGACAGCTACTGTATTATATGTATTACTGATGAATTGAGTATAATGGACCTTTTAGCATAACCTTTGACCGTACTAACTGTACTGTTAACAATCCTGCTAATAAAGTATTCAATCAATCAAAGCTTGGGTTATCCTCTTTGTCTCTGTCAAAACCCACCGTTGTCATGTTATGAGCAACTTTCTGTCAATAGACTCAGTGCAGCCATGATTTTGCTTTGTGTTTGAGTTGGGAAGCGCTCATTCTAAATCACTTGACATCCTGCATGGCTGCATAGGCTACACCACCTGTTTCGTAATTGCATATATGCAGAACGTGGAATGATTAAGAGCCGTTTCACACTCGGGTCCCGGGTGCGCACTCCAGACCACATGGCAGATGTTGTGGTAGTGTGAACGTAGCGAACCGTTCCCCGTAACGCATCACTGTACCGTACTCGAAACCACCTGGGGAGGTAGTCTCGGGTCCGATTGCTGCGGAGTCGGGAACGGAACGCGGCAGTGTGAATCCATCCGTACCAAGAGAAGGAAGTGGACAGACTGGACTGCTAATCATATATCATTTATATATTTGTTATAATGACGCAGTATTTTAGCTGGGTTATACCTTCTCATTGTTCTACTTGAATGTTGACAAGAAATAATAATCCCGCTAGTGTTTGAGTAGCGCGAGCCGTGAAAAATAATAAACAAAAAACACATGTGTGGCGAACGTATTTATAAGGATAAATACACCAAGGGTTAGTCCGTGACGTCATACCAAGGATGTGTCCGTGACGCCAATATCATATTAACAGACAACGTTACATTTCGAGGTTTCAAAGACCAGTGCACACACTGCTTTGGTTGTGTATTGTTGATCTGTTGTTATTATAACTCAAGACAACGTCAGGAACACAGTCAAACTTTATTATTCACTCTAGAGTGACTTTTCTTCTCTTCCAAAGCCCCATAGTCAACAGCGCCCCCATGAGGCACATATTTACCATTACTGCTAAATTAAATGGTCGAGTACGAAAGGATTTTGGCCAGTGTGAATGCTGACCAGCTGGGAGAAGCCAAGCGTACTCGGGAACGCTTCGATTCAAACGGATCCAGTCTGAAACCACCCTAAGAACGAGAGCACATGTCGACGTGGATTTTTTAAAACAAAGTCTTGACAGAGACAAGGATGACCCAAGCTTTCCGTACAGCTACAGTATTGGTGAGTTTATCGATGTTTAATACAGTCAGATAGGACCTTTCTGTTTCATGAATGAGCTGTCAATGGAGCTTCTCGCAACTTATGCAGATAGCAAAGTTGCTTGCGGTTACCACCCTCCAAGTGATCAATGTAGTTGGATTGTACTCCTTATTTGTTGTTTGGCTAATAGAGTCATTCCCTAACATATTTGGCTGTATTCCCCGTGCCTTTTTGTTATTATGCATAATGCTTTTAGCAGTCTGTACTTTACTGGTTTATAAGCTCATGAGTTCTCTGTTTAATGAGTGTGTGCCAGAGTTGTACTGCCACTTGTCTAATTGTCGACCAATGGGAGCCAAATCATGTTGTTTTTTAATGTTCTACAATGAACTAGGCAAGTAATACAGGCTTAATGTTTGTAGAAGATTTTTTTTTTTGTATATGACACATTTTATTAGTACTCATTACTAATGTTAAGTCAGTATGCACATATCAATATACTTTGAGCGTTTACTGTCCAGCATTTTTGGACAGTATTTGTCATTGTTAATGACATTGTTGAGGATAACAAAAACTGTTTTTTTTACATTGTCTGCCATGTTAAGAATATTAAACACTTGGGAAATATCCCTTTATAGTACATTATAAACAGATAAAGTATGTGCAGTTAATATTTAACAGCAACACCATTTTATAAACTTTGATAACTTCCACCCCTAAGGAAGAACAATTCACAACTTTATTTTAATGGCCTAAATGAGCTCATTAGTAGCTAATGATTGATCAGTAATGATTACAATATTTAAGTGTGCTGTGGTGACTTGGAATTTGTTCAGTTGTCTATTCAGTTGTGAACTATGAAGAAGAAATCATGATGATGATTAATGTGTCATCATTCATAATGATGTTCTTAGCTTATATTATTACTTTAATTGATGTGTTGTTCGTGAGGACATGAATGAGACCCTGTGACCATGTGTAAATTCCTGATTATTAAAGAGATTGACAACAAAAACAGACAGGACTGAACACAAGCAAAGAAAAACAACAACAACAACAACCAAAAACAAAGCAAAACAGAAAACAGAAAAAGTTAATAAATAACTTTTAATAAAGTACAATGGGGAGAGATTTACATCAAGAGTATCTGAGGTGCTCAACTCAAAAAAGGTGTATGTCTTCAGGATCAGTCTAGGTTGAGAGGATGTTTACAAAATAAATAAATGGTTGCCATCTATTATTAAAAATTGGCAATTGAGCATCTTAAAGGGTACTTCACCTTTTCCGATGACAAGAATGACATTAAGTCCTTAAGCCAGGATGTAGTGGAGGGTGGCCTTGGGCTTTTAGAGTGTAAGAGAATGAATCGTCAGGCTATATTTAAGTGAGGCCAAGGCCACAACATCCGATTCCTACTTAGAGAGACTAGCAGGTAAACACCCCAAAGATGGCCACCAAAGGACAGGGTTTAAGTTAATATTCAGGGATTTGCCTCCATTTTGTCGGGTGACAAGTCACACCTGTCACAGGTGTCACTCGTCCCTGGAAAAGGGCTGCTAAGTCTGGCCTTTGTAAGCACAGTTTTATAAGTGTCCGTAGGCTGTAAAACCAGGTGAGATCATAGATGGATGAGATGATAACTCTACTCTAGGATCACTCTAGTTTTCTACAGGCCTGCTTAAAGTAATACTAGTTAACTTTTTCAACAAAACTAAAGTTAAATTGTATATCTTTTGTGAGTGGCAAATGTTTCACAACACCCACTCCATGAATTTCACCCCCGAAAGCCTTTTATAAACTATTTTCTATTGAAACGGTGGCTAGGGTAGTCATTCCCACGAAAATGACGTCATCCGGCCGGAAAACGGAAACGCACCGGTTTCCTGTTTGGCCAGGAACTACCGCACCGGTATCACATAAAAGGGCTGAAAGGTATATCAGCAGGGTATAACAAATGAAAGGTATATCAGCAGGGTATAACACATGAAAGGTATATCAGCAGGGCTGTGATTTGGGCACCGACACAAAGCCACAAATAATCACAGCCATGCTGATCTAGTACAAAAACGTAGCTTCAGATGAATATCATCGCATCCCTAGTTACAGTTGGATATCCAAATGTTTGACCATTTTTACGCCCATTTGTCCAGGGGTAAAGTGTTTTAACATAAAATGAATTGACATTGGACACGATGGCTGAATTACAAATAAAGTGATTTATTTACGTTGAAAGATCCCACTACCTGCACCAGCAAACTTGTCGCGACGGCTTCACGGGAGCATCATGAGAGCCAGTCAATCAGCAGTGAGAACCAATTCGCCACGGACGGAAACTGAAACCGGGGATTGTCAATTTGAAAGTTGCTAATTCCCCAAACAGCTTCACCGCCCTCCATAATTGTCAATTTAAATAGTCATCAACCTCACCTTGCAGGAACACAGAAATACTAAGTAATACAGAGAAGAAAAAAAAACAATAGAAATAATAAAGAATATGGCTGGTCGTGACACCATAATTTAGCCAACTGTGCAAGTACCTTCTGAGCTGCCTCAGTTGTGCCTGTCACAGATGAAACTTGAAAAGTGTTCTCCTCGGAGCACAGGTCTCCGCCAGGCCAGGTTGCCTAGCCAGGGCTCACAAACTTTGGTCATAGCCACTTGGAATGGGATCTGAAAAATCTAACTTATACATCTTGATCACATGATCCCAGAGATAATGTGTACCGGTTTGTGTGAGTCTAAAAAAAAAAGAGGTAATTGCACTAGCTAAAGAATGGCTGGCTTATGGCATATTTTCTGCCAATTTCTGATAACAATGAGATAGGCCCAAATCAAGTTGAAAGAGTAATATACTGTTATAATAAAGAACTCATTTACCAGTGACTCATAATTTCTGACATTGCATTGAAATCAGTCAATGTAAAGTTAAAACATATTGTGGATTTGTGTCTTGCTGTTGTTTAGGTCGATGATGGTAACTGTGATTGGTAAATGCCAGATAAAGAAGTAACAGCTTTATGATTTATGTTGACCAGTGTTCATCATGTAGGCCTATATGTTGACCTGTGTTGACCATGTCTTATTAAAGCAATATTACATGAGAGGGTGCGCTTTACCATGATTATGGTGGCATTGCAGGGGGCTTTTCTGCTTTCTGCCTTTATTGGCTGAGATTGAGGTGTTTTTTAATCAAGTATGACAGCGAATCATCAATACAATGTGCAGAGTGTGAACCATGTGGGAGTCACGGCTCCTCTTAAAAACACATCAGTTCTAGTCACTGGTCATTGTTTTTACCACTATTGTGCTATGCATATTGTTTTATGTAGCTGTAAATTATGTTAATGATTGTTTATAACATCATCCTTATGTTGTAGGTTTAATGGGGGTCATTTGGACTTTGTATACTGTAGGCAGCCTGGTTTATTTTCATGAGTACATTACTCATCTTTGATTGCTTGCTGTGTTGTGTTACATTAGACACGGCCGTTTCTTATTTGTGCTGAAATGATTGTGTTCTCTTGTATTCGACCATGTCGTACAGGTGATGTTTGTTTTTTTGTCATTGAGGTACACATGTGCTGACACACAGCAGAGCATGTACATCAAGGATGTTTCATTACCAGCCGCTCATACTGAGGCATGCAAAAACAAGCTTCCAGCAACCCCCACCCTTGTAATTATTACTGTTAAGAGACTAATCCTGGCATTTAACTGAAAATATATTGAAACCGAAACATCGATCGGTCCAGTAATGGCCGAGAGTAGTTGTTCACAGACGGACAGACAGACTGATGGACTCACAGGAGCACAAACATATAGTCCAGTTCTATATGTCCAAAAAAGAAGGTTTGTTCAAATTTTCGGGGGATTAGGAAAACTATATATTTTTGGAAACTTCAGAGTATAACAAATCAGAAAATCCATGATTCCATTTGCGCAGAAGCCAATATGGTGGCCATCTTGGATTTTGCAAAATGGCGACCTTTGAATATTCGTTTTTCAATATCTCGACTTCTAGATTACATAGCATCTGGATTCTAGTGGCTAAATCTACATTTTTAGGGTCAGGAAATCCAATGGTGCTAATTAAAAATATTTACAAATGATCAGTGGCACACATTTGGGTCATAATCCTTGATTTTGGGGGAAAAAATGTAATATTCGTTTTTCCACTATTTTGACTTCTAGATTACATAGGATCATGATTCAAGTGGTTAAATCTAAAATTTTCAGGAAATCCAATGGTGCTAATTAAAATCAGTGATCAATAGCACATATTTACATAACAATCTAGAATTGTAATATATGATTATCTGAAGAGACTGACACAGATGATTTCTCTCATTGACACAAGGTTGCGTCATTTATTTACACAAACACAAACTAGACCAGTCTATACATCATCCTCACCATCATCATTGCTGTCACTAGCCAATGTATCTTGACAGTCTTCATCGTTTTGGCAGTCAGCATTACACTGACATAGCTCCGTACAGGGTAGCCCCACTGATCTGCACGAACATCTAAGTGAAGAACAGTCTGCTTTACCATCTCAATGGTTGCCTCTGGTGCTGGGAGGGACTCAGTTGTAACTGGTTTCAGCTGGCCGTCCTTGTCCTTGTAGTAGCCATTGTTGAGTGGGTCAAGGAACTCTTGCTGAGCAATGTGTGCCTGACTCCACACTCTGGCCTGGATATGGACTCTTAAGACATGCTGCTTGAGAGCACCAAGGGTGGGTGGAAGCTTGTCCCCTTCTGCCATGTGTTTGCAGAATAGATGCCATCTCAGCTCAGGGTTGTTTTCGCAGGGCATACAAACTTAGCTACTGTAGTTAGCAGATCCTCTGTCACATCACTGGTTTGAGAAAGCATCTTCAGAGCCTCGAGGACATCTTCACCAGCTTTGAGGTAGCTGTTCCACCAGGTAGGTTTGCCTATCCTAGAACATCTCCCAGTGTTGTCTGCTCCTGTAAAGGCATGAAATGCCGGCGAAGCTTTGGCTCGGTCTGCACCCAGAATTTTCCATATTGGTGCCACTTCCAAAATCCCAGATGTCAGATGTCAGTGTACTGCTGACTGCCAAAATGATGAAGACTGTCAAGATACATTATACTAGTGACAGCAATGGTGATAGTGAGTGATATTCTGCAAACACATGGTAGAAGGGGACAAGCTTCCACCCACCCTTGGTGCTCTCAAGCAGCATGTCCTAAGAGTCCACATTGCTCAGCAGAAGTTCCTTGACCCACTCAACAATGGCTACTACAAGGACAAGGACGGCCAGCTGAAACCAGTTACAACTGAGTCCCTCCCAGCACCAGAGGCAACCATTGAGATGGTAAAGCAGACTGTTCTTCACTTAGATGTTCGTGCAGATCAGTGGGGCTACCCTGTACGGAGCTATGTCAGTGTACTGCTGACTGCCAAAACGATGAAGACTGTCAAGATACATTGGCTAGTGACAGCAATGATGATGGTGAGGATGATGTATAGACTGGTCTAGTTTGTGTTTGTGTAAATAAATGACGCAACCTTGTGTCAATGAGAGAAATCATCTGTCTCTGTCTCTTCAGATAATCATATATTACAATTCTAGATTGTTATGTAAATATGTGCTATTGATCACTGATTTTAATTAGCACCATTGGATTTCCTGAAAAATGTAGATTTAACCACTTGAATCATGATCCTATGTAATCTAGAAGTCAAAATAGTGGAAAAACGAATATTACATTTTTTCCCCCAAAATCAAGGATTATGACCCAAATCTGTGCCACTGATCATTTGTAAATATTTTTAATTAGCACCATTGGATTTCCTGACCCTAAAAATGTAGATTTAGCCACTAGAATCCAGATCCTACGTAATCTAGAAGTCGAGATATTGAAAAACGAATATTCAAAGGTCGCCATTTTGCAAAATCCAAGATGGCCATCATATTGGCTTCTGCGCAAATGGAATCATGGATTTTCTGATTTGTAATACTCTGAAGTTTCCAAAAATGTATAGTTTTCCTAATCCCCCGAAAATTTGAACGAAATTACATATAGAACTGGACTAATAATCCAACGCCTTTGGCCGCACCGGCCTGGCGGGGATAATGAATTTACAAACAGCCAGCGGTGACCGAAGCCGCCTAAATCAGTGTTGACTGTATTGGCAACACTAGTTTTTAAATAAGTATTGCCTGGCAATTGAAAATACTACATTTTCACAGATTGTATGCTTTTTTCTATTTGTTTATGATTTGATTAACCACTTGCACTGTTGTAGTAACTATACAGTTCCTCACATTGGCTCCCTGGTCAATGTTTTTTTTTTTTTTTTTTAGTCTTCCGCAAAGTACCTACAATGAATAAAATAATCTCTCTCATGGTGCTGAATTGCACATGCCAGAGAGAAGCCTACAGAACTGATCAGTGTACAGGGTGAGACTGTATTTGAAAGCTTAAATTGTCTCAAGTGATGTACATGTATGCAAACCTCTAGAGTTTAACTTGAAAGGTTTTAAATATATACAATTGAGATGTAAAACTGAGTAATTTATGTTACACACCGTTTGTTGTGTTATTTACAAGATGGTTTGGTCACCAATGAATGTTTGCATACGTGTCTTGGAGAATTCTATTAAAAGACGTTTAAATGATGATGCTGTTCGCCATGTCATACTGTAATAGCCTGTATAGACTGTTGTACTGTAATAGCCTATGTCAGAAATGATTGTATCCTGGCCATTAATTTTGTCATGGGTGACCTTTCCACACCTTAACTTTCGCTGAACTGGCGCCAAGAAAGCTTTAGTTATGACATGTTATGACATAAGGGTTTTGGGTTCACCAACATAGAACAACATGTGGGAAATTGTTAACCTGACTCCGCCAGATGGAACAAGCTTGCGTGACATTTGTTTCACACGCTGAACCTGTAAAGTCAATACTGCCCCCATCTGGCAGAGTCAGGTTAGGAAATTGTTGCATTGCAGTGATATGATCCATAATTACATTGTTTCACATTGAACATACAGTAACACAAATAGGGATGTTTTTTATGAGACCTTTATAACACTCACACTCCATATTGTGTTTGGCAAGAAGGTCATGGCAATACAATAGTGATGGCAACTATGAAATTGGCCATTTGTAATCTTTAGTGGTGGACAGCAACTAAATACATTTTGGGAGTTTTTTTTATTATTATTTACTTTACATTTCAAATATAAATAAATCTTTTGAAATTAGCCTACTTTAAAAATTTCTGAACAGCACGGTGGGAGATTCTCCCACTTTCACTAACTGGTAGAATTGAGACGGTCCGGATGAATATTCTCCCTAGACTGTTGTTTCTTTTCCAGGCATTGCCTGTCTGGAACCCGGCCTCAGTGTTTAAGTCATTAGATAAGATGATGTCGGGTTTCATATGGCAAAAGAGGAAACCAAGGATCAAATGGAAAATGCTAGGTTATGCAAAAAATCAAGGGGGGCTTAATCTTCCAAATTTAAGACATTATTACTGGGCGGCTCAATTGAGTGGACTGGTGGAATGGATAAAACAAGATAAAGATATAAATTGGCTAGATTTGGAGAGAAATTCTTGTCCACGGGTACCTCTTGAGTCATTGCCTTCACTGGAGCTTAAAAAATGGAATAATCTCAAGTTAAATAATGAATGGATGAGTTGTACGTATAAAGTCTGGTCTTTGGTAAGGAAGAAATTGAAACTATCTCTATCAATATCAAGAGCCACTAGAATAGATAGGAATGAGGATTTTCTTCCAAGCAGACTGGACTCAGGTTTCAGAGTGTGGACAGAGAAAGGACTTATTACAGTTCACCAGTTGCTTGAGGGGGATTCCATTAAATCATTTAAACAGTTGCAGGATAGATTTGGCTTGGACTCAAAGGACTTTTACAAATACTTACAGGTGAGAAGCTATCTGCTGTCTCATAAGGACTGGGAGATTTTGAGACAACCGCCAACCCCTTTGGAGCTGTTTTTAATTAGGATAACAGAGGGAAAAAAAGTATATCTCAAATATATAACTGCTTGCAGTCCGTAGTTTCAGGGAACACATTAGAGATTAAATCAAAATGGGAATTGGAAATGACAGTGATTATAGAAGATAAGGAGTGGGAAAGGGCTTGTGAAGGAGGTCACAAAATCACAAACAGCCCATTGTGGAAAGAATTGAATTGGAAAATAAAAATGAGATATTTCAGAACACCCTTCATAGTATCTAAATTTGATGTTAATACAACAGATTTGTGTTGGAGGGACTGCAAGCAAATTGGGGACCATATACCCATGTTTTCTGGGACTGCCCTAAATTGGAAAGTTACTGGAAGGGCAATTTTGTCGGAAATCCGGGCCATCCTTAATATAGATTTACCATTAGACCCAAAAGTATATATTATTGGAGTGGTTCCGGAGGGGTTGGCGGACAAACAGGTGGTTTATATCTTACACACTCTTTTGTTGATTGCAAAAAAGATGATTACCCTATCCTGGCTCCGACCTTTACCACCTACGATCAACCAATGGCATGAGAGAATATTGAAAATGTATACTATGGAAAAAAATACTGCTAAGCTCCAGTTGAAGTATGAGGTGTTCTTAAAAAGATGGGCTCCCGTAATAGGATACTTTAACCTCTCTAGAAAGTATTGTACGTGCCATGATAACTTTAACTCTGTGTTTTTAATTTTGTTTGTCCTGATAGTCTACTTAATTTGAATTAATCTGTTTAATAAGTCTGCCGAATTGTCCTGTTTGTTTTTCTTTTCTGTTCTGTTTTTTTGTTTTGTTTTTTCTGTGTTTTTATTTCAGTTTGTTTGCTGAAAAAAATTAGAATAATGTACACAATGTGAAATGTCCCTGCAAAAAAAAAGAAAATAAACGCCTTCTGAAAAAAAAAATCTGAACATTTCTTTTCATGTCTGAAAATGTCTGTTTTTAAGAAATTGCAGTTCGTAATTTGTACTTCTGAATACTTTTCAGAGTATTTACTTGGGAATACTTTGCCCACCATTGGTAATCTTGTGAAGTTAAATCAACTCTCCACACCTCCCCTGCAATGCTGTTGCATCTCCCAGACCATGGAAACACGCCTCACACTTATAGCAAAAGTCAAACCCTGATGTGTGATAGGAAAAATAGTCTACAAAGTAGTCTACATTAATCTTTGCTTAAAATCAACAGCTATCGGCAAATTGAGCTTAGTGTTGTATTTGATAACGTGCTGTGAGAGAGAGTGCATGCATGATGATGCAGACAGGTGCACACACCCATCAATAGGCTCTATGCACAGCAGCCATATTGGAAATAAATTGGGCCTCTTCCTTACTTCCTTCACAGGTTTTACCAATGATACTAATCTAATGAAGGCTTTGTTCCATTTCATGTGTGGTTCTCAAACCTTTTAATTTCAAGGACCCCCATTCCATTTGTACACTCTCAGAGTTACACACCTTTTTAAGGTGCCATTTGGAACCCCCGCAAGGAACCATCAGGGTCCCTGGACCACACTTTGAGACCCACTGGTGTAACAGAGTGTTTCCAGTGAGCCAAAATGCACAATATATCAGCACCCTGACTCTGTTTGACCAGAATGGAACAGAGCCAGAGAGAGAGAGAGAGAGAGAGAGAGAGAGAGAGAGAGAGAGAGAGAGAGAGAGAGAGAGAGAGAGAGAGAGAGAGAGAGAGAGAGAGAGAGAGAGAGAGAGGTTTTTATCCAATCAATTCGGATTTTTTTAGCACACTGTATAATTTTATTGAGGCATCTAAACAGCGGCATGTATCGTCCATAGACTGTATAAAAATCGTCTCTGGCAGTGTTGCCAGATTGTGTGAGAGAAATAAGCAACCAGGTCTAGGAAAACAAGCCCAAAAGAAGCACCGGGGGCCAGGGGTCTAAGGATAAGGATAATTCCTTTTAACAGGTCGTTCATGAAAGTCCTTGCGGTCTTGTTTCCAATGAGAACCTGTGAGCAATTGGGGTTAAGAGTCTTGCTCAGGGACAAAGTTCATATCATCGGCGCATATGCTGGGATAGCCTGGAATCGAACCTGGGGCAACCAGGGCCTCTGGTTCCCTAGGCGGGCTCACTAACCACTCAGCTATGGCCGCCCTAACGTCTTCAACGTTTTCCCAAACTGATGGGGAGATGGAGCAGGGACCCCCTACCTTACCTCGACCCCATATATTGTATAATTATGTATACAATTGTGTTTCATAAACATACATGTTATTGTGCATCAATACTAAGCTATTAAAAATAATAGACAGATTAATAATATATTCGTGCTTTTATATTAAACATACATGTACAGGGTACAGTGAGTAGGGTGGCCGCACTGCCATTTATAAACATACCTTATTAACCGAGAACAACAATCTGTCAATTGCACAATCATGTATACAAGCTATTCAAAATGGACAGAATCATTTATAGATATCATCATTTATTTAATACATAAATGTGGAAAATGTTTTTAAAAAATATATGAAAACATATATATGTTTCATATATAAATATATATTCACTCATCATATATAAAATATTTGTATATATATCTATATATAATTTATTTGTATTTGTATTGTCTAATCAAGCAACAATTTCGCGGACCCCTTGCAGTACCTCGTGGACCCCCTAGGCGTTGCGGACCCCTGTTGAAGACTTGCACTAGGCCATTATGAGCACTTTAAACCTTTACTGTATACATTGAAAATAGCCGATCTACAAGCTCACAACGCGCTGTGAGCTTGTCTGCTATTTAAAACAAATCTTGAAGTAAAATGTGAAATATTGAGGATTTTTGAAACACTAACAACACAAATCTGGTACGGGGCTCCCTGGCACAAAACATTTCAGATGGGGGTTTAGGACAAATAGCCTACATATTAATTTGAGGGTCCATGACATAAACATAATTAAGAACCACTGGTTAAAATATTTTTTTAATTGTGAAGCCCAAGTCCAAATAATCAACTACACTTTAGGAAAAAGCCCATAAAACTGCAACCCGCAACTACCAATATTTACAAGCAACTTCACAGAAAAATAAGCCCAAAGTCGCTTATAATAAGTGGACATGGCAACACTGGTTTCTGTCTCGGCAGCAGTGTTGGAAAGTAACTAAAGTAATATGTAACTTAAAGTAATATTATTACTTTTTCCCAGTATAACGTAACTAATTACTTTCACGTTTTGAGTAATATTATTACCTTTATTTTTTTAATTTAATTTATTACTTTTTTTCACGAGCCTTAAGGTGGATGATACGTGTTGCTATGGGAGCCTTTTTATTCTATTAGAATTACTTTTGTTTACAAAGAAATTAAGCACTTTATTTTCAGCAGTCATACAGAATGATTGATTTTTTTTTACTTGCATTTGCTCCTACATTCTGCCACGATGATATGTGTTGCTTTGGGAGCCTTTTTATTTTTGTATTTTATTAGAATACATTTTGTTTAATAAACAACAGAAGTTGTTCAAAGATTGTGTCTCATGATGAGTCATTATCTGTTTGAGCCCAGGTGTTTGAATTTGAATATTTTTTTAGGCAAAAAATACATGAAATACATTTAAAATACTTCCAAAAAAGTCCTTGCGGTCTTGTTTCCATTGAGGTCCTTAGTATTCAATTCATAGTCAAATGGTTTTCATTTAGTCTGTAAGTTATGAATTCATACACAGTAAAAGTCTTAGTGTTAATATAATTGAAATGAGTGTACAAATAGAACCAAATGGACCCGTCATGTGTACAGAACACTTTTCAGAGTTAAATCAACAATGAGGATTTTACAATGTAGGCTGCAGAAAAGAGAAAAAAAACAACTGCTAATGTTGAAAATGCAAAGTCAGACTTTTGGGGAGAAAGGATGCAATTACTGGGGGCGAGAAAAAAAAAGTAACTAAGTAATAAGTAACTACTTACTTTTGGCAGGGAGTAATAAGTAAAGTAACTACATTACTTTTTAAACAAGTAATATGTAATAAGTAACATATTACTATGTTGTAGTAACTATTCCAACACTGCTCGGCAGTATCGCCTACTTTGTGCTCTTTAGATAGCTCAATAAACTTATGCAGTGGACACATCGAAAAGCAACACAGCAGAAAACAATGTGTGATATGTCTTCTTTTATTTTCCAGAAGCAATTACTTTACAAAGGTCTCAGTCATTCAGAAATATATTTTGTTCATGAGCTGATCCACCGGGCTCTCATTAACTCCAATGCATTCCACTGAACTCACGGCTGCAGTCTGGCTCCCATGGTGTGACGAATCTGCCGGTTGGAATTGCATGATAGCGAAAATGACGTAGATGACCCTACCTTCTTTAAATATATCTTGCTCCAGAAGTCTGGGGTGACCAGTATTCAAATATGGGAGACTGTAATTGGTAGTTGGTTTGTAGGTCTAACCAATTGCGTCGAGAGTCATTGTTTTGATCCCGCCCCCTTTTTTATTTATTTTGTATTATATAAAAACATTGTGCTGTGCACACTATATGTGTGTCAGCTGTTCAAGATCCTAACTGCATGCGGAAAGAAACTGTTACTGAGACAGGTGGCATGTGATTTGATGATCTGATGAGTTTTTCAGATGGTAGGAGAAAACAGGACTTCCCCAATTATGGTCTCACTTCTTGTACAGTAAATGACAGAGATAGATCTCTGGCTCCCCCCATCAAAGCAATTTCAGACCACATTCCATAAAATGACAGAGACACTAGAGACGTGTCAGTGAGCTGGTCCTTGTTGATGAAGCTTCATAGCCTGTCTTTATACTTCCTCCGTCTCTCCAGACCTACATTAGCATTTCAACATTGAAGCAGGTAAGACACTGAGACCTCTTGTCTTTTAGTGACATGTAGACGGTAGGCTAATGTGTGACTTAACCTCTTTAACTGATGTTAATGACAGCATTCAAGTGGTCAGCAGCTGACATTTGTAAAGTCATTTTACAAACAACATTTTTAATTTCTATCCAACAGACTGGGGACAAGTGTAGACATAGCTGTGTGAAGGAGTTGTCCCCGCTATCCGAAAGGGACGTGAATTGTCCCCTCCTATAAATTAACCCTTTGAAGTTGAAACAAATTGCTATACTTTACTAATGTGTCAATTTTCACAATTGGTTTCTTATGGAAAGCATAATGAAGTCACAAATCTGTAGATACTCTGGATGCCTTGGGGGGTGTTTGTGGGTAGATTTTGATGCCACTTAAGCTTCGATTTGGTTAGCTTGTTCAGGTGTGTGATTGTTCTGGGGAAGACATTATTTTCGAGGATTTTTGATTGTGGCAATGTGGCTGCAGATATTTTCCGTGTGGCATCATCTGAAACAGAACGAACAGATCCTGTCGCTAACAATAAAAACACATCAACTTGCTTGTGTCAGTTTACACATTTATAAAAAATAATTCCAGTGACAAAACACTTGGCACGTAGCCAACAGGTACGGGAGTTCCAGTGCGTAACAACTTAACCACCAGCATCCGTATTGTGGGGAAAGCTTTCGCCGAAAATAGCCGTTTGACAAGCTCACAACGTGTCGCGCTGCAATGTGTTCTGAGCTTATTGATCGGCTATTTTCAGCTAAAGCTTTCCCCACAATAACAGAAAAGTGAAAAAAAAACACTACCATAGAGCCCTGAGGGACTCTGCTCAACCATATGGGGTTTAAGTGGTTAACAATATTGAGCGATACAAACTGATACATTTATGTTACAGTGCTTAACAATTAACAATGAGCAATAACCTATAAACTGACAAAATTCAGAGGAATGAACTTTAGTTTGGCTGTGTGTGTGTGTGTGTGTGTGTGTGTGTGTGTGTGTGTGTGTGTGTGTGTGTGTGTGTGTGTGTGTGTGTGTGTGTGTGTGTGTGTGTGTTGCCGTGAGGCATAGGAGGGCAGTAATGTAGGCAGGCTACTCCGGGAAACCACACAGAAACTTCAAAAGACAGTGTATGCTCATAAATAACTTTTGATGACTTTAATGGTTATAAATCAAAGTATTGTATGTTGTGTTACTTTATATTATAGACTATGGTAATAATAATTATAATAATAAAAACAGCCAGGACGGCATTTTTTTTTAACACAAATTAAGATTGTAGTTGGTTGGCATATACCGGCAAACGGAAATCTTGGTGCACATGTACAGTATGACACAACTTTAACAAAAAATATAAGTGCAGTGTGTTGGACTTGGGGGGCTCAGCACTGCTCAGTATGGGAAAGACCTTCCTGAAAATATTGATGTTCTTGCCAAGCTCCTCAGCAGAGGCCAAGAGGAGTTTTTCAGGCTTGAGAAGATTGAAGACTTACCTTCACAGTTCTATGTCACAAACATGCACATTTACCAGGAAAGATGAACAGACCAGAGTTTGTCGAACAAGTACAAGGAAAAATACCTTCGGATCATTCACTTAGAGTAGAAAGTATGTGTAAATAAATAAAAAGCCTACATATTGCATTTATTATTGAAGAGAAAACGAAATTTACCTATATTTTCAGTATCTGCGTCATGCTCTTAAAGAACTTTGTTCATAGGCCTATACTATATTCACAGGATGTGTCATGTTTTTTGGTAATCACAGACAATACACATTTTAGTTAATAAAAGGTGGTTATCTGCCTTTAAGTTTATTGTCTCCGCTAGGCCGGACTTCCTTGGTTTGTCTGTCCGTGTGTTTGGTGTCTGTGAACACATAATCTCCGGCACAACTGGACCGATCGGTGTGAAACTTTGCACACAGTCTTCCGGTAGGGCAAGGAAGAAACACATTTTAAAGAATCGGCCAAAAATGGTATAACAGGCCGTTTCACGTTTTGGACTATAACTCTTGAACCGTTGGTCATGCGATCAAAATTATTATTGCCCATTTCTGCCTGGCAATATTTCCCCCCATTTGGCGTTTTCCTCAAAACACACTTTTTGCTACTTACACAAATTGGTACACATGATCTCTGTGACTGCATCTGTCAGATTTTTCATGTTCCATTCCGATTGGCTACAATTGGCTTTCAAAGTTTGTGGGAGGGCCCCGTTTTGCAAACGACTGTGAGTGCAAAACTTTTTGTCATTTTTGTTGATAATATCTTTTTATCCAACATCAAAACTGTAAACCCTTCACATTATAACATGATACTGATCCATTTTAGTTTTTTCTGCCATGGCAGCAATACACTTTCATTGCGCAGGACCTTACATTTGGTCATATTTCTACTTTACTCCTTTCTAATTACTTTTTAATCTTTAATCTTAGATGTATCTCTCAGCTTCATCTGTATCTGTGTCCTTTGTTTCATACTGCAGTGCTGCTATGACAACTGAATCAGATCCCTGATGTCATCAGTATATGCCCATATGGAGCTGACTGATTTGTTTGCGCCTGATCCATGACGACACATTTAGGTTAGACTCTATATTTGGGCGTAGCTGCATTAGGAACTCCATACTGTATGGTTATGGCTGAGTCATGGTGACAATGTGATATGAGTGTGACGTCAGAGGTCCGCCCGCCCCTCCCTTAACCCTAGAACACTAACCATGGGTGAATTTCACCCAAACAATTGTAATTATGTGATTTTCATAAGGTTGCTGATGTCTGAGGTGGGCGGGTCCTTGGGTACCTTCAGGATGCTCACTGACGTCATAGAAGGTAGGTTTGTTTTCCTGCCTGCCCCCATCCCTGTTTTTTTCTACAGGGTGGTCTTCGGGTGAATTTCACCCATGGTTAGTGTTTAAAAAAATCCATATACCCACAATGGTCAGCTGATGCAATTAGACTGTAACTTCACTGTACAAGGCTCACATGTCCCAGGAATGGGTGGACCAAAGGAAAAGTTCCCAGCTCCATTTTTTTTAAGGAATATTTATTTTACGATGCTTTTTTATAGGGTCCCCCCATGATATTTTTTAGTTTTTTTGTGAACTTTCATGTTGAAATATCAAAGAGGAGTACCTCAATTTGCCATGAATTGTTGTACTTTAATATATTTTGATGAGAAATAGTTTTTATGGAATTTATTATATCGTTAGTGTGACTATTTTCATGGTTAGTGTTCTAAGGTTAAGCCAATTTTGTTGAATTTGTTTTTATTTTTATTTTTATTTTTTATTTTTTATTTGGAAATGTTTGAAAATCTTTTTATTTGAAATAATAATAATTTAAAAAACAATGTAGGAAACAAAAGAATTAAGGGATATTTAGTCGCGACCCATTTGTGACCCACATATGGGTTTGGGAAACAGTACTGTAGGATGTCCATTTCAGCTCATTTGATTGTGTTGCTGTAAAGTGAGTTTATAGCACCATGATACAAACCTCCTCTCTCTCTGTCTGTCTGTCTGTCTGTCTGTCTGTCTGTCTGTCTGTCTGTCTGTCTGTCTCTCTCCCTGCATCTGTCCCCCCCTCCCTCCCTCCCTCTCTCTCTCTCTCTCTCTCTCTCTCTCTCTCTCTCTCTCTCTCTCTCTCTCTCTCTCTCTCTCAAAACAGACATGAGTGCAGATTCAAGAAGGGCAAGATTCAAGAAGGGCAATAAAGGTATGTATCTGGCCAAAAGAAAAACAAAATCCATATAATTTATTTTTCAAGACAAACAAGGAGAAAATCGCTTCGCTCCCACAGTTCAGTTGCATTATTCCATCTACTCCGCACCCAATTCTGAACTGATTCATATTCTATCTATAATTCAAAGTTCTCTGTAATCAGCAATGTGTGGTTATTAATTTGGTGTATCAAATATGATTCTTATCACCAGTCATTCATTTTTAAATTGATGATAAAGACAACTACTTGTGTAGGTTACTGAGTGAAGAAAGACCCACCCTTCGCTCACCTTCACAACAATAGCACACTGGCTGTGGACGGGACGGGACGGGACGGGGGTAGATCCTTAGCACAAAGCACAGTACTACAACATTAATAAGCTCAAGCAGGCAATTGAAAGTGTCCTGCCACATAACTTCCTGGCCATCCTGGGCGACTTCAACGCACGTCTCTTGAGCAGTGGTGGGAGTATTTAACCCCAGTACTTGAGTAATGGTCAAATTTACTCCACTACAGGTAAAAGTAGCTCAGTCAAAATGTTACTTGAGTAAAAGTAATTGCTTTTAAATATACCTAAGTATTCAAAAGTACATGCTTTTAAAAAATACTTAAGTGCAAGTACAGGTAAATTATATATATATATTGAACCAATGAAAAGTATTAAAAAGTGCTTCTGACAAAACCAGCTAACTCCATTGGATCCTCAAACTTTCTGCTAAACCAGCTAACTCCAGCAAAGGGGGGTGGAGTTAGCTGGTTTTGCTGACTCCAGGCTCCACCCCCTTTTGACCTCCAACCTCATTGTGAGCTTTGAGGTCCATTTAGCTGTTCTTATCAATGATGAACAAAACCTCCTAACTCCACTTTTTGTTTTAGTTAGCTGGTTAACTCCATACTGTATATTCTTATTTTTTTGTAATGCTTTCCATTCTGTCATACAGAAACGTGAATGGCACGTGCATTTTGGCCTTGCATAGAACATACACAATTCTGTTCAACCCAAACATCGTCATTGAAATTGTCAGCCAGCTCTGTGCAGTTTTGGAGAAGTAAAAACTCCTGACTAGACACATAACTTCAACATGCGTGAGAACACTGTTTCGTGTGAAATCCATCGAACATCAGAATGGTGAAGTAGAGCAGGGCGTTCTTCACAGCCTCTTCACAGCTTTCATGACATCTGACATTTCAGCACAAATTTCTTTGGCAACGTTGCGAGTGACTCCCTAGTCCCTTGTGTAGCATGCAGTTTAACCTGTGACCTGTGTAGCATGCAGTGCCTCCAGGCGCACACATAGGAGCCAACCAGTGCTTGAGCACCTGCCTGTTTGCTTTCATAGGAGAAATTGCCCTTCTCTTATTTAAATATCGGTCTTGCTGAACCGCAGTTGCTCTCCACCCTGCTCTCATTCAATACAATGTAGGTTAGGTCGCTTTGTCTTCTCATCCTGATAAGTCTGAAAACATTTTAGTTGAGCATGGCAGTCTCCATGTTTCTTGTTAAAACAAGTATAAAAGGCACGGAAATAGCAAATTACTGTAAGTTGTCAGCACTCACTATGCAACACTTTTAAAAACATACAGCAGAAGAAGGAAATGTAAACGTTTCTCAGACATACTGTATGTGGGTGTGAAGTGAAGTGTGAAGTGTTTACATTATAGGACATTATGCAAGTAACACTCAAAAGTGTGAACTTGCTCCAGTAGGTTCTGTTGACAGGCTTTCTATTAGGGCTTATGAATCATTATCATTCATATTTGTAATTATATATATATTTTTCAAATGGATGGCCCCAATGCAGTGACTCTGAGGACCACCTAGGAGTCATGGACCCCCTGTTGAATACACATTATGTAGATCCCAGTGCAGAGTGTGTACTGTGATAGGTTTCCTTCTTTGAAGAACACAGCGTGTGGCCAATTGCATTTTGGGGAAGGAAAAAAACAAAAAAAAGAACAGCCAACCTAAAAGTAACTAGTACTTCACAGCCTTCCTAGAAATGTACTTGAGTAAAAGTATAATATTTGTCTTGGAAATGTACTTGAGTGAAAGTAAAAAGTATAAAAAAAAATTAATACTCAAGTAAAGTACAAATACTCAAAATCTGTACTTAAAGGGATATTTCACTTTCAAAAAAACTTTTGGTGATTTTATCGTCTACTCAGGCTTTTGTGAGCCCTGCAGACAGTTTTTAAGTTGCTTGATTCAATATTTAGATTTTAGATATTCATTTTATCAGACACGCCCCCTTCCTATACAAACCCATTGTAACTTCAAACTCCATTTTTAACATGTAATGTTAGATTCATCAAAAACACCCGTCCTTGGTTCTGGTGACTCATACCGCCCCCCTAATACGCGAGGGGGCCGTGTTTTTTCAATTACTTTTTTCATTTCTTTTTTTTTTTTTTTTGGAAAATGAAAAAAAAAATGCAATTAAAAAAAAAAAAAAAATGAAAAAAAATCTCGGAAAAACACGGCCCCCTCAGGCATTAGGAGGGCAGGGTGAGTCACCAGAACCAAGGACTGGTGTTTTTGATGAATCTAACATGGTTAAAATGGAGTTTGAAGTTACAATGGGTTTGTATAGGAAGGGGGCGTGTCTGATAAAATGAATATCAAATATCTAAATACTGAATCGAGCAACTTAAAAACTGTCTGGGGGGCTCACAAAGGCTTGAGTAGATGATAAAATCACCAAAAGTTTTTTTGAAAGTGAAATATCCCTTTAAGTAAGAACAGTACTCAAGTAGGTTTACTCCGTTACTGTCCACCACTGGTCTTGAGTCGGAACACGAGTCGGAGCTCTATGGATGTTAACAGTGTCCATTGAGCAGAGACAGATAATACCAAGAGGTTCACAACACATTCTTGTTTGTAATCGTCTTACGTAATAATAGGACTAATGACAATCTGCCTTTTCTATTGTTGTATTGGATTTGGATGGATTTTTGGTTGCAAGCATTGTGCATGCATTGCGAACACACATACCAGGGAAATACTGTGCAAAACTTTAGATCAGGTCAGTTCTAAAGATTATTTTTTTCTCTGTGTGAAAGAGAGCATTGCACCAATACACACCCCAATTGCACAGACACCCACGTGGGCCTCACACCCATGGGCCTCACGCCCATGGGTGTGCAAAATCATTTGGTATCTAAACAACGTGGGTACTGGATGTAAAACTTTTATTGCATTCGTTGGAAAAAAGCAATGGTAATCTTGGTGGAGGATAGGGCCCTAACTGTTCATCATCATAATCATATCATTTTAATCCACCAGCTCTCATAATAGATGATGAAGACATCCGCATTGTGCTGGTTGGGAAATCTGGAGCTGGAAAGAGCGCCACTGGAAACACCATCCTGGGTTCTGAAGCTTTTGAATCTGAGTTTTCAATGAGCTCATGTACAAAGAACTGTCAGAAGGTCACAGGTGTAGTGGCTGGTAGAAAGGTCTCTCTAGTTGACACACCAGGATTATTTGACACCACATTTAGCAAAGAACAAACCCTTACAGAGATCAAACAGAGTATTTGTTTTGCTGCTCCTGGTCCCCATGTGTTCCTGAATGTGATCAAACTGGGAAGATTCACAGAAGAGGAGGGGAAATCTGTGGAATTAATTCAAGAAACATTTGGTGAACTGTCAAATAATTACAGCATGATTCTCTTCACTAATGGTGACCAGCTTGACGGTAAATCAGTTGAAGACATTTTGAAAAATGTTCCACAACTGGAAGAATTGATGAGAAAATGTGAACGTCGTCATCATGTCTTCAACAACAAAACTAAGGATCCCTCTCAGATCACTGAGTTGTTTAAGAAAATCAACACCATGGTGTTGAAGAATGGCCAGGAAAGCCACTACACCAATGAGATGTTCCAAAGAGCAGAGAAAGCAATAGAGGAAGAGATGCAGAGAATTCTTAAAAACAATGAAAATAAGAGACGTAAAGAAGAAGAAAAACTGAAGAAAGAACATGAGAGAGATTCTCTGAAAAAGACAGAGAAAATTAAGAAAGAACGACAGGAACAAGAAGCAAAATATGCTAGAGACATGAAAGAGAGGAGACGTAAAGAGAAGGAAGAACTGAAGAAGAAATGTGAGAATGATATAAGGGCTCTGAATGAACAACTTCAACAAGAAGAGAGATCTCATAGAGAGAATGGAGAGAAGAAACATGAAGAGGAGGATGAACTGAAGAAAAAAGGAGAGGCAGAGGCTCTGGAAAAAGAAATGAAAGAGTTGAAAGAACAACATGAACAAAAAGCAAGAAAGAAAGCTGAGCGAGGGAACACATTCTTGACTTTTACATTGGTTGCTATTGCTACTGGAGCTGCCATTGGAGCCTCTGCTGGGGCATCAACTGGACTTGTGTTCGGCCCAATTGGAGCAGCATTAATGGGTACATTAGGGGCTGCCGCAGGGGCTGCAGCAGCGTATGGTGCAGCTCGTAACCCTCAGGCTGCAGTAGCTGGTGTTCGGGCAGGGGCTAATTTAAGGAAAACAATGAAAGACTCCTGTATTACCCAATGAATGACAAAGATTCCGTGAAATGTATCCAACTCAAGAAATCCACATCACAATAAACATCAAATTATTAATGTATGTATATAAAGCATAATGTATAAAGGTCTGTTGTTACCTGTTGGGCTTGAGTTTACCAAGCTATGATTTTAGCATATTTATTTCCGCCAGGCCGGAACAGCCAGGGGCGGGCATAATGTTTTCAAAAGATTCTCCTGCATTCCTTGAATCATGACACAACTCCCAATACAGGCAATGCCTATGGAACGTCCGGAGTGGCGATTAATGTTTTTACCTCTGCGATTCCATCCATTACAGAGATTGGCCGGGTTTCCCAAAGAGATGCTGCGTAGGGACTGCGTGCGGTCTTTACAAAGGGTCTTACGTGCGGGAGCCTCTCTCCACACAGGCTACGCAGTACATTAGCAGGCACGTAAGAGCCGGGTTTTCCTAAAGCGATTTCAGGTCGTGCGTAGCCTACGCAGCTTGCGTAAGAGCCTCCTACACAGCTGGGACCCGGCCAAACCTACGCTCTACCCTCATTAGTAGCAGCTGGTTGTGCGTTACGATCTAAACTGGCTTCGGGAAACACCATCGTCGTAGGTTCTCAAGAGCACAGCGTTACGTGTCTGCCTAACTAGCTTCAGGAAAAACAGCACGCACGTACTCCTGGGAGAGGCTTCGTAGCCAACGTAGTGCTGTCCTACGCAGCAGTTTGTTACGAGCGCCTAGGGCTAGTTAGGCAGACACGTAACGCTGTGCTCTTGAGAATTCTACGACAGTGGTGTTTCCCGGAGCCAGTTTAGATAGCACGTAACGCACAACCAGCTGCTACTAATGAAGGTAGTGCGTAGCGGGGTTGCTAATGCGCAGCTGCGTGGAAACCCTAACGCACGACCTGAAATCGCTTTGGGAAACCCGGCCATTAGCTGTCTGGGACCAGCTAACTCGGTCACCGTTGGACCAATCGGCGTGAGACTTTGCAAGCACACTCCCAGTACGCCAAATAAGAATCTCCTCCAAAAATGTTAAACAATTTGTTGCCTAAATGTGATTTATTCCCCCTCTAAATTAGGTACAAACTAATTTTGATAGGCTACTCCATAACGTTTGCCTTTTGGGGGGGGGCTTTCTTTACAGAAAAAACGCCATGATAAACGCAACATCCCATCATTCCCAAATTGGAATTGCATGTTGAGGGGTGTTACGGCAGCCGTATTTGTATTAATTAATATTATTTGTATGTGGTTTAATTTGGTATAATTATGATGAGTTGGAATATTGTATTATTACTTCTGTATTCCTTTTAAGTGGAGAATGGTGTGAATGCTGTGCGGATGGGTGTGGTGCTGGTGTGAGTGTGAAGTGGCTGTTTGTATGCAGGCTGTGCTACAGATTGACAGGTCCAGCCTCCGGCCCTGTCCCCTGCTCTCATTCTTCGCTCCTGTCCACGTCCGTGATTGGCTGTGGCTCTCATGGCTCCAACAATTCAAAAGCCTCAGTTTGCTCAGACAGCTCTGAGGATTGGCAGCTTCACAGCAGCAGAGACTGAATTCCTCTCATCCTCCAACCAAACCTTTGTAACCTTATTTGATTCATTTTGCTTAGTTGCCTTCGTTAACCCTTTGCCTTTAGTAACCGTTGATCTCAGTTAATAAGAGTTGTTTGACTTCTAGCTTCAGTTATTGTTTGCATTGTTTGATTTAATCCTTGTAAATATTGTTCATTCATTCCTGTAGGGGTGTTTGGTACTTTTTGTTTGGGCTCATCCCATACCCTCTTTTCTCCTGTTTATTATTTAGTTAGGTAAGTAGGTTTAGTATATTGTTATTCTTTTTGGTCAGGGGTTTATGCTAGGGTTTTATTTTCAGTAGTTAGGTGTTTTACATAATGTAAACCAGCACCCTGAAGTCACTTGTCACTTGAGAGAAACTCAAAATATTTCTGCTGAAAAAAATAAATATATATTCAATTTGATTTCAACTGTCGTCCTCCATTTTTGTGTTGCACTCCCTACCCTAGACAGGGGGTTACTTTCACTTATGCCCATAGAGGCCGTCACAAACGTAAACTGTATTTCCCCTGCAGCTTCCTCATGTCCCACTCTGAGGAGCAGTCTTTTCTAAAAAAAAATGTTTTGCTAAGTGCATTACCTTTGAGGATTTCTATAGGAATATTTGTGATTGTTTTGTGTGTTTAATGTAATTGATGATAAACATACATTTTCTACTCCTGTGTTCATAAGAAATAATTTTCAACACCCATATCCCTTTTGAACAAATACAAATTGTGCAGTAAATACAGCAACATTTTACAAGGTTTGCTATTTACATTCTGTTTCGTTTTTTCATCTCCATAATCATGACATGCCAGAATTTCACTTCAGTGCATAAAGGTTAGAAATTGACATAGAATGTCTGTATCTCTATGGTCTGTATGTATTTGTGATATTAGAAATTTACTAGAAATAGTTGACAGTCAAAATTTGAAAAGTAATGGTAGATGATATCTAACTATATCTGAAAGGTGGCAGACCATGCAAACTGTGTTGTTTTTTAAAATGGCTCTTTGTAATGACTAAAGACCTGTGATTACACTAACTAGTATGTCACCAGCTACTGCAAAACATTGATTTGATGTTCTTGAATTATAGGCTTAAATGTAGTCATACTAGGTACTATAATAGATCACATCTAAATAGAATGTACAAAAAACTAAAACACATCCTGAGAAAACAGTCACAAAAACCCATAACATGTAATGCAGTTCACACAAATTCAACAATTTGTAGACTAGATACATAACAACATGCCAACAACACTTAAAAATGCAAAAGATGCACAGTACACATTGATTGGTTGATTGATTGATTGATTGAATACTTTATTTAGAAAGACATGGAAACAGTACATGCAGTACAATTCGCAATACAAGGTCCTCTAAACTGGATCGCTCATAAAAGCACTTCCCCGTGCACTCAAATCATGATGAACACACACACGCACGCGCGCAGACACACGTATTTATTTGTTTATTTGTCCACAGAATCATTGTAAACTTGTAATTATTTGAGATTTAAGGTGACACCAGTTCAAACTCTGCAGAACTCCATTATCAAAATTCTATCTTCTAGAGACCATCACCATAATGGTTGTGCAGTAAAACGAAACTTGTAATCATATTCATGGCTGTTTCTTGTCAAAGTTACCGTTGTGTCAGTTAAGTCTGAAGAATCCTAAAGAACGCCTCAATCTTTGATACTTGATGAGCGACTTCACTAGTAATTACGGTAAAAGAAAAAAAAAAAAGAAGAAAAAAACACATGTTGGACCGGCCCTCTGTTGTACTGGAAGATCAACACACTTTACACCTTGCACATCCGGTATAGAGCGGATACGGAAACAGTTGGTGTGCATCCACGTATGTGTAGTAAAAACCACCGGATACAGTAGGCTGGTTCTAAACCAGATATGAGCATGGAACAGTAAATAGAAACCAAACCTACCGACGCGAGGTTAGCCTTCTAACCAATGAGCACCGATGAAGTCTCCCAAGCAGCCAATCAGCGCCGATCTTCAGCGTTTCGTCCTCAGTGACCTCCGCCACTTCCTTCCGGTCTTTTAATTCCCTCAGTCACCGTAGAAAGCAGCACACACACACAACACAATAGGTACAAAGCCTTGAGCTTTAGCATTAGCGTTAGCATATCATATCATTCCAGGTTTTGTTTTAATCCAATATTAGAAGGTTTTGTTAGGAAGCCATGGCGCTGCTGACGCCTCTGTTGGCGTTCCTCTACCATTTGCCGCAGGTGTACAAGTGGCTGCTGAAGCCCTACTATGTGGCCTCTCTCTTCATGTCCGTCGCCTTCCTGGCCGTCCGCAAAACGCCCGGCGTCTGTGACCGTCTGGACACCCAGCGGGAGGACGGCAACCCCTGCGACTTTGACTGGGTATGTGTGATCCAAATGATGGTAGCATTATAGCATCAATGGATGGATGGCAGACATGGCACCGCCCGACCCAGCGTAGCGATCTGTTATATGATGGCATCACTGGACTGGTGGCGTCCATCATAGCAGATCTACAAGCTTACAACGCGTTTTAGGCTGGTAGATCTGCTGCCATGGTGATATCAGCAGTGGTGGAAAAAGTACTCAAATTCTTTACTTAAGTAAAAGTATCAAGACTGCAATATAGAACTACTCTGTTACAAGTAAAAGACCAGAATAAAAAATGGACTTGAGTAAAAGTACAAAAGTATTGGCATCAAAATGTACTTAAAGTACCAAAAGTAAAAGTACTAAAATATTTGAAAATAGCAGATCTACAAGCTTACAACCGCGACGCGTTGTGAGCTTGTAGATCGGCTATTTTCAAATAGCCTAGGTATAAAATAAGGCTAAAGTGGTTAATGTATGTTTTAATAATATAAATGTATATCTGAAAAGTAACTAGTAACTAAAGTTTTCAAATAATTGTAGTGGAGTAAAAGTACAATATTAGCCTCTGAGATGTAGTGGAGTAGAAGTAAAAGTATTGGAAATTGGAAATACTCAAGTAAAGTACAGATACCTCAAAATTGTACTTAAGTAGAGTACTAAAGTAGATGTACTTAGTTACTTTCCACCACTGGATATCAGGACAATGAAAGTGACGGGGTATGGTGGTGTGTGTTGTGCCAAGGTCAGAAGTGTCCCTCCATGTAATGCACAATGGGTCTTAGTGCCAAATTATGTTGTGTCCCTGTCAGGAATGTGTTCAGTGCTGGTCAGTGAAGTTAACTAGCCTTGGATCAAGACTATCATAGATGTATTTTATCGAGTCTGACTTGTACTTTCGTATGATCATACTGTAGATATATGTAGATGTAAACATCTATCAAATACATCTATGATAGTCTTGATCCAAGGCTAGAAGTTAACCATGGCTTTAGATTAGGTTTAACATGCTTATTGTTTTTCATATATTTTGTCTCGAAAACTTTAACAATCTGTTTATGCACTGTATTGAGAGGGGAACACATTATGATACCGGTACAAAATATGTCATGTCAGTCTACAGGCTGTAGACCCATATTATATCGGAGGGGGAACACATTCTGACAGGGATAGAAAATATGAGGGACCTAGGCCTGTATGCATTATAGTGGAGGAGGGGGAACACTTTCTGAGGGGGATACAACATTTAGCAGAACTAATGGACCCATTATGCATTATATTGGAGGGGAAACGCATTCTTATAGGCTACTGTAAAATGCCCGGTATTGATTTAACTCTTGAGTGTACAAATGGACCCGTAACACTTGAGAAGTTTACTGTGACTAACGTTCCAGTCCCATGAAGGTCGTGGTACTTTTCTTGTCACAAAGAAATGGAGGAGAGGACACATGGCTGGTGCATCTAATAGCAGCAGTGCATTGTAAGAAGTGGTTCTCAATCATTTTCATGTCAAGGAGCTCGAAATGTCCCCACTTGAAAATATGTTGTGCCAGGGACCCCCCATAAAAGAAGATATCGTTTAGTTAGATCTGAATAATGGGGGTCCTTGAGGTTCCCTTTGAGAGCCACTGCTATAGTATCTGAAAGGAGAGGTGCTGTTTGCTGTTGACACCGCAAACAGCACCTGCGATGGGTTAACGTGTGTGAGGGTCTGAGGGGGAGGGGTGTGTGTGTGTGTGTGTGTGTGTGTGTGTGTGTGTGTGTGTGTGTGTGTGTGTGTGTGTGTGTGTGTGTGTGTGTGTGTGTGTGTGTGTGTGTGTGTGTGTGTGTGTGTGTGTGTGTGTGTGTGTGTGTGTGTGTGTGTGTGTGTGTGTGTGTGTGTGTGTGTGTGTGTGTGTGTGTACACAGATGGAGAAACGCTGATAACAGTCTCTCCTATTGTCTTACAGAGAGAGGTGGAGATCCTGATGTTTCTGAGTGCCATTGTCATGATGAAGAACAGGAGAGCCAGTGAGTACATGATGTCACATTTCATTCCTACACACGCCTACAGCTGTTCACCTAGCTTCAACTTCACTTCAGCTTCGCTTTATTTGGCAGGTGTAAAAGGGGGTGGGTGATTTTTGTTTGTTGTATAAGCTAAGCTCCCACTAATTGCAGTTACATAATAAACTCACAGGTCAGTCGCTTAAATGTTTCACTCAGCTAGAGAGACCGATGACAATCTCCAGCTTTTGTTGCTAAAACTGGGTGAAAACAAAGAAAAAAAGACTGCATAGCAGAACCAATCCAACGTCACGGGGACAGTGATGTGATTGGTTTCCAAAGCAGTGGGCATAGGTTTGATAGAGGCTGGTCTCGACACTGTTCCAGGAACTACCTGTTTGATGTCTGCCAGACGTATCGGTAGGCAGAGATCTATGATCGTCTTGCAATGCGAGACTACATGAATAAGAAGAATAGAGGAGAAAAAATATCTAACATAAAAACAGATCAAATCTAAGCAAAAACAACAAAAAGTGTGTACTAAAAAAGTCACATAATTCTTGCTTCACTTGCTCAAAGTGTCCAACTCTCTCTCACTTGCGGCTCTCAGAACACCTCATGATCCCAAAGGCCTCACTGCCGGTTGCGCCTGCCTTCTTTTCAAGTTATTTAAAAAGTCATGCATTGGTTGTAAAACTTGGACTTGGGTTAACCAAAACATCACAGCCAGGGCATCGGCACTCAACTTGGTTGGGAATTGCGTTTGGGAATTGCTAGGATGTGTCCTGACCCGACACCAGTGTCTAAATGTCTCAATGGAAGACCAAGTCCAACCACAGCAGATGTACTAGTTATATTGTAATAACATACTCTACCATAAGTAAGCTTTGCCGAGCCATGTGGCCCTGCCCTCTCCTGTTTCTGTGGTGTGAGGCAGCTTGATGCTCAAGCACAGCGCTACTCAACCCGCGGGCCGCATGCAGCCCCTCATGGTCAATTTTTTTTTCTTCTTTTTTTTTAAAGCACATGATAAAAATATACATTTCCGTTCAAATATATGGGTTGCTACATTTTTTTTCCAAAACAAACATCAATTGTTACAGGTATAATGCATAGTTTTCTATGAATTTTCGTTTTTTTTGGGGGGTTTGACCCCCATTTTCACGGTAGGTGTCCCTTATTTCAATCTCTGGGAGTTGGCAACCCTAACCTTGCCATACCTTAGCTTTTGCTGAACTGATGCCACTGGACATACACACAAAATAAACAGGTACAGTGAAAAGAATATGATGTCAAAATGTACATTTTCTTATAACAATAACAATGCGTAGTGTGTGTTACAAAATAGACAAATCCAAAATAGGACCGTCATTTTTAGCTTGCGGCCCCTTGGACTTTTGGTATTTTGCTGAGTGGCCCCTGAGCCATCTTAAGTTGAGTAGCCCTGCATGACACCAGTATGTCGCAGGGACTTAACCCCAATCCAACCCTTGATGCTGAGTGCCGAGCAGGGAGGGATTGGGTCCCATTTTTATAGTCTTTGGTATGACCCGGCCGGGGATCGAACCCCGAGCGTACACTCTAACCACAAAGCCACTGAGTTGGTACTTTACCATACAGATTGGTTAAAATAACCGTTTATTCATTCACCATAAGTTCCGGAAGGCAGCTTTAAAGCATGAAAGGTAATTGTGTGCGTTTGTGTTTGTCTGTGTGTGTCAGTCACGGTGGAGCAGCATGTGGGGAACATCATTCTGTTCAGTAAGGTGGCCAACGTTATCCTGTTCTTCAGACTGGACATCAGGATGGGTCTGCTCTACCTGACACTCTGCATAGGTCAGTACATCAACTGTATACCAATATAATACATTATGGTTTGTGTTGTGTGTTTTGTAGCATGTACATGGTGTTGCATTAATTCTTGACGGTGTACAACTGTACAAGCGTACACTTGTACAGGAGCTAAATGTGTTAAAGGTGTTATAATGAAAGCGTTTATCAGGGCCGCCCTGGTGTAGTGGTTAGAGCACACGCCTTTCGAGTGGATGTTCGTAGGTTCGAACACTGCCTGGGGTTGACGTCAGTGAGGGCATGCGGTCGCAATGCCAAATCAAATCTAGACCAGTTTTATTCAATCAGGAGACAGATACCAGTTTTATTCGATCAGGAGACAGAACCCCACAACGTTTTATTTTTCAGCTTCAGTTCTAATGTCCCAGTTCCAATTTTGTCTGCTCAATCTTTTGTTTCATCACTTCCAATTTCACTTGTTCATCCTGCATCCTTTATGAGTTCTCTCTTCTGATTGGATCAAAGTTTTGTCCCGACCTGAAAATGTATTTTCTGTCTAGTACTAAAGAGCTGGAGAGACAGGGAGACCCTTGTTACTGAACAAACACTCTATAGCAATGATTACTACCAGATTATAGAGCTATTTAACGCTTATTTTAACCTTATCACTTACAACACCTTTAAACTCTGACAGTGTATGTATGCATGCACTCTGTCCAGTGTACCAGAGACCCACTACCAACTGATAAATTATCACCTTGGATTTTATTGTGTATCAGGATGTTTATTATGCGGAATGTGTGTGTTGTCAGGAACGAATGTGTTAAATTAACACTATATTCCTGTTTTTTGTTTTCCTGTCCCATCTCATAACCCATGTTTGGGTCATCCTGACCCTGTCATATAGCTTGTATTGCAGTGACTGTGATAAGGTGTAGGTCTCTCCTGCACACACAGGCCTCAGATATACGACTAATACTCCGCTTTTGAATGAATTGTTTGTGTTGTTGCAGTGTTTCTGATGGTGTGTAAGCCTCCTCTCTACATGGGACCCGAATACATCAAGTACTTCAGTGATAAAACCATTGATGTGAGTAGCTAGATGCGAAAACATGCACCCGGTCCATCTCGGTGGCAAAAGCTCTGCACTGGTTGTTGATGAGAAGGTCTCTTCACAGCTATTGTTTATCCACGGGGAAAATGCATATTCTATGGTCTTTTTTTGTTGTTGTTTTTCATAACTTTTTTCGTCTCTTGCGTGGATATGCTTTTGTCCAACAGTGTTTTACATAGTTGTTAACCCAAAACCGGGAAAGTTTCTGTGTCATTTTAGATTTTAGCTATATATTAGGGGTGTGCCGATACACTAATTTCACCAAACGAGACGATACGATATTTGGCTCACAACTTCGATACGATTTCGATACGATACGATACGCACTTTTTTTATTATGAAAAATATATGGGGGAGAAAAAAAGAAAATGCAAACAAATAATCCTGTTTTTGCATTATTCAGACATGCGAACTTGTAGCTTTTCAGCTACAATAGCCGTTTTGAATCCAAATAGGGCAATAGTGTGACACCTTACCCGAAAAAAAACAACAACATGTTGTCACCCTTTTCACCTCGGGGCTGTTTGCATGCCTGATTATTATTGTAAAAAAAAAATTTAAACGATTTTTTTTTTTCAAAACGATACATATCGTCACGAAAACGTATCGCGATATATCGCGGGACGATATATCGGCACACCCCTACTATATATATATATAGAACATTGGTTGGCTATTAAAAAATTGCAGATCTACAAGCTCAAAAGAGCTTGTAGATCTGCTATTTTTGAGGGGAAAAAAGGGTCCCTGGAACAAAATATTTTGAGATGGGGGACGTGGCCAAACACATAGTTTTTGGGGTCCTTGACATGAAAAGGTTAGAGCACCACTGATACAGCAACATAGGTTTTTCAGAAAACTGTTTGGATTCAGAAGACATTTGTAGAATCGGCCTCAGGTCTGAATTGGTTAAAGCATGGGGGGTGCTCCAGGGGTGGTGCCTGTTGGAACGGGAGGAGTAGGACGGAGGTGCTACCTCCTCCCGGTGGGGGCTCCTCACCAACAGGAGGGCCACCAGTAAGGTACAACAGCAGTGGCAAAACAGAAAAATGCGTGGGGAAGGTAAAAAATGGCATAATGACTAAATTGGGAGAAAAAAAGGGTAAATATTGGAATATTGCCTATACTAAAAAATAAAAATGGAACATGTTGATGCATGATCCATGGTTTGCACTTAACCCATTAAGACCTGAGGCGATTCTTTAAAAAAATCTAAATCCTAACAGTTTTTTGAAAAAAAATAAAAATATATTTTTTCACGATTTTTCAAAAATAGCAGATCTACAAGCTCGAGTGCCGCGCTATGAGCTTGTATATCTGCTATTTTTGAATAGCCAAAGAAACCTAAAGTGACACAGATGCGTTCCAGGTATTAATGGGTTAACAATGTTCTCATCTGTGTCTGTGCATTCAGGACGAGTTGGAGAGAGACACTCGAGTGACGTGGATTGTGGAGTTCTACGCCAACTGGTCTCCAGAGTGCCAGTCCTTTGCATCAGTCTATGCTGATCTCTCCCTAAAGTAAGGGCTGATTTTTTTTTCCAAATGCGATCAGCGTCTTGCCAAATCACTTTGGAAATGCCATGTTTTCTCATTTAAGTCTAGGTCATCAATTCCATTTTGTTTGAACATTTCAGGTATAGTTGTGTCGGTCTCAAGTTTGGAAAGGTGGACATTGGGCGATATGGCGAGGTGTCCAAAAAGTAAGTATTTTCCTGTCTTTCAGTAAATAGATTAATGTTCATGTCATATAAACATGATCTCTTTCCAGCTCATCAACCCAGAGGAAAGACAGAATGTGGTGGAAATTGTGGCTGGAATAGAAAATTCTCTATTTTTTTGTTTCATCCTTGCCTCTGTCTCTCTATCCAGGTACAAAGTGTCAGCCTCTCCTCTGTCCAAGCAGCTGCCTTCCTTGGTGCTTTTTCAGGGAGGTATTGAGGTGATGAGGCGCCCCCAGGTGGACAAGAAGGGAAGAGCAGTGTCCTGGAGCTTTACAGAGGTGTGTGTGGGGGGGACATAGGATCTCAAAATGTGTTTATGTCAAGCACCCCCAAATTGATATGGCCACCACACCACAGACTCCTATTTGAAAAGATATGATCTGAATAGTCATTTTTGTACATGACTTCATGCAGTGACTTCCTGTTCTTCATCGATGTTCCGATGCTGGGATAACCCGCCAATGCACCCAAAACGCCAACAGTCTGGCTCCCGTTTCATGACAGCATGAATGTGTTTCAGGTTGACATTTTCTATTTTAACAAACCTACTCCCTTCCCAACAGGAGAACATCATCAGAGAGTTCAACCTCAACGAGCTCTACCAGAAATCCAAGAAGCTCAACAAGAGCAAGGGCGACAAGGTCATCCAATCGCAGTTCCCGCCTGTCCTCGAGGAGGAGGAGCCAGAGCAGGACAGCGGGGACACCCAGGCGGAGGAGTTGGAAACAAAGAAGGACAAATAAGGATCTCTTTCGGAACGCCTCAGCTGTTTGGGATGAAATGTTTCATCCTAACCTCTACTCCTCGTTTCTTTCTTTTGCTCATTTTTTTAAAGCGTCCATTTCTTCACTCCTCCCCAATGTTTCTACACCGACATGGGATTAATGTTTTCAAAGGAATGTTATTATTTTTGTTTTTTGTTTTGGCAGGGTGGACACCCCTCTGAAACAGATTACAGACTCTATAACACTAAAGCTCTCCATTTCAAATCATCCATGCAACCCTGACTGTCCGGCAGTAGAGGAACCATAAGTGTGAACTTAATAACTTAAGCCCTATATAGGCTACTTCATTGTATGACAAATAGCAGATCTATAAGCTCACAATGCATCGCAGCTTGTTGTGTGCTTGTAGGTGCACTATTTTGTGAACTTGTTTTGAATAGTTTTTTTTACATTTTCGCTTATTGTCCCAAATATGGACGGCAGGTTGAAGCTGTTTAAAGTGGGATGTTCCATTTTGAAAGCGAAACAGTGAGCAAGTGTACTCTTAAAGGTCTATATACACCAGGGGCACGAAAAACTAAACGGTCCAAAAATCGCTGGCGAGTATTTAGCATAAAAATTCATATAGTTTGTCTCATCCATACAGGTTTATGCCTTAATTTGCGGTGAAAAATCGACCTAATTCTGAATCAAAACTGTGTCGCTTTATATTTGCGTTCTGATTTACTCACACAAACAACAGTTTGAAAAATATATATTTTCAGGCAAATTAAGCGCACGAATAAAGTTGCACGTGTAAAAAGTCACAAGGTTAGTACCGGTATATGCTTTGAGCGACAAGTGTCAAACGATGCATTGTACCACGTGTCTCACAACATTTCGTTTTGAGCATTCAGACTGTGACTCTCCGAAAGCGTCGCCACAAAATGTAAACAAGGAAGTGAATGGACTCTCGTGCAACTCTGTGGTAACGGACCTTATTTCATCTTCCCAACCAATCAAAGTATGCAACATCTTAAGTAGGCGTCTGCGACCATCTATTTTCCCTATGGAACGTGACACCCTCTGAGAAGGCCATCCTCGACACATTTTGGTTGTTTTGATGTCACTTTCGTCATGCGATGCGTCATTTGACACTTGTCAGCATTAATTGACCTTAAGATGGGAGATTGTGGAGCACGTGTGCGTTTCTTTGAGGATGTAATGGATCCAAACATTTAGATCAATTCCTGTGAATGTGTTGTGTAGATGTGCTGTTTGTGTGGGTTCATGGCATGTTATTTCCATTTCTGAACCCATTAAAACTTGATGTTTGACTGAATACATCCTGATCTCGTGAAACCATGCGGTGAAAAAGAGTGATGAATAAGGGAACATGTTTTATGTTGTTTAGTTTTTTTAGACTTTTTCCTTCGCTTTTTTAACATTTTCTAATTTGCTGAATAAATTTTTTTTTAAAGATTTTAATATAAACTAATTTAAATCTAAAGTGTACATAAAAGTAGACTTTTGAGTGAGGTTTTTTTTTATCACGAAACCTTGCAGTGTTACACTTTGAGGCTTGTCACATTTTGCGCTCAAACTTCAGAACAGTAATGCCTAATTAATACTCCATAGTCACGACATGTTGTTACCTTAAATCACTTCATGTCGGCAAGCGACACTGGCATGCGATGGAGTGTAAATTACGTTTAAGGGGTGCCACAACAACAGGAGCCTGGTGGTGTTGTTAAAGGTCATTAACAGTTGTTAACGCGCTGTTTTTCAGGACATGAACACAAATATGTAGTCGTTGAGGACATGCTGAGATGAGCATGCATAATAATTGTTTTGACATTCCTTTTATCTCTAGCATTCATTCATTCTTTTGTTTCTTGTTTGTTGTTTTTTCTTCTGTCTCAACAAGCAAATTGAATTTGTCTGTATTTAGCAAACAACGTCAACAGAATAATTAGTTTGTACCGTCCATAATTTCAAACCTTTGATTGTTGTTGTGCACACACAAAGCACGATATAACTCTAAATATACAGTTTTTTTTTATCTTTAAAAACTCAAGTGGATGGCAGAGTCTACAACACAACTATAATGACAATGGTATACAATATAATTAGTGTTTGGTGTGGACGGCCCATTAGACTGTGCGTAGAGAATCCTGAGTGTGAATTTAACTCTTGTGTGTACAAATGTAAAGGGTCCATTTTGGTTACAAAACACTTTTGGTTGGTTGTGTGTTAAATTAAGACTGAGGATTTTCTGTGTATCTTGCAGGCAATCATTTTCATCTTAACAGTTCAGGGGTAAATACTATTTACACTACTATTCTCTCCATACTGCAACAGGCTGTGATCAGGCATGACACTCCTCTCCACGGTGAAAAAACTGTGTTAATTTAACTTTGAGAGTGTACCCTGCTGCTGTTTTAACCTGAACTGGAAAGCTAAGAAAATACAAAATCAGCCTACGGTTTCAAGCCCTTTTAATGGACATGACAGAGTAATCTTACTGTGCAGTACTAATAAACAATTAAACATTTAAAAGTAGTCTAAATTCTGGACAGGGCCTGAGTCCATGGATGAGTCCAGATGGTCCATATAGCATACGTAGTACGTACCCACCATTCCAAGTCAAATGCCAGTCCACGAAATGCTATGAAATATTATAAATGCATGCTCAGAAATATGGTCAAACGTTTTATGCTGCCTATACTGCTGCTACAGTATTTCGATTTTATTTTAATATTGTTCATGCTACATGAACAAACATCCTACTGTAGGTTATTTTTTTAAGGTACGATCCATTCCATGTTTTTCTTTTCTGTTTTGGAGACTTTCATTATAGCATAAAAGCAAACAAAAAGAAAGTTACCAGTAATTCATTTGCACCGGAATTGCATTTTTCTTTATGATAACCCTCTGCTGCAAGCTGCATGGTGCAGGATCATGGGTTTTGCTGGCCAGTTAGCCCATGGCTACTATTTGTCTGACCACTTATTTGTACAATTATACCCATAACGCTGAGATTTGAGTCTGAAAGACGGAGCATTCCTTTTCAAGAATCATGGCCTTAGGGTTTTAAACTTTTGATTCATTCCCGTTGTATTTGTTTTTCGGCATTTTCTGATGGAAAATGTACCGTTTCACACTAACGGTGCCATCATCGCCTGTTCAGTTCTGCTGTTTGTCAACACTGTGAAGTGGTATCCCTGAAGGAGCATTTTTATTACTAACTGTGTGTACTTGTGTTTAACTGATTGACCCTTCACTTATCATGTTGTGCTTTTGTTTTGTTGTCAGGCCATCAGTCTACTGTACATATTCTTCTGGCATCATTTTTCTTTGAGTTGCACTGAATTGAGCAGCACAGTGTGTATACAGTACACACAGTAAAGTCCTCAGGGTTAACTTACTGTAACTCTGAGATGGGTTCCATTTGTACATTCTCTGAGTTACAAATGGATTAATTGGCACTGAGGATTTTACTTGGTGCTCATGTAAGGGGATGAACAAGCCTGCTGAAAATGAATGAAAGTCTGACCTGTTTTTGTTTTTATGCAATAAAACAATGTGCACATGAACTCTATCTCATTTGCTCTTATCAGTGTGTATTTGATATTAATATTGATTCAAATTCATTGTTACTAGTGTGACACCATAGTTCATCTGACTATCAGATGAAATGGATGAAAACTACTTTGATTTGTTTATTCAGGCACAGGTACCATCACATTATAGTGGGTTAGTTGACACCAGCATAATGCCAAACAGTAGGACTGCACGGTTATGGCTGAAATTACAATCCAGATTGTGATTAATATTGTAATCCTGACTATTATTACCCATATAAACACTGTTTTATACTTCATCATATGGCGGTGTCACATGAAAATAGCCGATCTAAAACGTTCCCAAAATATGTAAGCCAGTTTGAAAGCGGTTATACAGTAATATGATTATTGATTTTTAAAAATATGATTTTGTCTTTGTTTCTCGGTATATCATTGGTCAAATTGTCCATAATGTCCAGTGATTTCATTGTTCTGTGAGCCTGATGGAAGGGGAAATGTGTGCAAAATGTTCTTGTTAAAAGAAATGAACACTTAATGGTGAGGAGGCAAGGTCCAACAGTATCCAATCAAATTACATGTTTGAATTATTTGTTATATATTCCACAATAACATAATTGTGAAATGATGTCATAATTTAATTATAACACAAAATCACACTTTTCAATATAGCGATAGAGCAAATGTATGTGCGCTAAAATACTAAGGTCCTCCTGTCTAGTTCATTCAGTCATGTTCATGTGTTGAGGTGCATCAGTTAATCAAACTAATCGATTTGATAGAATCATTTTTACAATGGATAATTTTATAAAACTATTAATATAATAAATAATAAAAAATATCCCTATTTTGGGCATGTCATAGGTGAAACGTAAAAAAAATAAATAGACCATCTACAAGCTGTGAGCTTATAGATCTGTTATTTTCACATAACACCATCAAAGTATAAAATAGCACTTAAGTGGTTCATTGATCTGCGCTTCTCGAATATTCGATTAATCAAAACAATCGTGGAATAATCGAGAGTTGCAGCCCTATTCATGTGGTATGGTGATGTTCTTATCTCAAAAGAGTTGACAAAAGACATCTGACCTGTTTCATTGAGTTTATTATCAATCCTCAAACACATACTTAAACACGCCCGCACGCATACACACACACACACACACATACACACACATACTTGTACGCGAATGAAGCTATACAGTACACCTCTTGTTTCTTCAATGGAAAACATAAATTTAACACTTTGTCTTAATCAAACGTATCGACAATGTCGTGTTGCATGTCAAATACGCTGGACCGCTGCCTAAAATCTCCACCATCCATCCCTGTCACTCACTGTCCATCAAGAGTAGGCTAGTGTCCTGTAACTTTGTCTTTAAATATACCAACGTAAAATTAAAATTAAACATTTTGAAATGAAACATGGACAAAAAGAGAGTTTCTTGTTCTGTAATCTGGTAGATTTAGCCAATGGAAAGTTGTATTTGCATGTTGTGTATCGATTGACTTGGCAGTCCAGGGAATGCCAAACTGATTTATTTTATTTTTCAACTAATTTGATGTATAGTAGGACAAATGTATGCGACTGCAAAGACAAAATCGAAGTGGGGGGAGGCGGATATCCGCTGTAGTTTCTCTTTGCATTGTCTGTACGGCAGAAGCATTTGAAAAGTGTGTGAGCCAACAGTCTATTGTGCCTGGTGAAGGTCTCCGGAAAATGTTGTTTCCCATGAAACTTATTTTGCATTTGAAGACTGTGTATGGGAGTCTGACTTCTCCGACGCATCATTCATACTGTGCAAAAGTCTCGCTCCTTTCAAAGATGTTTAGGGTAACATTTATGATGTCAAGTTTTTTAAATTAAAAATTATATTTCCTTGTGGTGTGCTTAATTTATACCATGTAATTAAAACAGCCACTGGACACACAATTTGCTAAATAAGCCAAATAAAGTGCTCCTTCTGGTTTTCAAGTAGGAATGTTGGTGCTTGTGTCCTTTAAAAGGGCAAATGATGGGACACCCAAGTGTGCATGATTTGTAATGTCACCCTTTTGCTCATGTCTGCTAAAGGCTAAAATAGCTGATCTACAAGCTCACAACGCATTGCGACAGGTTGTGAGCTTGCAGATTGGTTATTTTCAGAGCTGGAAACCGTCATAGGACGGAGTAAATATTAAGCATAAGCCTGTCAAAGTTATTGATTCATGATGACACATTTTACACGGCATCTTTTGTTTGCTTGGATCAGCGGTTTTCAAAGTGGGGTCCCCAGCCAAATGAGTAGTTTAATTCAATTATAATTCAATTCACTTGAAATTCACCATTATCACCATTATGAATCTATTTCTCATTAAATGTTTAGTCATTTTAATTTAATTTAAACCAAAACACTTTCATATCAGCTTCCCTAGGACA
This sequence comes from Gymnoscopelus braueri, assembly GCF_963280865.1. Taxonomy (NCBI): domain Eukaryota; kingdom Metazoa; phylum Chordata; class Actinopteri; order Myctophiformes; family Myctophidae; genus Gymnoscopelus; species Gymnoscopelus braueri. The sequence continues at coordinate 15,083,392 of NC_137604.1, forward strand.
GTGGTCTGTGAGCTTGTACACCTGCTATTTTTTAACAGTTTCGAAAAATCTTGAAAGTGTTTGGAAACACAAATCTTCTATTCTGGGGGTCCCTGGCACAAAGTATTTTCAGATAGGGGTCCGTGGCCAAATACATAACATTTTTGGGGTCCTTGACTTGAAAAAGTTTGAGGAAATGGCCTAAGTACCTCACTAATAGTTTGATTACCCCCCTGGCTTAGACGACCACATTAGTCCATTCCCAGCACTGAAGTAGTAAACAAAACATAGGTTTGAAAGGTAAAGGAAGACCTGATGTATAACATCATCTCATAACATCTCATACGTTTTTCAACCTTTTATTTCAAATGCATGACGCTGTCGGGCAGAAACCTTGTAGCCTACTTATATTTTGTACTTTTGTCATATGACAGTGGCACGCCAAAGTAGGGGAAACAGCCAATCTACAAATCTAAAAGAGGAACGCAAGGTTGAAAGTTGTTAAGTGTGTCTGTTTTATAACCAATGAAAAGTATTAACGAGCTGGTGACCAAATAAATAACTACATAGGATCCATCGGAACACAGGTTCATTTTTCCATTTCCTGAAAAGTAACAATTATGAACATACTGTACAAGGTTTCTACCCAACAGCTACGATATGCTTCGCTCAAACAAAGGACATTGCATTTTCATCACTAGTTCTCATTGGCCGAACATAATTATTTCGGGACTAGGCTGCAGCCTCCGTCAACCACAAATGAGCGAGTGGGGGCGCAGGTATGTTTCGTTACGATCCTGAATTTAAACACCACCGATCCCTTGGAGCAATAGTAAAAAACTCTTCATTTATCAACAGCTATTTTCTTTTTTTATATAAATTCATATAAAACAATTTCAAATTAAATTAATGAAATAAAAAAAGACAACAAATTTCTTTGATTTCCAAGGCAATTGCTCTAAGGTTTTTTTGTTAGTTTTTTTTTCTCCTAGAAAAGGCTGCCCCGTCTTAAAGACCCCAACAACAAATATTAAACACCGTTTCCTTGTTCACTTTAGCATCCTTATCTCCGATTGGTCGAAAGACAGCCGACAGCATGGTCCACAGCCAATCCCAGTGGCCCATTAGTGGCTAGTAGTACTAGTGCATGCTGCATGAGTCTATTACAAATGCCACTGCTTTTGTTTTTGTTTTGTTTTTTTTCCTTCAGGAAATCCACATTTAAATCACATAATTCTGTACAAACACGGAATCATATACACACCTAGGAATAAATCAATTGAATGAAACAAGGGGATTCAGCGGTTCTTTTCTTTTTTTTCCCAGCATCACCTTTTTCTTCCCTCCTGATGAAAAGGCAATAAGCTCCTCCACGATCAATAGGTTCACAAACACAGCTCCCTCCTGCAATCACCAGAACGTTAAGAGTCTCGTCTCTCGTGGTGCATGGTTGGCTGGGAGGTGTGTGTGTGTGTGTGTGTGTTTGGGGGGGAGGGGGGGTGACAGAAAAGCACTGTGGTTGCTCGGTTACCAAACTGCCAGGGTTTTGTTTCTTTGCGGTGTAGTTCCTTGATTGTACAGGAAATACTTGAGCGTCCCCAGAAGGAAGGAAAGTGTGATGGAGGTCCCCAGAAGGATAAGAGTGAAGGCAAAGTGTGTGAGAGGAAGAAAGAGGGATAATGCCTGGGTTTTCATTTAGGCCCCATGCATGCACCACAGAACAACACTTTTAATTGGTTAAATAAGGTTTCTTCTAGGCCCCCGTCCCCCGTCCCCCGTCTAGGCAAAATGAAAATTTGACGATTCTCTGTTTTGGTGGAGGCTTTTAGAAAGGGCCGATAGAGCACAAGTATTTTCACTATGGCTGACACCGGAGGGGAACATGCCCCTTTCGTGGTGTTAAGAGCCACACCCTGAGGCCCCACACAGAATAAAACCCTAATCCTTTTAAAAATCCCTTTAGCTACATCAGGTCTGGACACCCAGGCAACCCTATATACCCCCCAGGGGTCTATAATACCCCCCTCTCTACACCAAATCTCTTTGCCTAAAATAGCAGATTGGCTATTTTCACTTATTATTATGACATGCCTAGAATAGACGCGCTAGTGTTCATGTACTCTGACTGTGCAGCCAGAATTGGTCCCGTTCGATGCGAGTCCGGTCCCAGGTGGGATGGGATTGCAGCGTTATATGGCTGAACTGAGACCGGTCTCTCAACGTGGAATGAAATGGGTTTCACGGTGCCGTCCACTTAGCAGCCCGGTCCAGGCTTCAACTCGGTCCTAGTCCACGTCAGCCGTTACCGGCAACATTACAGTTTGTATCGGGGTTTAGTTCAAATTAGCTCCAGAAAGTTTTAAAAAATGAAAATACAAAAAAAAAGTAGCTCCACTCGTTCGCTATTCCCTGTCTTTCTCTGCCTCTGGGACACTGGTCTGCAGTATGAACATACAAAAAGACCCAAAAAGAACGCCCAAAACGTCCCCTTCTTTCGCTCCGAATGTCACAAAAAACAGGAGGTATCTTTCAGTCCGGTTCAATTCCTGTCATTTTCTTTGGGACGTCCCGTCTGTCCGAGGTCAGACTGAAATCTCATACGTGGTTCCCCCGACTCCCGTCACCTTCTTCACTCCGCCTCCTTGCGGCTTGTGGGCGGGGCTCGGCGCGGACCCGCCGGCACTGGGATAGGCTGCTCCCCCGGGACGCGTGGACAAGCCGACTGGGTGGGAGGGCGAGGAAGGGGCGGAGCAGGGAGCGGAAGAAGAAGAGAGGGCCTGGCCGCCGTTGGGGCGACTCAGAGGTTTCATCTGGATGGGCTCATCCCTGATGGAGAGAGAGGGAGGCAGAGGAGATAGATGACAGCAGCATCAGTACCGGGTTTAGAGCAAGTATTTAGTTCATATCTTTAATCACTTCAACCCTCTTCTTAGTAAAAAAATAAAAGGACTTGAGTTACAACTGTACAGTACTGTCCTTGAACCGCTTTTTTCTCATCTACATCAAAAATAGCCCACAGAGCTTGTAGATCTACTATTTCCCCCCCCCAGAACAGGCATGCTGAGGTTCAAGTGGTTAATGAGATGTTCTTGACAAAACAAACAAGGTAAATGCATTTGATATAACTGGTGTTGAGACCTCTACTGGGCCTGAATAGGCTCTGTGTATAAGTGTGGTCCCGGGTTTCCAGAAGGTGATTGGCTCAGCAGCAGATTTGAACTGGAAGCACATATGAAGGTGTCATAATGTGCTTCTGTTTCAAATCTGCTGCTGAGCCCATCAAACGAAAGCTATGGGACACTGAAATAGGTAATGCCACCTTCTGGAAACCTACAGTTATGCACAGAGCCTATTCTGCGACCACAGGAGCGGAGAGGAAACAACGCAAAAGACAAACGACACGAACATACCAGGATGTACCAGGACCGAAAACACACACAGCACAGTGGGGGAGGGGCGGTGACGAGACGGAGGACTAAACACCACGAATGAGCGAAACACAAGCAAAGAGAGGAAAAAAAAGGAAGAACTCACAGGCTACCTGGCAGGAGAAGAGGATGAAGAAAAGAAGGGAAGAAGAAGAAGAAGTGGAGGAGGAGCAGCAGTCATTTTAGGTAGTTCAGGTTGTCAGACAGGCAGGCAGGAGGGGTGGGGGGCGGGGCTTAGTGGCGGGCAGGAGAGAGAAAAAAAGTAGCCGATCGTCCCCCGCAACCGGCGGGGCGTCTTATACTCACTTCGGCGCTTGTATCCCTCCGCCCATCCCTCCTCCTCCTCCTCCTCCTCCTCCTGCCCCCGCGGCGTTGGCGCTGGCCGAGGCCGAGGCCTTGCGGACCAGCCGGTACTGCATCTCGGCGGCCGCCGCGCTCGAGTACGACAGCGACTTGCCCAGGGGCGGGGCGTGGGGCGCGCGGGGCGGGTGGGTGGTGTTGGTGGAGGAGGAGGAGGAAGGCGGCGGCAGCGGCAGCGGGGTGTCGGTGGAGCGCGTGCGGTAGGGGTAGTGGTGGGGGGCGTGCGGCGCCGAGAAGCGGGGGGGGCGGGAGGAGGAGGTGGCAGAGGAGGCGGTGGAGTGGTGGTGGTGGTGGTTATGGTGGGAGGAGGAGGAGGACGAGGAGTGGTGGTGGTGGTGGTGGCCGGGCGCCGTGGCGGACGAGGAGGAGGAGGGCGGGGCGGCGGCGTGCGGCTCGCTGAGCAGCCTCTCCCGCTCGGGGGGAGGCGGGGGAGGCGGGGGCGAGGAGGAGGAGGAGGCGGTGGAGGAGGCGGAGCGGTGGAGGTAGGGCGGGTGGTGCGGGAGGTGGCCGGCGGTGCGGTGGTGGTGGTGGTGGTGGTGGTGGTGGTGGTGCGGAGACTGCGAGGACGACGAGGACAGGAGGGCGTCGGCCTCGCGCTGCTGGGCCGACAGGAAGGGCGAGCTGTAGCCCGCCGGCGTGCGCGGCCTCCCGGGGGGCGGGGAGAGCTCCATGGCCGCCGCCGCCGCCGCCGCCGACGGGTCGAAGTCGCCGCCTCCGCCTCCGCCCGCCAGCAGGCTGTCGTACGACAGGCTGTTGCGCGACGGGCGGTGGGACGGCGTCTGATTGGCCAGGCTCTTGTAGCTGGCCGAGGTGGCCTCGGAGGCGGGGCCCCCCGCCGCCGTGTGGGCGGAGCTGGACGAGCGCGAGGCCCCTCCCCCCGACAGGACGGCCGGGTCGGAGAAGGAGGGGTAGGACCGCCCGCCCAGGGAGTAGCCGGGAATGCCTACTCCTCCTCCTCCTCCCCCTCCTCCTCCCTCCCTCCTGTCCACGGCTCCTCCTCCTCCTCTCTCGGAGAGAGGGTCTCGGCCGTCCAGGCTGGGCTGCGAGCGGAAGCCCGGCTGCTGGCCCGCCTGGATGAGAGAGGAGGAGGAGGACTCCCTGGCACTGCCCACACTCTCCCCCCGACTCAACTAGAGAGAGAAAGAGAGAGAAAATAGTGAGTAGGGAGTGGAAAGGCAAAGAGAAAGCAGAGAGAGGGAAATTTAGGTTAAAAGTGAAGCGTGTGTTCTTCCATAATGACAAAACAGCTGGCATAATAGCATCAACCTGTTATGACACCATATTCTTACACATGAACGCCCTCTAGTGGTGAAATACTGACAAAGCATCTGCTGACTTCACTTAATGTTTAATAAAGTTCAGTCAGGAAACGCCACTTGTCTCCATTTACCTGTTTAACTGTATGTCAGTTAAAACAGATTTTTTGTTGGTTTGTTTGTTTTTAAGTGAGAATGTATCAAGTTTGCACAACCTCCACCATCCGGAGAGAAATGCCCATCACCATTAAGTGTGTATAGATGTAACAAGAGGAGAGTGGAGAGATGGACTGCTGTTATGCAACATTTAACAAGCATGTCATCCGTAAAAAGCTGCGGCCAGCTCTCAGTTCACGCTTGAACGTGACAGTCACGCTAGTTGTGTGGCCGCTACAAAAAAAATGAGAACCTGAGGTGTGGCATACTGTGCCAGGGACAGTAACCAAATGTTCTATCAAAGCAGCAAAGGCAGAAATATGAAATCTAAGCCACAATGTTTACATTACAGGCACATTTACATGTTGCCACAAGTCTGCTGATACTGTGATGTCATTATCTAAGCTGTGTCATTTAGTGTTTTGGAATTGTTATCATCTATGTGGCACTTGCGCTGACACATACAGAACCAAGACTGTGGCATTGCCTCTTTAAAATGTTCACCCATTCCTCCTGTCACTCAGAACCAAACTCTAAAGTGATAGGATTAATGTTTTTTTGGAGTCGGACATGGTACTCAACAAGAAAACCTGTGTTGGTCACAACACTCGCTTCTATCTTTCTCTCTCCCCCCTCTCTCGCCTTGCAGAGCTGTCCTGATTAGTTAGTGACATCAGGTATGTATATTTTTTTGATAGGCTGGTTGAGGGCCCTGGAGCAGTCTCAGAGCATTTCATTTATCATTACCTGCAAGAATGTAATAACATTTTATTAAATAAACAGGTAATCTAGTTTTGCTTACAGACTAACATTCAAAACCTCAAATAAACTGCAAGAAAAGACAAAAGAAAAAAGCCAAGAGGATTCATTTTCAGCTACAGTGACACTTTCTTCAACAGCCAAGGCAAAAGCTGTAGGAGTACATCTTAACACCATCTACGGTACCATGTACCTCAGTGAGGCACAGTCTTCACATACTGCATGTTCAAAATTGATAAAATAAATAAAAAAAAAACAGACAGACATGACAGGGCAAATCACAAAGGAGTGACTCCTAGCTAAATGTGAACACAAGGAGAAGAGGGCACTGGAGGTTTGTTAACCACTTAAGCACTATTGTATAATTTCTTTGTCATAAAAGGGTGTCCCGTGATGAACGTAAAGAACAAGCTCACAAGGCAGTGCTTGTAGATCTGCTATTTTTGCTATTCTAAGTTTTGAAAGTTTGTGAAACCTTGTGAAAATGTTCATCTATAATTGCATGCCCAAAATAGGGACGCCAGGATGAAAGTGGTTAAAAAACTAAAGGAGAAAGTGTGACTGACACAGGGTGGGACAACAGATGCTAAGACCTGGGAAGCTAAACAAATCACAGGCTACAAAGAGTGTATAAAACATTAGCACCATGGAGATGGTGCCATTTGTAACTGGCTAAGTTGCATTTATTTCTATATAGTAACATTAATTCTGTGAACAGAAATGCAATTAAATACTAAGAGGACAGGCTAATATTTTGTACACTAAGTGGTTATCTGAATACAGTTTGAATGTTTGAATTTGAGGTGTGCTTGATTCATCTTAGTTGCCAGATTACAGGGATTTGATCCAAGCATCACAAATTGTAAGATGTAATGTTCATTAAATTATTCAAATAAAAATAATTATGATTACAGTCATACCCACCCCCTTTTTCTTTTGTAAAATATGTTTATAACAGTCACATCTTTACTAGCAATTAAAATAATAATACTCCTAATGATCATTTCTGTATCAACTACCGTACTATGCTGCCTGCAATGTGCAAAGAAAAATGTTTTCTGCATGCCAGAAATGGTTTATTCAGCAATATTTTAGTGAGACGTACTAAGTCTTGGATTATACAGCACGAGTAGTATGAAACTTTGCTATGGACAAAAGTGACATTCATGATGTTACGAATGATCTCTGGTCAACTCTATTGTATCTGAAACAGATCTCGTCTTTAGTTGGGATTTGTCCTCATGAAGGCATGAAAGAAAGTTAAAAAAAAAAGAAGCCATTTCTTCAGGCATTTGCAGGCAACTAGGGATGAGTAAATGATTCAAAATATTTTAAATGTAAACAATTAAAAAATATCACAAATGTTTGGGCAAGTTAAGACAAATCAAGTGCTACTCTTGCATTTTCAAAGTATTCAAAATGCATTCCAAAGTTTCCTACCTGGGTTCATACTATACTAGTCTATACTATACTAATCCTGAGTGTTAATGGTTCCATTTGTACACTCTCAGAGTAAAATTCACACCCAGGATTTTACTGTGCACAAAAAAAGGAAAGGTTGACAGACAGGACTAGAAGCTTTCAGAACATGCACTTACTGATACTGATCGACAGAAAGCCACTGAGAAACCAAATCAAGACAGACGACAGGAAATCAAAACAACAGAACAGAAACAGAAGATGTGTTAGCCATCAGTTTGTAATGACAAATCAAATGAAACGAGCTGAGTCATGGGCAAACATCTCACATGCAAGGACATGGCGTGCTCTCTCAAGGTCCTTATACACCGGGAGTGTCACGGATAAACAATCCAAAAATGCATGCATCATGAATATTTCATATCTAACTATTAATTTGGTGTGCCGGTCGGAATATAATTATGTCGCTTTATGGCCAGGTCAAAAATCACGTTCTGAGTGGATGTTCCCATGTCAGCACAGCTTTTTAACTAAATAAATGCACCCCACTGTGTAAGGACCTTCACTCATACACAGTTTACAGATACATCAAAACAAGTGATTTGAGAACGTTTGTATGCTACGTTTGAGTGCCTAGAATCAGAGAGAAAACAAGTTTATAAAAGTCAACAGATAGTTAAGTGATAACAAGTTATCCCTGCATTTGGGTAAATCTGAATGTAGCGTTTTTGCTTCAAGGCACAATTTAAGGGAGTTGTCCAACTTTTCAGTCGGATGTAACAGAGTTCAACTCCAGGAGAAAACTTCACTTACTTATCTAGGCTGCATATTAGATCAGCGATGGCTCTCTCAGTCATTGGCAAGATCCCTGCAAGGACTAAGTTCTTAGCTAGGAGAGCCAAATTCCTAGATAAAACCACCATGAGGACACTGGCCTCAGCATTACCGGTAGTTCAATGCGATTTTGACTACACCTGCCTAACTTGGTATAGTCGCATATAAAATAAAAAAAAAGTGTTTGTAGATCGGCTATTTTTGATCATTGTTTCCCTTTTCTACACATCAATATGCCCAAAATATGGAACCTTCACAATAACGGACATGGGTGTAAAACTGTCCATCCTGTGTGCGCGTGTGGATGCGCGTGTGTGCGTGTGCGTGTGCGTGTGTGTGTGTGTGTGTGTGTCTACATGGCTACCTGGTTGGCATAGGCATGCGTGAGCGCCGTGTGGTTCTTGCCAGGACTGTAGGTGGGTCTGTACTTGTACATTGTGGGGGTTGGCGGGGCTTTGTTCAGCAGACTGCTCTCTGTAAGACAGCACAGGGGAGGAAGAGACAGAGAATATAACATGAAAAGAACAATGGAAATTGTGTCTACTTGACAACTTAAGCCCTGTTTAAACATTTTTGCCTATAAAAGACATGCCCAAATAAAACAGGGTTTTAAAGTGGTTAAGTTATGTAGATCCGGGATCCACATGGGAAAGGCGTGGCTCCAATGTGGATCTTGGATTTCATGTGACCAGCCTCTGACATCAGTCATTTATGACGTCAGTTGTGACCATATTTGGGCCAGGTTTCAGCCTGATCACAGCCTCATTGACTACCATTATAAAATTAAGTTCAATATTATTTATAAAGCAATAGTGGAGGTACTTCTGTGGCCTACTGGCAGTGTGCACAAGACATTCGGTGGTGATCAGTCCAGCAGTTTGTGAGATTAGCTCTGGACATGAAGACACACCGACCCGCTAATAGACGGCTAGGCTCCTGCAGAGCCACACCATAAAAAGGGTTGGTACTGTAGACCAATGTACGGAGTAAGAGCTGTGTTAATCAGATTGCTATTGAAGTGTAACTAACCCTCTGTGTTGCCTCTGGACAGTCCAGGGTAGCGCAGCTCTGGCTTAGGAGGAGGAGGAGGCTCTGCGTCACATGACTGACTCTCCATCATCTCCAGACTGGACTTGGACTGCAAAGGAAGGGGAAAGAGAGAGAGACGATCACGTTAACACTCTGGCATGGAAAAGTGACTCTAAGTACTGACAAAATAACCACAGGGTAGGGCTGGACAATATATACATTTTACTGTAAATCGATAATATCGTGATATGATATGGTCTAGGATTTTAGATTGTGTGATATGTTGTGAGTGTTCATTACTTAAGCCTTACTTAATAAGACTTTTTTTTTTTAATCAAAGAATGTGAAAATAGCCAATTTACAAGCTTCCAACCCATCACGTCGTGACGCGGTTTGAGCTTTTGTATCGGCTATTTTCACTATCGTTGGAACATTTTTGAAAAAAAATACATAAATAATTATATCGTCACAATACGATATATCGAGGTATTTGGCCAAAAATATAATGATTTGATTTTGTCCATAACGCCCAGCACTACCACAGGCCTTGTTGCTTTTTGGTGAATCAGCTATGTCTATGGTTGTTGATTCAGCAGAAAGAGAATCCCAGCGTTTCCAGCTGAAGGCTCACCCTGTGCAGCTCTCCCTGGATACCGTTGTCCAGGATCTTAGCAGCCAGCTGGGCCTCTGTGAGTTGGGGCCGTAGAAAAGGTGGCTGCACGCACACGCTCTTAGCAGCCTTCTTCCTGCCTAGATACCTGGAGAAGACAGACAGGCAGATTAGCAGACAGACAGACCTTTTATTGATCCCAAGGGAAATTCAGTTGTCATGGCAGAACCGCAGCAAGGATGAAACAAAGATACAGGTAAGAGTAGAGAACAAGGACAAAATACGTAGTAAAAATAGCTTCACAATATAATATGTTGTTAATTGGGCCCAAAAGGGGACAATGCATCAACGATAGGGGACAACATGAAGGGGACCGTTTGGTTTATTGGAGAAAAGTATAAATAATAATAATAAGAGAGAAGATGTCTAGATAGAGAGAGTGGGTGTAAAACAGACTAGTATACCTGGGTGCTTGTGAGCTGCACAGGACATGGGAGACATTCTTCCAACAACCGTTGGTGAAGGGATTGACACCTCCTCTGAACTTCCCTGTCACCTGAGCACAGAGAGAGAGAGAGAGAGAGAGAGAGAGAGAGAGAGAGAGGAGAGAGAGAGTAGAAATAAAGAGAGAGTTACAATCTTATTTCTTGAGGGGCTCACGCAGACACCAAAATTACATTAACATAAACTCAATTTGTTACAGCATTTTTCATAGACTTGTGCTAGGAGAATTGTGCAGCAGTGTCACCGAACATTCTGTACAAGCTGTAGAGAGCAGACAGGCTCAAAAAGTACTCACCAAGATTAATCAAAGAACAGGTTTATTTTTTTGCCAGTTTCAGATAGGAGCTGTAATTCAGCCTCACTCTGATTACGCCTGTGGCCTACTGGTTGTTCATGGTGCAATGGTATCACAAAGTACCTTGGAAGTAGGCTCTAAGCTTCTTAGAAATACATCAATAAGGATTATTCAGAATTTCCCCATGAGAACTCAACTTTGCATTGGGCGGTTGATAGTAGACGATCAAGTCTCTGAGATTGAGTTGTACACTGAACAGACAGTAACATTGTTCATGGCATGCTGCTGTCCCTAAATACCTAATGAAATACTATAACCACATGAGGGATGTTCACAGATATTCCACTTAAGGGCCACTCCACGGAAGAGTAACCGAGGCAGAAGCAATACTGTGGAGCAGGTTGCAAGAAAATCTTGAGACAATCTGTTGTTTGGGAGGTTTGAAGCTGGTGCTTAAAAAAAGCCTTATAGGTCAATTATAGAAGGATGCCACGTCTGTTGTATTGTTTTAGTGTAGGATTGATGTATTTATTGATGATGTACAGAACCACAATTTAATACACTCAGTGGCTGTGTACGTAGGCAGAGGTGATTATTAGATCTGCTGTCCTGCCCGTTCCCTAACGGACCACATTGGAAATGCATTAGCCTTTGGGCTTTATTATGTTATCCTGACGTTTTTGTTTTGTTTTGAATGATGGTGCTGTTTTGGCTTTCAGAGCAGAGCTGTATATTTAAATTGTCTACTATAATCAATCCCTAAATCAATCAGCCGCACAGGGACCCAAAACAATGATTACAACTCTAATTACAACATATTAATCCCCTTTCCCGTTCGCATGTAAAGCCAGTGATCTACTGGTATTTTTCATTTTGGCGTCCTGTGGGAATAGGCACAGATTAAAATGCTAGTATATTTCATACTGCCAATCTCACAGCTCCTTTAGAGACTTCTGAGCAAACTGACCAGGAGGCAGAGTTATCTAGTCTGAATCAAATTTGAGATATTTTCAAGCGCACAGTAATCAAAAGGGCATGTGCCCTCAAATCCAAGCACTTCAAAGACCTTGTCCTTCAAAAAGGACGCCTTCCACTTTTTGATATCGTTTTAGAAGTAGACTCGAGAGGACAGAAAAATAAGCGTGATTACTCCCCCATTACTGTTCATATTCATTGAGAAGACACACGCAGGATTTTAGCCAGCAATTTAGTTGTTAAGACAATTATTTCCTTCCCACACATTTCTGACTGTGCTGCCACTGTACCCTGCTTATGTTCAGAATAAAACAGCATAAAAGCAAATAAGTATTGCTTTCTATTTGAGAACACTTGTTTTTGATTTAATTGTAACACTACTGTTATCTTCACTATTTATTATTATTCCCCCCGTTCTTCTAACACTACTAACACTATCAACGCTCTTAACACAACTAATACTTTAACACTATGAACACTTTTAACACTAATACTTCAACACTATCAACACAGTAATAATACTTAACACTACCAACATTCTAACTACTGCATACTGGCTACCAACATAGCAAGCCCACATTATTTCTTCAGGAACAGTATTTTCTTTTTTTTTATTCTACATTTTTGACAGCGCTACCGACTGCGCCACCGTGCCCCCAGGAACAGTATTTTCTAGTTTGGTTTAAAGCAGCACTATGTAGTATGGGTTATCAGTGGTCACTGTGGACACAAATAACATGGCAGCCAACGTCTTTGACTTCATTACCCAAGAGTTGGCCAGTCTTCGCTTTGACTGGCAGTTCTTCCACGGTGCCTGGGCAAACGCCAGGATGAAACTCATTGTCTCCCCTATACATAGTAATACAGTCAAGCACCTAGCACCGACCAACCTGAGTCTATACATTATGGAAGGGTGATTGTTATTGCTTAAACGTGTAACTTTATAATTTTGTGGGACATATGCTATATAGTTGTTAAAAAGCTACATAGTGCTGCTTTAAGACTTTAAATGATCTGCAGGTTCACACAAAGTAAAAGGGTTATCATTAAACAACCGGTAAATACATTCTTCCATTTTCCACTTTCTCTCACTATTGTGCCTCTGCATACTACAGATGTACACACTAAAATTTGTATCCTGACGCACTTGTTCAAGCCAGATGCACTGCAGTGGATTCGAATACCTAGAGTCCGTGGTGGTGGGCAGGTACTTCACCCCTGCGCCATTCCTTTCATAATTAAATTGCATTTAATTGCAATTGTTTGCTGCATGCTTTGTTGCAACACGACAGCACTTCAAAGCCCAAATTCATACGTTGTGCCAGCAGAAGGGGCATCCACAGTTATGCCTCCCTCACGTGTTGACAAACACAGACTCAGTATTGTAGCTTACTGTACCTGTTCATTGGTGGTTCTGCCTCTGGCCACCAGTACGATATGGAAGCCAGTAAGACCAGCCACAGGGATGAAGAACAGACCTGCTACACACATCACCGCCAGGCTGAGAGGATCGCTGTTAAAGAACATTACTATAATATTGATCTACAAGTAAAGCCTGCCGACACATTTGCAAAGAAGAAATGTAGAAAAAGTGTAGACTTATGAATTAGTACAATATTTAGAACTTGCTCATTTAATTTAGTTATAAGTTCAATACATTTAGCTACTTGCAACTGTTGTTGCTGTTTTTAGTGTTATTTTCCTATTGCATATTAGTTAAGATCTTTTACTATCCCTGTGAGATTGACCTATTTCACTTAAAATATATCATCGTTGGGTATGATTTTAGTAGCTTGCCTTGCACCCATATACTGAAAGGTTCTGCTACTGATCCTGACCCAAAACATTTTGTCCTGTCATGGATACATTATTTGTGAGTGATATTTCTAGGCCCTAAAGTGTCAATTGTTTTCATCCACTTGTTGCTGAAAACGGGGGACAGAGGCTGCCTCGAGTCGTGATTAACCACTTTTCAAATTGCCGTCCATATAAGGTGGAAAATGTCAAAGATTTCCCCACAACAAGGATACGTGACGATAGCGTGGAGGCGGTCAATGTTCTGTCGGTGGTAGAGGATGAAGAGCAGGCCGAAGCCAAACACGGCCATGATGTGTGCCGTCAGCGACAGCAGGAAGAGGAAGAAGTAGCGGTAATTCCTCCTGCCGATGCAGTTGTTCACCCACGGACAGTGATGGTCAAAGTCCTAGGACACAGCAGACGGGACAATTAAAGAGTGCTATGGACAACATTCAACTACTAGATATCATACTCCGCTCCACATCAACCACGCTGTGTTACAGGGTTCCTTATTTCCCAGAGTCCCGTCTACAAGGCAGCACTCATGCAGTTTGCACCGTTGTAACATGCCGCCTGCCTCCAAGCATCTGTTTAGCGGAAAAATAACCTTCCCCAGTGAAAACATAAGCAACATGCACAATGGCCGCCGTGAGCTGACAGATGTAAATAAAACTATAATGTTATTAAAATGATTATTTCACAATCAAATAAAATACTAACTTTATTATTATGATAAATCATTATTTTATAAACATACAAATACAACATTTAACTATAAAATAAACATTTTATCAATTTCACGTGAACAAGACAGGCATAATGAGTTTGCAAGAATCTGAAGATTAGGATAAGATTCAGATCGTTATTATTTCTATTGTTCTTTCAAGATAGTTCATCCAATGGCTGAGGTGTAGAGAAATGTCACATGGGAGGGAATAAACCTCATGTAAAATATTTACTCCATCGCAACATGACGCATTGTGAGCCTGTAGATCTGCTATTTTCAGCCAGTGACAAGGAAGTATAGATATAAGAAGCGTATTTGGGTATCTACGTATAAGTGTAAGAGTACGCGCACGTGTGTGTGTGTGTGTGTGTGTGTGTGTGTGTGTGTGTGTGTGTGTGTGTGTGTGTGTGTGTGTGTGTGTACCTCCACACAGTTGTCACAGACAGAGCAGTGGGAGCAGCGTGGCGGCCGGTAGAAGCGGCAGGTGGAGCACCACTTCATCCTGACCTGGATCCCTCTGATCTCCACCGTCTTGTAGAGCGGAGCGCGGAAGTCATCCTCCTTGTCCTCATCTTCCTCCGCTATGCACACACACACACACACACACATATCAGTCATCATCACATATTTTCCCTATGTGAAAACTGACAAAAAAAAGGTCTTTGCTTCTAGCTGTGGCCTCACACAGTTAGGCTGTCTGACCACCTAGTTCCAACATCGCTGATCTTGAATACAATGGGATTAACCTTCAAGTCAAATGTCACGTGGTCTTTCCTCATGAAACAGAATATTGAGGTGGAACTTAACAAACATGGTTTCAATACACCAAAGTTCCCCAGCCTTGGAGGACGGTTGCTAGCACTGCTGTAATAATAATGTATCTAATTGACTTGAATTGGATTGTATTAGCTCACGTACAGGTAGTCTCACGTAGCCAGATGATCAGAGATCTAAAACTGGGTGGAACATTTAGGAGTTTCAAAAATAACTGCGGTGCACTGCAGAACCAATCCAAAGACTATAGGGCACTGTTTCATATTGGGACGGTGATCTGATCTGTGGGCATAGGTTTGTCAGTGGGCGTTCTCGCCACTTTTCTCGCCCATACTGAATTTTGATTTCCCCAGACGTTCATAGAGACTATGCAGGATATGACTATCTACAGTACATTGAGACATTGAGACAACTATCAATGTTTTGACATTCTTTGACATAATACTGTACTGGTGTAATAGGTGCCCGTCAACCCAAGACAAATACTCGATGAAAACATCGATTTTGATTTAATGGCATCTTTTAAAAAATATATAAATGAAAGCATTACTCACAGAAACTGGATTAATTTGACATAAGAGAACCCCTGTCCCAGATGCATACATTTATGTTGGCTTATGTGCCAATGTGGATTTGTGGATAATCCTCTTTAACACATTGGGTGCCAGAGGTTTATTAAAATATTATACTTTGAGTGCCAGGACTTTTTAAACATTTTGAACCTTTTTCAAGTAGTCACAAAATATTTTCAGTGATCACCGTCCTCACGGTGATCCCCTCATTACACACATACAGGTCTCGTACAATCGGGGGGAAAACATTTAAAACATTCGGAAATCCATTCCATAGTTGCAGCCAGTTGAAAATAGTTAAATTAACATTGTAAAAAAAAAAAGTGCACAGGAGCCGAGATAAAGGTTTTTGAAGTCATAAGTTAACCAGGAGGTGGATTGGAGTCTAAATCTTGTAGGAGTGATATTTCCTGTTGCTGTGAAGGAAAAAAAAAAAAAAAAAAAAAAAAAAGGATATATACGGTTTTGGCACTCAACGTTAGTATGCGCAAAACCGTATATATACGGTTTTGGCACCCAATGTGTTAACATGATTCAGTCAATCAAATCTGCAAAATCTATACACATACACATATAATATTACAAGTATGAAGACAGACAAGACGCACACACACACACACACACACACACCTCTGGGGAAGATACCCGGGTCCATGAACGTGGCCATAGAGAAGTTGGCCAAAACGAACAGGAAGATAACTCCATTGTAGATCGGCACGGCCACCGAGAAACGTTCTGAAAGCCACGGGCACCTGAGGGAGACAGGAGGGGTGAATGAGAGGGCAGGCGGGTTGAGAGACTGAACAATGCCTGACAATCAGGAGCGTTTCTAGAGCTCAATGGGCTAAGTGTTCCTGAAATGCACCTGAAATGATTATGGAGGAAGTTTTCTTTGTGTCTGCCCCTTTCATGTCTGCCCTCTGTTGTCCCGGCAACAACCCCTGACATCCTGTAGAGGTGCGTTCACACAGGAGGCAAAGATTATTCTTTTTTTGTGCAGCCCGATTACATACAAAGTCAACGCAAAGACGTGAATTGATGCAACGCTGCATCGAGTGGCGTGAATGAGGTGAGCCGGGCAGCTCAAATGCGTGAAATTCGCCTCTTCCTCGTCTTCGCTCAAGTTGAAATATCCCAAATCGGGTGACGTTCACTTCGTGAGTGAAGTGACACGTAAAATATCTTCGCCTCCTGTGTGCAAGCAGCTTATGGGTCAGTCAATTGTTGTCCACGTTACATATGTTTTAACTTGAGGTGCAGCATCAACTGTAAAGAGGTTGATGCTTTTATGCTGACCATTCAGGCCCATCAACACTGACTATTCTTGAAGGAATCCAGGAAGGGCACTGTGTATTAGGAACACTGTGTATTAGGAATTCTGATTTATCTGGGGATAAATCGTGATTTAACATGCATTGGCCTTGGCAGGTCATGTGCACACACAAGTAATCTGCCTTTGTAAATCCCACCCACAAACCGCTGTACTCATACAGTTAATCTCATTTACATAAAGAAACACCCCCAAATAATAACTGATGGTATCAAAACTTCCCTTTACTTAAACCCTATATACTTCATTGACTGGTGTCCCCCAGGGCTCTATACTTGGTCCCCTCCTTCTTTCAGATTCCTCCTCTCTAAAACATATTGTCTCTTAAATGTATATGTTCTGCACAATGACCTACAACAGTATGTTTCAGTCATCCAACAACACTTTCCCAAATCACCTCCCTTCTCGTAGGGTTCAGACCAACGAGGTTCTACTGATCTAAATCAATGTTGTAGTTAACAAGAAAACCAAAAGATTATAGCAGTGTCTCTTGACTAACATGGTGCGTATTGTATTGAAAGTTCTCCTTTTCTACCACAGGGTGGTGTTTGTGAGCATGGTCACGGCATAGTTTTACTGAGGTTAAGTTTAGGAATAAGGTTAGGTTTAGGCATAGTTTTACTAAGGTTACGTTTAAGAATAAGGTTAGGTTTAGGCATAGTTTTACTAAGGTTACGTTTAGGAATAAGGTTAGGTTTAGGCATAGTTTTACTGAGGTTACGTTTAGGAATAAGGTTAGGTTTAGGCATAGTTTTACTGAGGTTACGTTTAGGAATAAGGTTAGGTTTAGGCATAGTTTTACTGAGGTTAAAATTAGGAATAAGGTTAGGTTTAGCCATAGTATTACTAAGGTTACGTTTAGGAATAAGGTTAGGTTTAAGCATAGTTTTACTGAGGTTAAATTAAGGAATAAGGTTAGGTTTAGCCTAGTATTACTAAGGTTACGTTTAGGAATAAGGTTAGGTTTAGGCATAGTTTCACTGAGGTTAAGTTTAGGAATAAGTTTAGGTTTAGGCATAGTTTTACTGAGGTTAAGTTTAGGAATAAGTTTAGGTTTAGGCATAGTTTTACTGAGGTTACGTTTCGGAATAAGGTTAGGTTTAGGCATAGTTTCACTGAGGTTAAGTTTAGGAATACGGTTAGGTTTAGCCATAGTATTACTAAGGTTAAGTTTAGGAATAAGGTTAGGTTTAGGCATAGTTTTACTGAGGTTACGTTTAGGAATACCTGGTGGCGACCCTTCCGAAGGTCGCCGGATTTGACCTGGGCCGAGTGTGTTTTGGGGCGAGCGTTCTTGTATTCCAATAAAGCACAAAATCATCATGAATACCATACTTTGCTTTGAAATGATTGTGAAAATCTGTTCATATGCAACGTTGATAAATGGGGGCCCAGGTGTTCATGCAGTAAATCTCATGTGTGAAATCTGCACGTGGTTCAAGCACATGTAAGACGATATGAGTGGTGTTTTCCAGCTCATTACAACCGCACACACCCCCACTTAGCTACAGTACAGTACAGATAAGCTACCCTGCTACTACACAGCTCCTCGTTCCAAATAGAAACTCCGTCTCTGAGCTTCAAAACCAGCCCATCGTTGCCGTCAGGTGAAAACCTTGTAAGTCCAAAGCCGTTCCGTTTTTATTATTCTTTAAAATAAACGATTTAAAATAGTGAAATAGCAGATCTACAAGATCACAACGCCTCGTGACGCGAGGTGTTGTGAGCTTGTAGATCTGCTATTTTCACAACTTTTGTGCGACGCTCTTTGTTAATTTACAACAAAAGGGCATTAATTTACAACATAACATCAAACGTTGAAATATGGAGATACAAGGTTTCTGCCCGACAACAACGCCATGAAAGTCAACAACACTGACACACACACACACACACACACACACACACACACACACACACACACACTTGCTTGGCGATGACTAAATTGGGAGAAAATGGGCCTCAATAACTGGCCTCACATAACAGCGCATTCTAATAAGAGCAGCTAGTGAACGCACCCTCAACACAGGATGGATTACGTTGTCAATTTAATCAGCTGGTAGCAATTATGTTGTAAAGATTGTAAAGAAGGAGAAAAAAGAAAGAAAGATTGTCAATGTAGACTCAGCTGCTGTGTGACAGACGCAGGCATATTCATTTGAAGATATTATATTCAGGCCTAATTATGTAGTGGTTTACATTTAATTTACTATAGCAGTGGTTCTCAACGGGACATGATTTTTGGGGGGTCCCCAGATGACAGTGAAGTGACAATTTAAGGACTTTTAAGACCTTTTTAATACCTCTAAAAGAAAGAGACCATTACTGCATCAAAAGTACTCAAACTATACTATAGAAACTGGTCAAATATTGGCCAAATGGTCAAATAATATAAGAAAGAGGCTCACAAAGAGGCGTTGTGAGCTTGTAGAGCTGCTATTTTCACAATGTTTATCAGTGGAACCGAAAATGTAATCCCTCAACTCCTACATTCCAAGTGCTTATCAGGGTGGGGGGTCCCAAGTTCAAATACGATTATTTTGGGGGGGTCACGGCCTGAAAGGGTTGAGAACCACTGTTCTAAAGCTATAGAAGCATTAACCACTTTCAAACTGGCATCCCTATTTTGGAGACCCTAACAAAACAACCCTAACAAAATAAAAGAGGGCTTAAGTGGTTACATCTTTTATTCAAATCTCATTTTAAAAACAAAGAAAAATCAACCTTCAGATGTGTGTTTACTGCACCCCTCCCAAAAGCAGAGTGTTCCAGTGTGCCTGCATGGCTGTGTGTCACAGGATGCCAGCTGGCAAGGTTGGGAATTGTAATGAGCCATTAATCCATTAAAGGGATAGTTCACCCCCAAAATGACTTTTCTTCTATCGATTAGTCACCCCATGGAGACTTGAATTCATGAATATTTTTTTGTTTTTGTCGCATTCCTGAGCCAATAATTTGATGACCAGCAGAGTCTCCTTTGTGTCTCCTACCGGAACCGCTGCCTACCGGTCCGCTGGTCATCACATTTTATTTTTTTGGTTGAACTATCCCTTTAAGACCGGGAAAGCATCTGTCATTTTAAGTTTTCTTTGGCTATTCAAAAATAGCAGATATACAAGCTCATAGCGCAGCACTCGTACTATGAGCTTGTATATCTGCTATTTATTTATTTTTTAAACGTGAAAATGTGTGCAAATCTTTGAATCACATTTGTAACTCAAATCTTTGCTTCTGGGGGGGGGGGGGGTCCCTGGATCCGCAAAATATTTTCAAGGGGTCGGCAGCCATATACATATCATTTTGGGGGTCCTTGACATGAAAAAGGTTTGAAAACCACTGATATAGGCCTATAGCAACATAAAAATATTATAATGTTAGGATTTAGAAGACATTTGTAGAATCCCCAGAAGCAAAGATTTGAGTTAAAAATGTTGGCTTTAAAAAAAATATATATATAGGCCTATATATTATATTCACAGATATATATATATACATTTTAACGATTTTTCAAAAATATATTCACAGATATATATACATTTTAACGATTTTTCAAAAATAGCCAAAAGTATAAGATCATGGCTAAAACGGTTAAAATCTAAAATGACAGATGCCTTCCCGGGTCTTAATGGGTTAACACTTCATTTTCTCCCCAGAAGGCCAGGTGAGAGAGAGAGAGACACCAAGGACTAGAGAGAGAGAGAAGGACTAGAAAGAGAGGCCAACAGAGTCGCTAGAGACTGGAGAATAAGGTCAGTTGGAGCGGTGGTTCTCAAGCCGTGGGCCGGGGGCCCACTGGTGGGCCGTGAGGATACCGCAAGTGGGCCCCCCAATCATTGGCAAAACACAAAGATATTAATGATAATATAATGTTAATGTAGAAAATAAAAGAAAGAAATCATGGTATTTTTTCTTTAAAACCTTGAAAAATGACTTTTCATTGTGATACAGATGAAAACCTTAAAGAGTAATACTAGGGAACACAATCGATTGATTGATTGATTGATGATTAAAATAAACATGCTCTGAAAAATGCACGCGGCCCACCCATCTGACCACTTAACACGGCAGCCGAACGCTTTTGCGATTTTCACGTGCGCCCTGGACCGCCGTGTTAGAGGGAGATGGGCTAAGGAGGACAATTAGGATGAGTAACAGACACAAGGAGGGAGGGAGAGAGAGAGAGAGAATGAGGGGGTGACAGATGTTGACCTATTTTCTTGTGTTCTCTAATCTGAGGCGCAGGCCTGACGGGCTCAACATGCTGACCACACACACACACTCTTACATTTATTTCACTTTCTAACACGTGCATGAATTGCACCGTCGTCGCAGGCCCATACACAACGTTGACACACACACACACACACTAGGGATGGGACGATATGAATATTTCGTGTCACCATTATTGTGACCAAAATAATTGCGATTCACGATATTATCGCGATAATCAAAATATGCTTAAACTCTTAAAATGCCACTTTTGTTAATCACTTGAACCCCAGCATCCATTGTCTTCTGGGGTGGAATATTTGCCCAAAATAGCCGATCTACAAGCACACAACGCGTCGTGAGCCTGTTATTTTTGGCAAAGAGATTTAGAGAGTGAAGACGGTATCAAGTGTCAATGCCAGGCATGTATTCTCACATGCAGATGTAGTGCACACAGCTATGCTAGCGAAACTATTCTCTTTTACAAACAGACATGTTCACACACCGACAGAGATGAATCGCACGCCGGTGCTCTCACTGCCTTGGCTTTGATCTCTCTCTCTCTCTCTGCTAAACACCCACACAGTCAAAGTAATGGTGACAATTAGGTGTGCACCAATACAACCTTCTTCATGCAGAGTACTTTACATAACATAGCTTATTTATTTTTTTGCAGTTTTAACCACCTAAACCCTATTAACTGAACTTTGTTGTACGTCAAAGAGCTGATCTACAAGCTTACAACGCGTCTTGCGGTTATTTTCACCCAAAGTTTGCCTATTTTCGCTGAATGCATGCCTATATCTTTGCGAAATGTTCGTCTATTCTGACATGTCCAGAATAGGGATGCTAGGGTTCGTGTGGTACAAATGTAATGTGTGCAACACTCTTTAGCCTTTTAGCTTAAAACATGCTGTGCAGGGTTTCCCTTGAATCAGAACAAACCTTTCCTAACGTCAAGTCAATCGTTAGCCTTACAGACACTGAGACGCAAAATGGAATCTCACATCTGAACAAAAACTGTGCGGCCAAGTCCTATTATGCGATTTGTGAAACAGTGTGAAAAGGAGTATGAACTATCCGAGACCATTAAGGTTTTATGGAAAATGCTTCTAAACATAATTGCTAGTTTGACCTCTTCAAATGCTCCGATATTAAAAAAGGAATTACGGAAAATAGCCGATTTACAAGCGTGACCCAATGAGAGCTTGTAGATCGGCTATTTTCGCCAGTTTTACAGCAGCTGTTTGATGGCCACCTAACCAAAAAAAGCAAGGCGAACACTGCCCTCCTGATTATGGGATTTAAACAAACCTTCCAGGTTATGGGAATTATTTGTCAATGAGCAAGTTAAACGCATACATCAAATGCAGAGAGAAAGTGTGGTGCCTCAGTAAACTAGGATCACGAGTACCAAGAAACTAGCATCAGTCTAAACAACATACCATCAAAATAATAATAATATTGTTATTTTGTTCATATAATATTATGAACATTGAAAGTATTGGATATCAGGTAAACAACAAACCTAGCATCTGTCCAAATAACCTGCTATCTAAATGTTAACACCGTGGTCAAGGTAAACAAGCCTAAGTTAACCCATTCAATCCGGGAACGCATACTGTGTCATTTTTAGATTTTTAGCTATGACCATTATTTTATACTTTGGCTCTTCGTCCATTTTGCAGTAGTCGCAGTTTCTATTAAACAGCGTTCAGCGCGGAGAAAAACAACACCGGAGATAATGGCGGATTAGCGGAAGCTTTAGAGCGGCGGCGGATGGGAACGAAAATCTTCGATTGACATTCATTTCCGTTTCCGGTGTGCTACAGAACAATGAAATGTGTCACTGCGAGAGAGGCCTACAATGAAATGTGTCACTGCGAGAGAGGCCTACAATGAAATGTGTCACTGCGAGGGTAAAAAAAAAAAAAGACCACTTCGCGTAGAACTACGCGACTGGCACGCTGCGCAATCATTTAGGTTCGCGTAGAACTACGCGATTGGCACGCAATGTGTTAACAAAAACATGAGAACAAATCCATACATGGCCGTCATAACTAGGTCAATTGCTACGGGGCTACGGTGGAGTCTGAAGAGGTGAGTTTTTCCAGATGACTTGGAAACACAGCTCTTCACAGATAGTTTGTACAGTGACAAGTGACAGGATGGGCAAGCAACGTGCATTCAACAAAACATTAAGTATGATAAACGTTAGCCTGGACTGTTGTTCTCTGCATTGACGGACACCACCGATGCTGAGTAGGAGCATTTTCAGGCCGGTGTCGACATGACACCCGATGCCAGTATCGACATCGGTGACACCCCTTGTGATAACTGTGTCCCACTGTTGAGTCGGCACTGTCACAAACGCAGCAAGTGCAAGCGTGCGTGCGTGCGTGCGTGCGTGCGTGCGTGCGTGCGTGATAGGGCAGCGGTTTTCTGGATCACCCATCTGACTACTTAACACAGTAGCCGAATGGTCAGATGGGTGGGTGGGTGCGCGTGCATTTTCGTCGCATGTCTATTTTAATGATCAATAAATCAATTGTATTCTGGCTTGGATCAGTGGAACCAACAACATAGCATACTTATACTAGCATACTAATTCCTAGTTCCTAGTTTAAGTTTCAGTATCACAATTGAAACGAATTGTTCAAGATTTTAAAGAAAAGATACCATACATTAGCATTAAAAAGTAGGGTGAGTGAGTGATATTTTTTGGTCAAACTGACCCGGCTCCTTAACAAACACTCTATAGAGCGTGCCAAAAATCCTGAAGGGGGCGTCAACAAGTGTCTTTTGGTAGCAGCGGACATCTTTGAGGGGTATAAACCAGGTTGACTTAACATTGCCCAAAAACAAACATGTCTGCGCTACTATGCCGCGACCCCCGGTGGTGACGACGCGTTGGCACGCTCTATAGCAATGATTACTATCACAATATAGAGCTATTTAACACTTATTTTAACCAACAAAATGGCACTTATCCTACCTTTAATGTTTTCTAATATTAATGTTATATTATCAATACATTCTTAACGTTTTGACAATTATTTGGGGGCCCACTTGCAATATCCTCACTGGGTTGTGAATCACTGAAATAGGTCATCGTTCTGTGATTGCAATGCAGTCATGTCCTGGTGAAGCTGAAGGTGAATGACGCTTCTTCTCTGGCTAAATGCTCCTCGAAAAAGACCTTGTTTTTGCCTTTCTGCATTTGAGAGAGAGTGTGTGTGTGTGTGTGTGTGTGTGTGTGTGTGTGTGTGTGTGTGTGTGTGTGTGTGTGTGTGTGTGTGTGTGTGTGTGTGTGTGTGTGTGTGTGTGTGTGTGTGTGTGTGTGTGTGTGTGTGTGTGTGTGTGCGCGTGCGTGCGTGTAATGTATTACTATACTTGTGAGGGCCAGACGTCCCCACAAGTATAGCAGAATGTGAGAAATAGACATTGCGAGGACCATTTTCCTGGCCCTCACAAGACACAATGGTTGTTTTATCATTAAGAGATATGTGTGTGTGTGTGTGTCTGTGTGTGTGTGTGTGTGTGTGTGTGTGCGTTTCTCCCGCGCTACTCACGTGAAGCAGAAGAAGAGCGTGGTGGATCCGACCAGGAAGAAGGTGGCGGCCGACGCAGGGACGTAGCGCGAGGGCCGCAGGGGTCTGCTGGGAGGAGCCACCGTGTGGGGGAGTGGCGAAGAGGAAGAGGCCCCGGCTACGCCACTCTTACTGAGGCCGCTAACCGGCATCGTTTACAGTGTGTGTGTGTGTGTGTGTGTGTATGGGTGTGTGTATGTGTGTGTGGGGGGGTGTTAAGCTAACTCTTTGAAGGGAACTGGAATAGACACAAACAGGATATTTGTGCATTTGGGAAAATGTGCGTGTGGGATGGGGGGGGGTCCGTTAGGACTCGTCAGAGTGGGGGTAGCAGCTATGCGAGTGCATGTGGCGGTAAGACACAAAGTGCTGTATATTGGAGTGTGGTCCCTTGTATTTAATTTTTGTTTGGGGGGGGGGGATTTATTAGATTTTCTTGGTGGGGGCAAGCTGCACACGGGTGGGTCGATCAGGGGATTAGCAAAAAAATGAAAAAGAAAGAAAAACAAAAAGATTAAGAGAGCGAGAGAGATTAAGAAGAATGGAGGCGGAGAGAAAGAGCGCGAGAGGACAAGACAGGAAGAGTGAGGAGAGGTTAGAGGGGCCGGGGAGGAGACCACTCACTCGAATGTCCTCCTGAGACACGCAGGCGACCTTCTCTGCATCGTAGCTAGTGGGATGAACTGACACACAAGACGTTTTCAGGCCTAATGTCCACTTGACTCCTCGATGTGCTCTATTGCGTTGCCCCGTGTGTAGGACGAGAGGCTTGGCGTGCAGCTGCCCTGCAAAGTGTTTGCTTTCACCTCAATAAAAAAAAAAGGACTGGCAGGTGGAAATGTCTGAAGGAAGGAATTAAAATGGAGGCAAGCAATTAAGCGACAGAGCTCCTAGCGGTACACGGGGGGAGAATGTCTAAATCGTCAAACTTAAGCGAGTTTTGAGGAACTTAAAAATTCTTTAATGGCTGGGGTACAAAAAATATATACTTATTTTTTTTTGTTCGAGTGTTTTGGTGAGCATGAGGTATCCCTACTTCACTACAAGAACATAGTGCAATGAAAAAAACTGATATGACTCCTATACTCAATGAATGAATACAGCAATACGATAACCAATATTTGGACCCTGTGTTATGATGATAACATAGGATACTAGGCCTTGCTTCCTTGTATAGATATACATGAAGAAAGTTATGAGTTAATGGAGTGAATAATATCACCTCAAGCTGTGCTGACGAGTCAAACGAATGAAAAAAGACGTAGGAGTCAACAAACTGACTGATTCACATACATTCTGATTCAAACAAGTGTTCTTTCTCTCTGTTGTCTAGAACATTAGGCTATGAGGCGATGGGGAGGTCGGTTAACTGACTGGCTTTTTGGTTTGAATGACTGAACCATACAGCTGACTGGGCATAACGGGCTGACAGAGAGAGGTAGAAATTAACAGGAGAGTCCAGAACCCGTTTCCATGGAAGGTAGACAGAACGCAGACATCTGCGATGACCAGAGGGGGAAGGAAAGCCAAAGCGAGACTAATGCATGGGACAGAGAGTGACCGGAGGGGAGGGGGACGCCTTAGGGACAATATTGTGACTTTGTGCCTTCCTTCCTCTGTGACTTCCTGTTGAGAGAAAACAAAAGACAATTCATAGACCAGGGCTTTCGGGTAATGATTCCTCTGGGGTTTCAAGGGCCAAAACGGTGCATGTTTCCACTTTACGGTGGCTAACCAGTACACTAGACTTTTTATGGAGCCCGTTTCCTATGCGTCAGCGGTTGTGTTTATCCAAATGTGGGTCCCGGGCTGAAAAGGTCACGGGGCCCCAGAGACCAGCAGTCCAAAGCTGCTGTAGCAGTCCGAAAGAAGTTTTGTATTGTTTTTTTGTCTTTGTTTTTAAGTCTCCTCTCCTTTGGAGACACAGTTTCAGTCCAGAACTCGTATTAATAAGTGTGGTCTGTAGGCTGGCCGATACTGCTGTCTGGTTTTCCTGTGTTGGGGCATCCCTGAGCGCCACGGGGGTGGGGGTGGCCGTTTCAAACCACCTCACCTGCCTGCAGTGCCTGGGATGTTAAGGCAACGAGGTGTACAGCGAGAGGCGACAATGCGCTGGCATCCAAAGCATCCAGGCCAGCATCCATTAGTCGCCATGTAAATAACAGGGTTGAAAAACAGCTGTTTGAAAAAAAAACAATAAAAAGTAAAACAACACCCAAAGAAGGATTACATTTAATCCTATAGGTGTTGCACTCTGAAAGGGATTAAAATAACAGATTACAGACGGATAGTAATCACAGTCACAACAGTGCCACAGGACGGGAGTAGTGCACCAGGCCCAGCTTTAGCACACTGTGTGTTTCTCCAAGAATAACTCCTCCACTCGGTTACGTAAAAGGCTGGTTTTCTCAGACGTTTTGGTTTTTCCGCTCGTCTCCTCCGGGGACTTCGGGGGCCATTCCGGCTGATTCTTTGCCCCGAGAGAAAGTGCGCTTGAAGCCTCGGTAATGCAATCCACCACTCTTCCCCCCCGGGGGACCAGCTGCTGTCGCAAAAAAAAACACTTCACCGCGGACCCTGTGGCTTTGTGTGTGGGAGAGAGAGGGGGACCAACTCCAAGCACCTCTTACCAGCGGATGTCTTACGAACTGTCGGTGTAAAATGTATAATTCCCGGTGTATTCAAGCCCGTGGGTGAATAACGGTATCACTCCTTGTCCGTGTGCGGAAATAAAAAGGAGGCTCGGCCACTTGAGAAGAACACAGGAGCTTCTTGTCTTCCGTCTCTTTGTCTACAACGACCAAAGAGCCCTCAATCCAGCGGGTTCTCCCTGGTACTTGTATTCCACTTGAGTAAACTGGGGTTGGCGTCGGTGCTGGAAGATGCCACAGGCCCGTAGGATGGCTGAGACACCTGCACCTAGCAGTGAGACACAGATATGTTTGGTTAAAGGGAGGCATATGGCATCAAGACGTACACTACATCATTGGTTCTCAAACTGGGGTCCGGGGACCCCAGGGGTCCTTGGGGGTGTTCCAGGGGGTCCCCAGCTAAAATGTGTTAATATGTATACGAGCTACATAGCGCGCTATGAGCTTGTAGATCTGCCATTTTTGAAAAATCGTGAACATTTGTGCAAACCTTTGAATATATGTATTTTTAAAGCAAACATTTGTAACTCAAATCTTTGCTTCTGGGGGTCCCTGGAACACAATATTTTGAGATGGGGGTCCGCAGCCAAATAAATATCATTTTGGGGGTACTTGACATTAAAAATTTTGAGAACCACTGCACTAAAAAAAAATTAAAGGGCCCCTATTGTACAGCTTCTGTCGAGTTCATCAAAGACATTGTTAAAAGTTAATTTACTTTGAGTGGTCATTTTTTTATTTATTGATTTTGCAATACACCAAGTACGTATATTCTAGTCTTGTCTTGTGTAGCTGCACGATCAGAGATCTCAGCCCACTGGTTCATCTGGGGACATCTAAATTCAATATATGGGCTAGAATAGCGTCGAGAACAGCCACGACAGCATGCCCACTGCTTTGAAAACCAATCCCGACTCTGTCCCAATATGATCTCTGAATTGTTTAGATGTCACCAGACATATAAGTAGGTGGAGGTCCCTGGTCGTCTGGCTATGGGAGACTAATTATGTTCAGACAGTTTCTCATTAGCCACAGTTAATGTATTTGAGCTGGACTTAATTGGCACGACTCCCAGAGCAGTTACAGTACTTTAAAAAAAACAATACAGGCAGGTTTGTTGGATCTTCTGGAATGACTGGGCACGTTTTACAACACTGTGACTTTAACCGTGCAAACACTTTGAAACATGCCATTCTGATCCAGAGACACAGTAGGCAAAACAAGTTCCTGGAAACTAACAATATTATACCTTCAAAATTAAATGGAAGCACGACCGACCACACAACTGTTGCATGAATCCCACTACTGTCTCCTCTCAAACAAGACTAATAGCCTAAAAGCCCTGCTAGCAGCCCTTTAGGGCCATGGTGCTCCTTACAGCCGATAGTTTTTGTTTTTGAAATATGTTATGAAGTCGAAGTGTGACGAATGGACCACTAAAGATGTCTAGGCTGAATTGGGGTGGGGGTGGGGGGGTTGGGGGGGTTATACAGGGTATGTTCACTGAAGGGGGCACTAGAGGAAAGGCCATCATTCTCGATTCCTCCCCAACGAGTCACGTATCAAAAGCGTGAAGCCGATCACAAGCACTCTATTTTAACATCGACTGTTGGCTTCGCACTTCACACAATCATGCAGCAAAGACGGGATTCATTTAATTTCCCCATCACGTCTTTAGCACTGACATGTTGATCGATGTGCTCAAAGACTGGTTTAGCTAGGTTGACAGTTACACAGAGCTGAACACCCCCCCCCCCCCCACCCCAATAAAAACAACAGGTGCTGATTCCTCCAACTGTCACTGTGCTCAACAAACATGACATCCCTGTGTTTGTATATGATGTGCCAACATGTTCCCCTCGTAAACGAGCATGGCATGACGTTATCATACGTTGTTTTGTGAGACAGTTTGTCCCCAGAGGCATACGACAGTGACATGGAATCTCGTGACTGCAAACTTTTGTTAAGCCATGTTCCAATCTGCCATTTGTGAAACTGAGTGAGAGGGAGCCTCCCACACTATAGCGCCGTTTCCTAAAAAATTAGCACAATATGTAGAATTATGGTTTGTCCAGATGTTTTCTAAACCTACTAATGTTCTCCATTCCATGTCGAAGAAATCACAGATTGAGGCCTTTGCTTTTACGAAATATCATCATCATTCGTTTTTTTTGGGGGGAGATGCTTCTGAACATGCATTCTATTAGCCTGACACTCAGCCTGAATTTTCATTTCGTTTCACTCGGCGTGGCCAAAGTGGGACTCTTTGGCGATTGGTTCATACTGGATTATCCCGATCCCGATTCGTCGTACAGATTTTCAACCAAGAAACACCCGCCTTCGACAGCGTCACCAGACCCTGAATGCGAGGCAAACGATTCAGGGGGTGGAGCCAGGCTAGCATTCTATAGCTAGTTTGAACAATTCAAACACTCTTTAATCTAATCTATCGCTAGTTTGAACACTTCAATTACTCTTTCATCTTAAAATAACAAATAACCGAAAATAGCCCGTCTACAAGCTCACAACACGTCTGCGATACGTTGTGAGCATGTAGATAGGCTATTTTCGGTGAATGACATGATTCCTTGGAAGACTTCTGTGAAATCCAAATGACTGAAATCAGTCGTGTTGACCCCTTATAAACATATATAAGACAATATATCATCTTAAAAATCGTTCTAACTCAAGTGGATGGTGGAGTCCACACAGCACAACTATAACGATGACATTGGTCAACGGTATAGTTGATCACTTAAGAGTGATTTGACGCAAAAAAAAAATGCAGGGTGTCACACTAAACATGTTTACAGAACATTAATGTTCATCAGTGTAGATGCTCACATCATTATGCTATCAATATAGTTATCTTGGTGTGGATGACAATTAAACTCTTCTAAACATTTACTCTCAGGTACATTAACTCATTGAGTGCCATTCACGTGTTTCACGTGTTTTACCGCTATGGTGGAACGTGCCAATCAAGTGTTTCACATGTTTTTGATGTCATAGTTATAGTTTTGATTGTTATAGTAAAACAAATAAAAATAAAAAAACAAGATATCATTATCTGAAGATTTGCAGCTCCAGCCACTCCTTGTTTAACTTATAACTGAAAAAGGCTGTATCTCTCGCTTCCAAAGCACTTTTTTTTTACTTTGAAAAAAAGAAATCGAACTGGCCAGAAATAGCCAGAAATAATTCAGGCACTCAATGAGTTAATTAAGGTATTACTGGTTATGTACATTAAAAGCATCCAGGTATGACTGTGACCATCATATTAAAAACAATATATAAAGTATATACTGTATATAGATATGGGTGAGTGCATACAGTAGATATGCAACAATGCAGTCAAAAACGTGTGTGTATCGTGTGTGTGTGTGTGTGTGTGTGTGTGTGTGTGTGTGTGTGTGTGTGTGTGTGTGTGTGTATACTTTGTTGTATGCAATGTCGAGCACCAAAAAAAGACGATCTACAAGGCCACAAAGCGCCGCAGTGCAACACATAATGGTCTTGTAGATCCGCTATGTCCGGTGCGCGACACCGCCGCACAACTAAGAATAAATCAGGCAGAACCGCCAAAGGGGGAAGCAGAGGCATTGCAGCACTAACTCTCTCTCTCTCTCTCCATCCCTCACTCACACACACACACACACACACAGTGAGTCATCGCAGAACTACGCCCTGCCTGCCTGTGTTCACTTCTTCTGTGGGGGCTTGAGGGTGGAGGGAGGGAGGGAGGGAGGGAGGGAGGGAAACAGAGAGTGAGAGGATGAGAAAGACACAGCAAATGGAAAAAATATGGGACGAGAAACGTCCGCGCGGTGGAGCGCAAATCACAGATAGGCCGGGTGGCCTATCCATTTTGATGAGGTCAGTCTTGCGTAAATATGGGGCTTCTGAATGGCTCATCATCCCATAGCCTGAAGGTACGGTGGGTCTGAAGTTATAAATTGACACGATAATAAGGAGGCACGCCCCTACCTCCCCCCATAATATTGTCTGTGTGGTGCAAGCGATGACACCGTTTTGGCATTGTGCGCGTGGATGAAAAACGGCACAGGGCAATGGGGAGTAAGGCTAGGATGAAGGATGCTGACCGTTGATGCCTTGTGTCAATTATGTTTGTACAGGGACAGAGTGGGAACACACATCACGGTGGGAAATGTCAATGAAAGGCAGCCAGATGTAATACTGCATCATATAACTCTTATGCAGGCGCACACACAGACACACTGAATCAAAGAAGGATTCTGACACCAGTGGTTGACTGCAGAAGAAAAACTATGCCCTCTGTATTCTTATACAGTATACCACTACCACACACACACACACACACACACACACACACACACACACACACACACACACACACACACACACACACACACACACACACACACACACACACACACACACACACACACACACACCTTGTTATCCCAGACTCCCAGCTGCTTTAAAGCGATGTTGAACAATTCTAGAACCTTGAGTTATATAGCTATCTATTGTGGGCATGATGCGAGTCCAAATATTGTCAATCATGTTTATCTGTTGCCGCTGCGCTCTCTGAGTGGGGAATAGAGGTTTTTTATCATCCCTGCTAGCGGTGGGGCTCTAGGGATGGCAATGTCGGCCTGTCAGTCTGTCCAATACTTCAAAACCAAACAAGATATCTCGAAAACTACTGTAGGGAATTTGCTGTGCAGTGCACCTTATTGCTCCGCTGAGGATGAACTGCACTGATTTTGGTGACCCCGTGGCCTTTCCAAAACTTCTAATCTGTTTGCCAGTTTTTTTTACCATACAAAAACTAAAGTTTCTTTTGTTACAATGACAACAACATTTGTTTGTATCACATATCTTTCACACACACACACACACACACAGGTGAGGCTGTGTATACTAACACTTATTGCTACAATTTTTGCTACACTTCTCATATGCACACAAGGGGGAAGATAAACGAAGAAAGTAAAACAATCAAAGCAAGACACAATGGTCCACATCGCATGTCCGTCGTTTGCGCCTGGTCTAGATTAATGCACTGATTTCAATGGGCGCGTATCAGTTCAAAATCGCTTCAAACGCGCTTCCATTGTAGATTAGCAGTTAAGAGCCCCACCAGTAACAGGGCTAATAACTTAAATCAACAGGAACAGGATAAAAGCAAATCCAAACAGAAGAGCCAAATCCATGCATCACTGTACGGCAGGATAACAAAAGAGTAGACTTAAGCCTAACCTTCCTTGAAAGCAAGAAAAAAATATTTCTTGCTGGTGTTGTTCTGAACCAACTATCCTTCTAGTGCCTCTCCGAGACCCAAACTAGAGAACGTAGCCGATCCACAATTTTTTCCCCACTATTAAAAAAATTTATTTAACAAGAACGGTACCGGTCATTCACAAACAAGAGTAATTTTTTTTTTTGTTCCAATGTTCACGGCCAAAAACATAATGACATTGTTCTTTCAGAGACCAGCGTGAATTAGAACCAAATGCATCAGTCTATGTCGGCATCTAAGGTCTGCCCACTGCTTCTCGAACTGCTTCCCGTTTCTCAATTTCTCCTCCAATGTATTTTTTCCTTAAACTTTAGAAAATCTCCATCTATAACAAAAGATATAGGGATACCAGGTAGGAAGTGGTTAAAAATCAGGACACATCGGCTGCATAATTGCTGTTAACAATGTCCAAATAATGGTGTATATTTTTATTAGGTTATTGTATTGTTTTTTTTGCTCCAAACATAACCTTGCTAATGCTCAGTACCTACACAAAAGCTCAGTAGTTTCAGCCTTACTCAGCATTAGGCAGTTGAGACATTGGAGTAAATCTAACTTTTAGACACACACAGAGAACAGGCATGACAAATGGACCTTTCCACTTCCTCTTAAGTAATCAATAAGACTGCTTCATTCATCCGCATTAATCTGTCACACACACACACACACACACACACACACACACACACACACACACACACACACACACACACACACACACACACACACACACACACACACACACACACACACACACACACACACACACACACACACACACACACACACACACACACACACACACACACACACACACTTCTTTGGCCTACGGGCAGCATGCACAACAGATTTGGCACTGGCAGGTGTAGTGTTTTGCAAGATAATTATCCACGGACACACAGACACACTCTAGACGGCGCGCCCCCTAGGTAACAAAAACACATGGTCTGCTGCCTTGCTGTGAAATCACATCCTACATGCTATTACTTCTCAGTATTACTGTTATGTACGACTTGAGAAAATGTTAAGAAAAAGCTAAATATCCTCCTGGATGTAAACACGTTACGCCAAACACATTACGCCATTTTATAACCCGATTTACTTGGAGAATCAATTCATCCTCACCATTATGCCAGTTAGTCAGTTGTCAATCAGGGAGGGTATCGTGGCAGAAGCTCATAAAGACACCTCATGCATTTTAAGTGGAAGCTTTCACAAGTGGAAGCTCTTATCCACAAGCTGCACAACCGAGAGTAAATTTGATTTAAACTTCATTGTGCATGGTGTCACAGAGAAAAAAGCCAATCTACAACCTCACAACCTGCCATGATGCAAAGCTTGTTGATCTGCTATATTCGGCACCACTAATTTATACTTACGGGTAGTTGCACACTTAGTCACACCGGTTACAGTAATGTCATTCAGCTCAAAGTCTCAGCTCTACTATTATCTAATGCATTAAGCAAAATAAGCAAGCAATCACTGTTATACACCCAACTGCTGACCATAATAACGAATAGAGATAATTGCAGTTTTCAGATTCTGGACCGGAGGAAGTGATCCGACGACTCCTAATGTCTGACAACAAGAGACAGATTATCCAATTTCAAGTTCAAGTTCTTTGTCACTTGCACACAATAGAACACTGCAGGCAAACTCCAATCTACACTCTCTGTTGTGTAGGTTTGAGCACCGCTAGCAGCAGGGCTCTAAAGATGGCAATGACAGTTGGTTGGTCCATCCGTCTGTCATTCCATCCCAACATTTTGGTCTTTCGGCTAAATTGTGAACAGAGGACCACACCCCTCAAGCTACTGAGAATTAGTTGTGCTCACTGCTCAGGTAAGTACCCTTGTTAACCAATGGTTCCCTTCCTGGGCCAGGAGCCTATCTGCCGTTTCTGTAGCGTGAGCAGCTTGATGTACAAGTCCACAACCCCTGGACATGGCGCTAGTATGTTGCAGGGACTTAACCCCAATCCAAGCCTTGAGTGCCAAGCAGAGAGGCATTGGGTACCATTTGTATAGGCTTTGGTACGAATTGAACCTCAACCTCCCAGCGTCAGGGTGGACACCAACCACAAGGCCACTGAGCTGGTGAGGGCGCTAAAACATAAAAACATGATACACCTCAAAAGTCTAATGATATACCTGAAGCAGACCAAATGACACAATTAACATTAATATTCTACAATAAAACTTTAAATGATTGGTATATTTGTGTTTGATATTTACTTATTAAAATTACTTACTAATTCCCAAGCTTGTTCCAAGTCAGGGACACTGACTTTGAAAAAGTTCATTCTGCCAAGGCTGCCAATTGCTTTCTTGTCCCTTCAACACATTAGTGTAATTGTAACTTTGTTCCTCTCTTTTCCATGCTGACTATAGTGGAATGTGCCCCATCTGGGTACTTGTGGGGTACAGCCAAATGAATAAGTACTATCAATCTCACTCTATGCCTGCTGACTTAACAAAGTTGGCTACTCTTACTATTGGCACTGGCAACATTATTTTCCTGAGATGTTACGATTTGAGGCCGATTCCTGATCAGGCCACCTACTCAGATACTCTGATAAGTGATAACATGCTATTTAGAAAGACCAAAAGCACATATAGTAGTTTAATATTTCATCGCAATTATTTCTAGATAGATTGTTGGATATGGTAACGTGTTGTCTCAAGCATTTGAATGAAAAAACAACAACAACACATGAACGGCGTGGACAATGTAGATCTCAGACTTCATGTGGCCAACTTATGGCCACAAAGTTTCAGCCTGGTCAGAGCCCCCTCTGACTTCTATCATGGATATTTAATAAATATTTTGAACACATGAAACACAGTGTGCAGAAGAAATGTGGCGCTGATCAGTCCAGCGGTTAGTGAGATTAGCTTTGGACAAACAGACACGAGAAGAGCCACGCCATAAAAACCTGAATTAGATAAACTCAGCTACGCCTGCTGAGTATTTAGAGGGGAAAAGTGTGCTCACATCAGCAAGAGAATTAAGGTAGTAGGCTGAAGCATTACATGCATGAACTACTCCATATGCATCTGAGATCTGTCTACACATGGCACGTTTCCACAGAGGGCAGGTTTTGATTTATGTTTAATAGTGACTCTAGACTTCACAACACCATGATACTTTCAAGTGGCACGCTTCCAAATATTGAGTGCGTTCCTGTGGCATGCTGATAAATGGATACCAGGTCAATGGCAGGGTTATATACAGTTTGCTTAATGGGCAGTGATTCTAAGAGACAAATCTTTATGTTATCGTATAGTATCAGAGCTTATTGCTTTTAAATGCATATAGCATGGAATTACTGTATAATATCTTGTATGTTAATGTTTCCATCAATAACATGCAAGGTTTCCTGCAGGATAGAAAAAGACCTAGTCTAGGTGCTACTGGAGGGGGGTGCAAAATATGGACAAGATTTGGCCAAATACCTCAATAGTGATAATGATCGTTCAGTCCCAGTGTCATAGGTTGGTGTCACGTACATGATGGAAAACCCAAATGTATAATTCCATTGTGGTATATTTCTCTTTAGTCTTGGTGCTGACCAATTGGTGTGCCGCCTAGACTGAACTGAACTGGTCTGGAGGAATGTGTTGTTAAATGAATTGTATGATGGACAGAACGTTGTCCACATCTGCCTTGAAAACAGTAGATCTATCACACATTGTGAGCTTATTATAGTCCTGCTATTTTCTCTGAGCCAGAATGCTGGCAAAGATCTCAATATACTACTGATCAATCTTCTGGAGCGCTCTGTTGGAATTGTTGCCCCCACGACTCGACTCCGAATAAGAGGTTGAAGATGGATGGATGGATGGAAAATATTCACCTATAATGTCATACCCAAAATAGGGATGCCAAAGTGAGTAAGGTGTGCTTCATCCAATAAATAGTTATAGCAGATGTATTCTTAATCAATGCACAATGGGCTGAAATTCAAGCCTGTCACCACCATCTATTCAAGTGTATGGCGTGTGCTCAGCCATACTCATGCTAGGTGTGCATGGCTAGGTGCCCTGCTTCTGCAGTGCTTATACCTTCTGATGTTAGGTGTATATGGCTAGGTTCTCCGCCTGTGAGTGTGCTGATGATAGATGTATGGCTATGTGCCTATAAGGCCAAATCCACACCAGAAGAGGCTATTTCTAATGCTGTTTTTCTACTAAATACACAAAACATAAACATCTGAAACACCCACATCAGCTTTATTGGACACCTAGTCCACATCGTGCTTCTGGTTGGCTTCTGCTTTTCCCTCGCCCCACACAGCGGCAAAGTTGAACTTTGCCCTACTTTGCCCCTCTGCTTTTTTCTTGCCTCACTTCTTCCTGCCGTAGTAGGGAAGGCGTCTGTCGCTCCTCGCCATAGACAATACATGGAACCTTTGCCGCTTATCAGAACGAACCGTATGATGGCATGAATTCGGAATGTGTGCTGATGCTATGTGTGTATAGCTAGGTTCTCTGCCTATAAAGTATGTGTGTTGATGCTGGGTGTGTATGGCTCACCGCTCGGCCTGTGCGTGCTAATGCTGGGTGTGTGAGCCTCATCATAGCTCTGCCTGTATGTGCTGATGCTGGATGTATATGGCTCTCTGTGGTCCAGATCTCTCTCTCTAGCGTAGTCACTGCCTCCTACAGAGCCACAGGCTTGCAGAGGATGCCTGGCTGCCCCAGTGTGGCAACTCTCCCTTTATTTACCAGACAGGGGATTCTAATGCTACAGTTTGACTCCCATCTTAATATAATGGCAAATGATTTTCAACTGGGCCACAAATGGCATCTTCTAATACCTGCAAAAATGCAGATATTAGAAGATGCCTCCCCCCACCCCTAAATAAGACACAAACCAGTGGGTCTCACACACACACACACACACACACACACACACACACCACCATGCCAAACAGAGCCAGGAGGACTGAGCTCAGTTGGCACTATTCAGTCAGTCACACACATTTTTAGGGAAAGCCCACCAGTCTCACGTATCAAGAGTAGTAGATAGAAGATCTATTGTGTGTGTGTGGATCCATTAGATATCCATCTGATCTACACACAAGTCTGGGTGCAGGACACCACACCACCACGGTAGATGGCGTGGTTATGAACTGTGGTGTTATTATACATGAATCATGATGATAATAACCGGTCAACTTGGTTAATGATGGAAGACGTTCAGATCAGCCTTGAACTGATCCAGCGGTTGCGGTTCGATCACCCGGGGGATGGGGGATGATGATAGGTGGATGGATGGATGGATGGATGGAATAACAGCGGTGTAACGTTACAGCCTTTAGCCTGACTGCTGCTGCTAACGTGAGCTGCTAACAATAATAATGAATATGAACACATTATCAAATGTAACTGGGTGGGGGGGGGTCGTTTAAATGTGCAGCCAGTTTTCGTATAACGCCATGTTTATAGCTTTTCTTTTAGCCTCCCTTTTTTTTTTAGCCCTTTCCATTTAAGCCTCATTTTCACACACACCCCGCATATCGCGAGAGTCAAACCGAGAAAAAAAGAACAGATCTACAAGCTAACAACGCGTCGCAATGCGACGCGTTGTTAGCTTGTAGATCTGTTCTTTTTTTTTATTTAGGCTAACTTAAGCGACAGCTCTCTGATTAGCTAGCCTGACACAGCTGTGCTGGCTAGCGTGCTAACACGCTACCGCGTCCACCAAAAACCCAAACTCACCTGGAAAAGAAAAGAAGAGAGAAAATAAACTGCTCCCCGTCTATTCTATTAAAAAATTAAAAATAAACACGGCCATGTCTCGGTTGTCTTCGCCGCTGCTTGTGTGTGTCTTCCTTCCGTTGTAATTTTTTTTTTAGGAATTATAATCCGAAATTGTGAAGGAATACTTGTATCATTGTCAGTTTTTAATAACGCTGCGGTCTCGTGTTGGTTTATAAATCCTCTGGTAAATCCACAGGGTTTGTTGCTCATATGGTTCCTAAAAGGACGACACACGTTATTCTTTTTATTTTTTTTCAGCACCAACAAAACGTCCAAAAAACTCCCGATTCAAGAGGGTCCGTCCCACGGGTGACGTAGGCGGGGAGGCGGAGTTTGCGCTATACCCAACCCGCTGATTGGACGCCTGGCGTGTCGGTCAAGCCCCAGGCGTCGGATTCGATTGGTGGTGGAGCCGCTGAGGCCAGCCCACCGACATCGGTTCGTCCCCTCCCACCGGACCCGCCCCCGAAACGGTGCACGTGACGTCATGATTGCACTAGATTGTGATTGAATGACCCCCCCCCAAACAAAGACCTGAGTCTGACTCTAACTCTATGGTCTAACTCCATTGTAATAACAAAGTAATAGCACAATATAGAAATACTCTGTTACAAGTACGACTTGAGTGCAAGTCTAAAGTTGTTGGCATCAAAGTTTGGTCTATACATAGAGTACCAAAAGCAAAAAAAATCTGTCAAACTCTTTTGAAAGTAGCATATCTACCTGCTCACAAGTTGTGAGCTTGTAGATCTGTTATTTCCGAATAGCCAAAGTATAAAATAGGGCTTATGTGGTTAATGTTATGTTTTGTATTAATAATCTAAATCTGCAAAGTAACAAGCTTGCTAAAGCTGTCAAATAATTGTAGTGGAGTAAAAAGTACATCTGCCTCTGAGATTTAGTGGCAAAATGGAAATATCCCACTAGTAAAGTAAAAGTGCACCTCAGAATTGTACTTAAGTACAGAGTACTTGAGACTTGAGTACACGTACTTAGTTACTTTCCACCACTGACTGTAATAATAATAGGTAATAAAGCCCCCCTCAACAATATGTGATGTATTCCATGGACTGGCACATAAGCTGTCATTAACATTAAGACTTAATCCACTATGGGACACACTAACATACTAACTGTGTGTGTGTGTGTGTGTGTGTGTGTGTGTGTGTGTGTGTGTGTGTGTGTGTGTGTGTGTGTGTGTGTGTGTGTGTTCACATACTTGATTGTTTTCATCAGTGTGCTTATTATTTGTGTTGGTACTGTGGCACTGATTGCTGGTGGCACGTACAGTATGTGCGAGTGTGCACAACACACACACACACACCACACAAAGGGTCGGGGGGATTAAATCGACAGCAGGGGCTATGGGGATAAGCCCTCACAGCCCGGCTCCTACACAGTATACATACTGTACAGTACATACACATGCACACACTACAATAACAACGCCAAAATCCTCAATTCTGTGTGTGTGTGTGTGTGTGTGTGTGTGTGTGTGTGTGTGTGTGTGTGTGTGTGTGTGTGTGTGTGATTCCATAATGCCTATGAAACTAAAAGGGACAATCATGGTATTAAAAACCTAAACAATGGAGCATTTTAGAATGACCCATTTCACACAGAGCGGTGGCCATGTGACCCTCCATACTAATAAAAGATGGCTTTCAATGATTTCATTTCCCGAGATAATTGAAGAAGTGGAGAGTTTAAGCACCATCACCTGGATAGATGTCTATCATAGAAATCATCTTCAAACTTCAATCAGTCAAACTTCAATCAGGGCAGAACCTAGACCCATTATTGGTAGAGGAAAATACATTTCTTAAATTCTACTATACTTGAGGGGACATTTGGCCCTCATAAGTATAGTAATACAAGTACACACACACACACACACACACACACACACACACACACACACACACTCACTCCATGTCAACCCCCATGATAAATCAAACGAATGGACCTGCCTGCCTACAGCACCATCATCACCTTTCATGAAAATCCTCCCATCTGTTGACCTGGACTGTGACCTTGACCTTTAACCTTTCTAAACCCTAAAGTGAATTTTCTCGTCAGAGCAGCCTACTGATCATTCTCAGCAAGTTTTACAAAAATCCGGCTATCCATACTTGAGTTATTTGGATAAAAGACAAACGGATACACACTCATGGAATGGGGTGAAAACATAACATCCATCCACCTCTGTTAACAGAGGTAAAAGTGCCTCCTTGATTTTCACGTATCTTAAATGATGTAGTGTGTGAGTTGTAGTATACTGTATCGGTCCACCTTCTAATCATTATCTGATTGTTTATTTTAGTATATCAAATACTACTACATCACTGTGTGTGTGTGTGTGTGTGTGTGGGGGTGTGTGTGTGTGTGTGTGTGTGTGTGTGTGTGTGTGTGTGTGTGTGTGTGTGTGAGAGAGAGAGAGAGAGAGAGATGTGTAAGCAAACCAGGGACATTGGTGGCTGTAGTGTACCATCACCTGAGCAACCAGTGTTACTATAGGAATACCCTGCTATAACCACAGCAATTAATAGGCAGCTCAACATCACATTGCAGTAACTGTGTCAAACTCAGGCAAGCAATAAGGATACCAATAACATGTAGAATCAAAATTCTAACTGTAATGTGCTGTAATTATTTCAACTGTTTATGTTTATTTGCAAATTAATGCCCTACAGTACTTTCTTCATTGTACAAGAGTGTCGCACAAAAATATAGTGTTGTGGATCGGCTATTTCCGCTAGTTTCAAAAATGTAAAAGTGGTCTGTGGGTTTCATAAATATTTAACCAATGAAAAGAGCTTGTGACTAAATAACAACATTGGCTCCAAATGGAACACATTTCCTGAACAGTAACAGTTTTGGACATCGACGACAACCGACGTTGACGACATGTAACATATAAATAGAATATGTGTGGTTTTTGATTGATTGATTGAATACTTTATTAGAAGTTTCCAGAAAAAAGCACATGAAAGTATAGTTCAATATAAGGTCAGCTAATAGGAATAAAAACATTTAAAAAAAGCCATTGGCTTGTTTCCATTGGGGTCCTTTGTACAAACTTGACCTTAATTTATACTACTATATGTCATTTGAAAAACAGTTAGTTTTGGTAAGTGATCACTATCATAAGACAAAGTGCAAATTAAGCTTCAGACCTCTTTGATCCTTTGCAGAAAGATAGTAGGCCTACTGTAGAGTGTGACAACAAACAGGGAGAGAGAGACAGGGTTTGACCTTTAACTCTATATGGGTGCAGCAAAGGACCTCAGGCTCGGAATCAAATCCGGCTGCATTTGAGCATATATGTTGTATGCTCCTCACTCTTAAAAAAATATATATATATTTTGTACACATGGTTCTGATAGAAGCAGGCGTGAACACAGGTGCAGGTGCAGGAAGAATAAGTATAACGTTTTTCAAAGTTGTCTGTTTTTTTCTTGTTTTCCTCTGTTTGATGAGGTATTATTTTGTAAATGTACTTTGTTACTTTTGGGATATACATTTGGAGAATAAACAACAACAACAACAAAGTACTTAAATAGCCTGGATGGGGGTTGAGGTTATACGAAACTGGCAACCTACGGCGACGTGCATTTGGCTGCAATTCAAGTGTTACAAATGCATTGGTGACCTATCGAATTAAGTGACCCGAAAAGCAACAGTTGGCGACTGACAGCACATACTACTAACACATTATTTTGCCAGAACTGCAAAACAGCAGACAGAAGCAAGACAGCCATTAAGAGACATACAATCTGGGAACCAAAGAATCTATCTTGAGAATTTTCTTTCCCTTTAGAGATTAAAAAGAAACATTTTTTCAGAAATAGGCCTAGTGAAAATTGCAGTTCTCCAAATTCACAATGCGTGTTACAAATCTGCTATTTTCACTAGGTTTGACAAAAGGCCTTTATTGATTAACTCATAATATATTATGAATCGAATCGGATCCTCAACTAACTGACTTAACAAAAGGCACATCATGAACTTGCAAAACAGCGCCCTCCGGCGGTCACACAATTCAATAGGTCATGGATGTCGGT
Organism: Gymnoscopelus braueri; assembly: GCF_963280865.1. Lineage (NCBI taxonomy): Eukaryota > Metazoa > Chordata > Actinopteri > Myctophiformes > Myctophidae > Gymnoscopelus > Gymnoscopelus braueri. Next base: position 15,125,759 of record NC_137604.1, read on the forward strand.
GTAGCACACGGCTAGGGGATGTTGCCGGAATTCAGCCTGAACTACATAACTCCAGCTACCTACAACAGCAATGGCGTCGGGCAGGCTGGAGAGGCTCGCCGCCTGGTTCCTCAGCCGGCTGGCCGCCGTCCTCCTGGCCGTGTTCCGCCTCCTGTCGCCGCGGGGAGCCGCTCCTCCAGCGGCCACGCTGCCCCCCATCACCAACCCGCTGCTGAAGACCCCCGCGGTCCGCCTGGCTGCCATGATACGGCGGAGAGAGGCAGGTGTACACTTTCTCTCTCCCTCTCTCTCTCTCCATCTCCTCCCTGGTGTTTTGTGTAAAGCACATTGAATGATCTTGTTGTTGAAATGTGCTCTACGTGCTAATAATAAACTTCACTTGCCCCCTTGACCACTTCTCTCTTCTCTCGCACTCTTATTTTCTCCTCTCTCTCCTGTCTATTTTTACTGTCATCACTCTCCCCCCTCTCTCTCTCTCTCCCCCCCTCTCTCTCTCTCTCCCCCTCTCTCTCTCTCTCCCCCTCTCTCTCTCTCTCTCTCTCTCTCTCCTCTCTCGGCCTCTCCCCACCAGTGGTGGAAAAAGTACTCACATTTCTTACTTAAATGTATCAATGCTGCAATGCTGCAGAAATACTCTGTTACAAGTAAAAGTTTGAAATAAAAAATTTACTTGAGTAAAAGTACAAAAGTATTGGTATCAAAATGTACTTAAAAGTACCAAAAGTAGAATAGTCATTATATAGAATGTCCTATTTCACAAAGTTTTCAAATGTATAAAAACCTTCTGAAAATAGCAGATCTACAAGTTCACAATGTGCCGCATCACGACGCATTGTGAGCTTTTAGATCAGCTATTTTCAAATGGCCAAAATGTATATAGGGCTGAATTGGTTTTGTATAATAATCAAAATCTACAAAGTAACTAGTAACTAAAGTTTTCAAATAATTGTGAAAGAGTAAAAGTACAATATTTGCCTCTGAGATGTAGTGGAGTAGAAGTAAAAGTACTGAAATTTGGAAATACTCCAGTAAAGTAAAAAATGCCTCAGAATTGTACTTAAGTACAGTACTTGAGTACATGTACTTAGTTACTTAACACCACTGCCCCCCCCCCCCTCTCATAAGTGTTCCTGAAGCCAGTGCAACAGACAATGGGGTCAAGGTGACGGGGTCATACTTGTAGGAAGATACAGTGTTGTGTGAGGCTATATATACATTTTGGAACATAAGCCCCAAATGCTGCTGTCAAGTTGCAGAAATGTGATACACATGGACATGTGTTCTGAACCACTATCTAAACCACTGCTTTATCTCATGGTGTATGATAAGAGGTGGGAGGCCATTCACTGTCATTTCCCTTTGACCTGTGGCCGATTCTACAAATGCCTTCTAAATCAGTAGTTCTTGAACTTTTTCGTGATAAAAAATTATTCAAGATGTGCGAGCTTGTAGATCTGCTGTTTTTGAAAAGCCCATGTATAAAATCTAAAATGACACAACAGATGCTTCTCTGTTTTCTAGTGGGTTGAATCCATCTATTGTTGTTGAGCTAACATTAACCTTTGACCAGTAGGATGTCCACTGAGATCGACCTACGATTGTGCACAGAGAGAGAGAGAGAGAGAGAGAGAGAACTACAGTACAACTTTGAAATCATGGAAATGGGAGTGAACACGCTAAACTGTAGTCTAGTCCAGTTTCCAATTCCAAGGATATTTCAAGTTTCATATCCATTAGGCCACGGACGGACCCATATTTGATATAATTTATACATTTTGTATCTCTGGGAGGGACCCAATCTACACTGTTAAAATCCACAGTGTTAATTTAACTCTGAGCGTGTGGCACCATTTGATTCCATTTGTACACGCTCGGAGGTACAGGCCCATAAGGGTCCATTTGGTTCCTAAACATCCATCATTTAGTTGGGGACTCCCTGAAAACTCCCCCTGGGACCCCTGAGGGTCCCCAAACCTCACATTGAGAAGCGGGCAGTGGCCTGGTCTACTAGGTGTGCGTGGGGCAAGTCGTCAGAGGAATGGTCACTGATCCCTTCCTCCTGGCTGAGCTTTGCATAACTAAAAGGGTTTAAAAACCATACCAGTGTAACAGTTGTGAAACCTGGATTTATTCCCTGTTCCTGTACAAAGTTCAGGTCCAGAACACTATTTCATACAGTATTTCATATTTTCATGTCAAGGACCCCCCAAATTATTTATGTGTTTGGCCACAGACTCCCATCTCAAAACAGTTTGTTCCAGGGACCCCCAGAAGCAAAGATTTGAGTTGAAAAAATATATACACATTCAAAGATTTGCACAAATCTTTCACGATTAAAAATAAATTGCAGATCTACAAGCTCATAGCACGGCACTCTGTGCCGCACTATGAGTTATTTTAAGATAGTCAATGTAACACATTTTGCTGGGGACCCCTCCAAGGACCCAATCCCCGGCAGAGTCATGCCAAAGACTATAAAAATGGTACCCAGTGCCTCCCTGCTTGGCACTCGGCATCAAGGTTGGATTGGGGGGTGAATCCCAACGACATACTAGTGTCTCTACCTCTAATCCTAACCTTTAAAGGATCCCTGGCTAATGAGCCTTATATGCCGTAATACATAATAATTACCCTCTATAACTAAAATAAAACATTAAAAACGCCTTAAATATTTTATTTATTTTAGAAACGGTTCTTTTGCTCAAGAGGGACAATGCCCGTCACAAGTTGATGATATCATTTGTCCATGTGTAGTCCAGCCCTACGGAATGCATCATGTGCAAATAAAACTAATTTAAAATATTGTTTTGATGCTCGTATTAACCTTAGGATGTATTAAGCTGGTTTGTATTTGCTCATGCATTCCATACATTCCATAGGGCTGGACCACACATGGAAGTTCATGGCTTCCATTATAAAATGAAAGTGAAATATGAACAAAAATAAAACATGTGAAGGTACTACATTGGCCTACTGGCAGCATGCTCAAGAAATCTGCCACTGATCGGTCCAGCGGTTTACAAGATTAGCTCTGGACACACACACACACACACACACACACACACACACACACACACACACACACACACACACACACACACACACACACACACACACACACACACACACACACACACACACACACAGACAGAGAAAAGGATAAACACACAGACCACTGCCACACTGTAAAAAATTAGTGGAATAAAAATATATTTTATGTATCAGTCTGTCTACCTGTTATATCCTTCTGTCTTTGTCCTATTACTTTTTTGCTTAATTACTTATGTATACCCCCATGTGTGTCTGTCTCATGTGTTTGCAGGTGAGCAGTGTGGAGGTGGTGCACGCTTATATTGACCGCATTCAAGAAATTAACCCGCTTATCAATGCAATGGTCAAAGACAGGTAAAGTATAGAGATACAGAAAGTGTGTGTGTGTGTGTGTGTGTGTGTGTGTTTGAGCATGTACATAACATCGTTTGTGTCGGGCAGAAACCTCTTATCTCCATATTCTAACTCTTTCTGTTATTTCATAAATTAACTTGATCATACTACAGCGTCACACAAAGGTATCAAAAGTAGCAGATCTGCAAGATTGAAACGCAGCGCGAAGCGACACGTTTTGAGCTTGTAGATCTGCTACTTTTGATATTTTGGAATTTTAATCCTGAAAATTAACAGTTTTGGACATATGAGGTTTCCAACCAACAGATACGAAAAGAAAATAATACCGGTAGACAATCTACAAGCTCACAACATGATTGGAACATTTCCCCAAAATCATTTGTTGGCACTTTGCTTCAGTCAGAATTCCTTATTTTGCCATGTGTTTTTGGCACTATAGAGGGATTTGTCTCCATTTTGACGCTTTTGCATTTTTTTTCCATAAATCAGGGCCATTGAACACCCTTTACGTCTGTGTGTTGGCAAAATGAAAAGCATTAAAAAGCGCTTCTGACAAAACCATTGGATCCTCAAACTTTCTGCTAAACCAGCTAACTCCACCAAAAGGGGAGGAGTTAGTTGGTTTTGCTGACTCCAGGCTCCACCCCCTTTTGACCTCCAACCTCATTGTGAGCTTGGAGGTCCATTCAGCTGTTCTCATCAGTGATGAGAACAGTTTCTGCCGGACAGCAGAGATATGATCCAACACCACCCCTGTAAACAGTTAACCTAGGGGCAACACTGATTACAATTTTCACATATAATGACATGCCCAAGATAGGGATGCCAGGCTGAAAGTGGCTAAATGAACACTTGAGGATTTGACTGTGTTCCTCACGCCCCCTGCAGGTTCTCCCAGGCGCTGCAGGAAGCGGCGCAGGCAGACAGGCTGATCGAGGAGGAGACGGGAGGAGGCGAGGATGTGCTGGAGGACAGGTTACCGTTTCTGGGTGTCCCGTTCACTGTCAAAGAGGCCTTCTGTCTGCAGGGTAACTACAGGAATACACGCACAGTACACAAGTACAACGTATATTATACGTTCAAATGGCCTGTTGCATGATGTCGCGCAAAGATAGCAAAAAAACTATCTTCAAGGTTACCTTGCATCGCGTTGAGATTGTAGATCTGTTGTTTCCCCTATTTTGTAAATATTTTTAATTTGTTTTATTTTATCATTTTTGGAAATTCTTGGAAATGTGTGCGAACATAACCTTTTAAGTGGTTAGCCTGCTGTCGTGGTTCACATTTGGCCATATTAGTAATAATGTGTAAATGTAATTTGTCTCCAACCATGTGCAGATGGAACTTGGAAGTACATGTAAAGTACACTTGAATTTGTATTGACTCTAGCAAGGAGATTTTAATATTGTAACCGATTACATGACTTATTCCATACCCCACTGTGTATGGAAAGCAATAATGTAAATGCTTGGCTTCTTGCCAAAGTATAGACATGTTATGAGCACTTGGCAGCAGTTTGAGTGTTTACACAGCAAGAGAGGGTAATCCATCTAAATAATATCTTGACCTAATCCAGATAACATGTTAATGCCAGGTGTAAAAAGAGCCAATGAGAAACAGACATGGATGCATGAATTCATGTCCTACAGAGAAATTAGACCCCAAAAAAAAACTCAGTCACGCTGAGCCCCCTACTTCTATAACAATAACATTTCAACCGTGATCCGCCATTGCAGAGGCCGAGGTCGAGCGTCGAAAATGGCTTGTTTTGACCACTGTAAAAAGATGGAGATATGGACCTTTTTCCTCAAGATCCCATCATTGGGGCGGATGCACGTCCGTTTTTTTGGGGTGACATCACATCCGTCCATTCCCTTTTAACCCTTTAAGACCTGGAACGCAGCTCTGTCACTTTAGATTTCTTTGGCTATTCAAAAATAGCAGACACACAAGCTCATAGCGCGGCACCGAGTGCCGTGCTATGATCTTGTAGATCTGCTATTTTCGAAAAATCGTGATTTCTTTTTTTTAAAGATTTTTTTCAAAAAACTTTTAACTGATTTAGAAAACATTTTTAAGAATCGCCTCAGGCCTTAATGGGTTAAAGGGTCCTAGGATCATTCCTAAGTTGCGTTAGAGCGCCCCTTTTTGAAAAAAACGTAGATTCTCGTTTATGGCACCCGAGGGCTGTATTTGCAAAAACGTAGATATACGTTTTTGGCACCCAATGTGTTAAGTAAAAAAAAATGTAGTACTTTTTTCCACCACTGGTTTTCTTGCTGCGTGTTGTCCAGGCATGCCTAACTCCACGGGGCTGGTGTCGAGGAGCCGGGTGGTGTCGGGGACCGACGCTCCGTCGGTGGCCCTGCTGAAGAGGTCCGGGGCCATCCCCCTGGGGGTCACCAACTGCAGTGAGCTGTGCATGTGGCTGGAGTCCCACAACCATCTGTACGGACTCACCAGGAACCCCTACAGTCTGGACAGAATACCTGGAGGGAGCTCAGGTACTATACGTCTAACAAATGGGTGCATAGTATCGTCACTGTCGCTCTGGAAACCTTGTATGTCCAAAACTGTTACTTTTCAGAGAATGGATAAAAAAGAATTGAAACTGTTTAAGTTATGCTTTGTTGCACTGGCATGCGATGAAGTATATAACACAGGGCATTCATTCATGCATGAAAATATGAAAATATATATATATGCAAGGTTTCTGCCCGACAGCGAAGATGTATGTGACCAGGTGTCAAATATGGGATAAATAAGTTACTGTACCTCTAGCTACTTTTAGACCCTCCAGAAAAATTTGATTATGCAATCGCATAATTTACCGCATAATCAGCAAAATGGCGCATAATTATGCAGGGGTAATGTTTTTTTCTAAAAGGCCGCATCGCATCGCATAATATGCACATCGCATCGCATCATGTGCACATTGGACTGTGCATATTTCACAACTTCCTGCAATTTCACCGCATTAAATTGGCGGTAATTATTAAATTACCGCCAATTATTAAATTGGCGGTAAGTATTTTTTTGCTGCAAAAAAATACTGCTTATTTCATTGCAAAATCAAGGATTTTAGCCCGCATAATCAAGGATTTTTGCCCGCGTTTTTCTGGGTCTATACTTTTATTGTCTCTCTCTCTCTCTCTCTATCTCGCTCTCGCTCTCTCTCCCCTCATATAGAACCTCATATGTCCAAAACTGTTACTTTTCAGGATTCAAATTCAAAAACGACAAAAGTAGCAGATTGACAAGCTTGAGCCGCGTTTCGAGCTTGTAGATCTGCTACTTTTGATACTTTTGTGTGACACTGCAGTATGATCGAGTAGGGCGTTAATTTACGAAAGAACACAAGTTAAAATCTGGCGATAAAGCGGTTTCTGCCACCTGAAACTCCTTTGTTCTCTCTCTGTCTCCCTCTTTTGTTTCACTGCGTTCCTCAGGAGGGGAGGGCAGTATTTTGGGCGGTGGAGGCTCGGTGATTGGCGTGGGTTCCGATGTGGGCGGCAGCATCCGCATGCCGGCCTTCTTCAACGGCATCTTCGGACACAAGCCCACCTCAGGTGAGTGTGCCAGTCGCTGGCCGGACACAGAAGTCAGAAGTAGCGGCGCGTCTGCAGAGAGTAGCACCGTGTGAAGCCTAATTAGTCGTTTGTCGTGCGACAAAAATAAAACATAATTTCTGTATTGGTTTCAATCTGACATGTTTTCCACACTGGTTTAACACCTCAACCATGCTGTCAGGCATCAAAAGATACTGCAGTATTCTGCGATTAAAGTTGTTCTTGGTCCTCTGTGTCTACCCTATCGGAACATCTAATTACTATTACTGGTGGAGAAGACTGCTCTACTAGCAGTGGTGGAAAAAGTACTCATCAATACTGCAGTGTGTAGAAATACTCTGTTACAAGTAAAAATGTACTTGAGTAAAAGTACTAAAGTATGTCATGAAAATATACTTAAAGTACCAAAAGTAAAAGTACTCATTGTGCAGAATGTACGCACAATATTTGCGTCTGAGATGTAGTGGAGTAGAAGTAAAAATATTGATTATGGGAAATACTCCAGTAAAGTAAAACATCCTCAAAAGTGTACTTAAGTACAGTAAATGTACTTAGTTACTTTACACCACTGTCAACTAGAACAGAACAGAACAGAACAGAAGGTTCACAGGGCTCACATTCACCTGGTTCCCCATTCTTAACCTCCTAAACCAGGGACACTGAGGAGGGCTCATTTCCAGCATGGGTCTTGAATAAAAAAGAATGTTACATGGGCATTGTGCATAAAACGCATGAGAAAGCCTGAATGGAGATTCCACAAACGTATATCAAAAGTGTACATAGTGCAAACACATTGGAAGGTGGAAACACACAACATCAATAAAGAGAAGATGTGATGAAAGCAAGGTGATTGCAACCTATCTTTTAATAAATGATGACATGGATTAATTGGCTATTGGTGTCGGCTCCCTTACTCATTAGTCATTTCTTTACAGATTATGTAAATGGTTATAAATAGGAATAACGGTGGCTTTTACATAGTCTGTAGAAACCAATGGCGTCACTTTGTCCATTCATTTTTACGGTCTATGGTTTGTCCACAGGTATAGTGTCCAATGAGGCAGTGTGTGTGTGCATGTGTTTGTCCACAGGTATAGTGTCCAATGAGGCAGTGTGTGTGTGTGCATGTGTTTGTCCACAGGTATAGTGTCCAATGAGGGCCAGCACCCCCCAGCGTCAGGCCTCCAGCCAGGCTTCCTGACCACCGGCCCCATGTGTCGCTATGCCCAGGACCTTCTGCCCATGCTGCAAGTACTGGCTGGACCCAATGCTGACAGGTGTGTGTGTGTGTGTGTGTGTGTGTCGTTGTGTCGTTGTGACAGACCCGTAAGGGTCCTTTGGGTCTCAGGACCTGACATTTAGAAAGTAACAGTGCTCTAATGCACATGCAGATTAAAAGGGGCACATCATTATTTAGTCCCCTCTCTTTTGGGGTATTTTTGTCATATGGGATATAGGATGTGCACTTGCACATCCTATATTGGCTAATTGACCACCACCCCGTCACTATGACTCAGACATAACCATAGATTTCACTATGACTCAAACATAACCAAGTTCGGACATAAATCAAATCAGAGGTGGACTATGATTCACTCTCTTGTGTGTGTGTGTGTGTGTGTGTGTGTGTGTGTGTGTGTGTGTGTGTGTGTGTGTGTGTGTGTGTGTGTGTGTGTGGCTGATTGCTATCCATAGCTACAGATTTCGCGGGGAAGACACGCTGGTATTAGACGGTGTGTCTTGTTTTCTCTCGTCACCTCGCTACTTTGTCTCTTACAGTCTCTCTTATGTCTGTTTGTGTCCAGGTTGCGTCTGACGTCGGAGGTGGACATGAAGAAGCTTCGTTTTTTCTCTGTTCCTCATGACGGCGGTTCTCCTCTGGTGTCTCCGGTGGACAAGCAGCTCATACAGGCTCAGAGCAGGGTAAGGGAACCGCCGATAGATACTAGGGCTCCAACTATTGATCATTTTATTCCCGATTATTTTATCGAGTAGTTTTTCCCGATTAATTGAATGATCGGGAAGTGCGTTTTCTAGCTTAAATAAAGGTCACGCAGTCTGTGCATGTTTCCCTGCACTTTCCAAATTTAGATATCTATGGACATGACATCATTCACAACATCCCTTTGTGAACATCCATTTTTTGTCCTATGCACCTGTCATTAACCTTTGAGGTGTGCATCGGCCTTCTTTTAGTGTTTACATCTTTTTGAAACCTTGTGCAGACTCACACCGGAAGTTTGGTGAAATAACATTGGAGTCTATGAGAGCCGGCCCCGACAGCTTATGAACAAACACTATTTCTGAACTATTGAGACCTTTATAAAATACTCGGCTCAGGAAAATAAAAGAAGACATATCACACATTGTTTTCTGCTGTGTTGCTTTTCAATATGTACACTGTATATTTATAGAGGTATCTCAAGAGCACAAAGTACGTTTCTGAACGTGCCAAAGTATCGCGACATTTCCTGTCTGGCAACCAAATCTTGCGATACCTCTGAGCCAGAAACGATACCTGCCGCTGAAGTTTCCTTGCGGCTACTGCAGGTGTATCAGTGTTGCCAGATTTTGCAAGAGAAACAAGCGGCCTGTTCTATGAAAACAAGCCCAAAAGAAGTGACTAAGCTAAGGTTTACCAATTTACATCAGCTATTTGAAAATGGCAGATCTACAAGTTCACGACGTAGATCATGTAGATCTGCTATTTTCATTAAATATTGGGGGAAAAAATAAATATTTTGAATATTTTTGGTTTAAAAAACATTAGGAAGCAAGCCCAAATAAGCAACTACACTTTAAAAACAAGCCCAAAACCGCTTATTATAAGCAGACATGGCAACACTGGTAAACAGGAAACCCCTTGATATGAGGCTCCCCCCCCTACTCCCTAAGGTGAATATCATTGTCTCTCTGTCCAGGTGGTGGAGTGTCTTCGGTCACAGCTAGGGGTCAGTGTTGACATCCTGACCATCCCTGAGCTCAGGTACTCCTTCCAGATCTGGGGGGCCATGATGGCAGCGCCAGGCAAGGATGGCAAGGTGGGCATCGCTGAGCTTAATTAAATACAGTCTGATAGGTTCTTGATCGTTATCTTAAACCCCCTTGCTGTTGATCACACACAGATAAAGAAGACACGTGACACACGAGATCTCTTTTACTCGACGAGGATTGTGACCACCATGTAACTCACTTCACAAGGTCCAAAATCACAAATGGCGCACTCCCCTCCGTCCAAGCACTTTATTAGAAAAGGGGAGGGGACAGAGGAGTACAGAGGAGTGGAAACTTACTAACTGATAAGGACTGTCAGACATATTACACATTGGATTAATACATTGTAGGATATTCAATTAAATGAATACAATCAAAGAAAGAACTTATATACACATTATATATATCTTTATAGCTGCATCTAAATGCTGTAAACCGATCCTGTCATTTCCTGCTTTTGTTCATTTAATTAATACTCCTAAAAACATCAATCACATTTTTCTTGCTTTCACATTTTCAAAATGGATATCATACCAGGATTTTTATTAATCAAACCAACAACTCAACCATCTGCCTCTTCGCTTCCAGTGGCCTTGGGACTACTTTCTATGTCACTCTCAAATAGGGCTCGAAGAGAATACACACTCTCGTGTGGAGTGGAGCACTTGGGACAAATATCGTCATCAGTCTAAGACAACGCCGCATGTCTGCACGACCTTTTCATTGACCATACACTAATGGTCTTGCTTTGCGTCACTAACATTCTTGGAATTAATGTCATCTGAAATAAAAAAAACACCACATGTCCTTTTTATCAGAAACGCAGACCCCTCCACTCGCAGCAGTCAAAAGGTCAAGAGTCCATCTATTCTGGACGGCCATTAACGACGCTGACTCAAACTCACGGTTTTGGGCCTCTTCAAATTGTCATTGTAGCATTGAGGAACAGGCTACGTCTATAGTTAATTGTCTCTACACGTAACATAAGCTTTCCCACTCCAAGATGGGGAAAGAGAGACAAACCAACCTTATTGGCACGGGATTACCAGTGAGATTGTATTTTTCTTACAACCTCCAATTCTTAGTTGATCTAAACAAACACGGGGGAGTCAGCATTAATGTCTGTTGACAAGTGTGTTCGTTGATCTGACCCTTCTTCACAGAGCCAGCGTGGACATAACAAAGGTTAGGCTTCCGAGTGACATACAGGCTTAACAGTGCTATTTAGGGCGTATTTCAACTGATGGTACGGTTTACACGGCAAATAGCTGCTGTTAGTTCAAAGTCATTTTCTCCCAAGGCTCACCAGCGATATTGGATTTCGAGGCATGTCACTTCTCATGACCAGTTGTGTGAAACAGATATATTTATATGTGTGCAACCATAAACATTCACATTTTAGTCTTAGCGATTTGATTAGCGTAAAAATATACCCAGCATTTAGATTTAGACGGTGAGAAACATTTTCGTCAACACTCCTCGATTTACGAGTAACTTTAATAATACAAATATATAATACACTCATAGAAATTAAAAAACTCACAAAAATACCAGGGGTGCAATTCTAGGTGTAATAGGAATGGGGAAGGGGATTATTCAAATGGGAGTCTTCTCCAGGTTTGGGTCTGACCGTAGCGCTATCAGCTCGGCCCCACCCGCTGCTGGCTTTAGCACTCCTATTACTTAAATGTCTGATAATGTTCGAACCAATTTACAGTGGCCTTTTGTGGATCCAAATAACACGTTTCACAGCAATTGTGTTGGTGACCAGGACTCGGAACGGACCCTCTCAGCGCAGAGTTGGTCCTGGTCCTGTCGCTTGATGATCTTTATCACGGCATGCAGATCACCAGTGCTTCAGTCCCTGTAGGGAGAGAGAAAAGACTAGACAGATAATTTGCACTTTGGACTATTTTCATGTAAAGCTCCACTAATGTGATGCATTATGGCTATGGCCGTTTTGACACATCTGTACTTCAATCTAGTTTTACAGTATCATCACTTTTCAATAAGTGGAAATAATAGTCTTACATATGGCCTTTCGTTACCTTTTCATTGTCTAAAAACATGTACAAAACTGTTTAGCATAATTTTGAAAATTATAAGTGTGAAAATGCTGCTTAATTATATATTATATGTGTACCATCCCTCCTGTTTGAGATATGACCTATGGTCATGACTCAACTTCAGATCCTAAGTGTGAAATGGTCTGTGTCACTGGTGGCAGACATAACAAATAAAAAACTCCCAATGTGAAGCGAGACTAGGTTCCTTTGCTATCTTATCTACATAAGCGCTTCCCAGGCGTAAAAGTGCCTCTGCTAGTCTACTGTGCAGCAAAAAAAATAAACAAAGTAGAAAATGCATCTTGGCATCATGTCTAACTTTCTAGTCTTGGGCTTTTTTGCATGCTGAGTGAGTGGCCTAGGAAGCTAGATACTTTATTGCCCGTGACCTGTAAGTGCTTTAAGAGCTTACTTGTGGTTTTCCACACATACCTCACGTGTGGGAGATGCTCCCAAAAATAAATCAACACAAGAGATTACGTGAGACAACTGATAAACGTGGCCTCAAAATTTGCTATTTCCCTTGAGAAAATGGCTGGACTATTAACAAACTCTTGCTGATACTTAAATGATTAGAAATACTTAAACAATGAGTACAGATACTTTAAAGTTCCCAAACTGAGTAAATACTTTAAATGAGTAGTTTGCCTCTGGCTTTCTCCTTTTTTCTCTCTTTCTTGGCTTGACTTCACTGACACACACACGCACACGCGTGCACGCACGCACACACACACACACACAGAGGCAGGCTCACTCGAGCGCACACACACACTCCAGTAATCAGTCTCTGTCTCTCTGTCTCTCTCTCTCTCACGCACACATGTGAACACACACACACATGCAGACAGTCAGACAGACACACTCACTCCTCTCACACACACAGTACCTGACACTCTCCAACGTAAGTGACGTCATTCCACATGCTTCAAACACACACAGTCTTTTCGGTACATGAAACTACACACATGCACGTATACAAGCACACACGCACGTCATACCCCATTTGTTCACACTACTTTTGCTACCCTTCACACTTTACATATAGTACATATGTATTACACCCAAACACCACATTCACTTACAATTCATGTACACTAACACCTGAACACACATGCACACTCTCTCTCTTTCTTCCTCTTCTCTCTCACTCTCATTTAAACATCACTCCTTACATGTCGTTGTGCACCACGACATGGAATTTTGAAATGTTTAAATGATTACTGCATCTATTTGGGGCATTCATACAGATCACAAAAATGCACATTCCACTCTCTCATTCACACATCTTTTAGACAAAACAAAACGTTTTCTTCTTACTACAATCTCTCTCTTTGTAGCTGTCGCTCTGATGCGCACAGCCTCCTAGCTTCTTCTCTTTCTCTCTTCTCTAATCATCCCAGCCAGACATATTGCATGACTCGCAAAGAGCCAGTCCGAAGAGAAGATGGCCCTTACGACCACATATACAACATGAGTTGGGGGCCCTTGGTTGGCCTTTCTCTTTCCTCGTATCATCCCATCCATGTACTGTTGTGCTTGATATACAATCAGCCACAAAATGGCCTAAACGACCACACCTAAAACATGATCTGGGGGCCCTTGTTTGGCCTTTCTTCTTGCCCTGCTTTGGCTTATTTCCTTCGTTGGTAACATCGACTACAATCACTTGTTTCCCAGGATCTTCTTTTTCCTTCTCCATATTAGCAGTCAATTACTATTATGTGGGTGAACTTAAATATGTGTGGTTATTATAATGTTCTGTTCAATGTGTAGAAATTATTTTATTCACTGTAAAGATCTTGTTCTTATCCTAACTAAGTGTACAGTATTTCAAACTTTATCTAGGCACTGCTGTATACTGGCCAAAAACTGTATCACACCCAAATTCACCACGTCCACCACGTGTAGACGTGCCCCAGGGAATCACGCACTTATCACTCACTTATCACATCCAAACCATACACCGTACACCCCTGAGATTGTTATGGGGGTTATACTAGATATATAGAATAAATATAGACAAAGCAGTTTACACGACTAGATTTCCCCGGAGGGGGCTGTCAGACCCACTGGCTTTCAACCACCGTGACAAACACACACTCAACTTGTACCAGTATACTCTTGCAGCTAATAAAATGCAGTGGCTTTCGCCACTACAACACAACTATAACTGTAGTTGCTTATCTATGCACAACTACAACACACTTGTCAATATTACACCTAAGTAATAACAACAATATGTCCACACAAGGACCACTTACATGTTTCTTATAGGCGTGTGATCACGTTCAGATTTCGGCAGTCGTTCGTCGAAGAGAAGATTTCGGACTGGTGAACACCGGCCTGGCGCGACTTTACACCCCAGGGCTTGCAGGACCCTCTCAGATCTCTGGCTATCGATAGACTTGCGATGCGTCCTCTTCTCCTCTTCCAAAAACGACGTAGAAATCCGACACGAAGGACCAGTGAAATGATAGGTTCTTGATCGTTATCTTAAACCCCCTTGCTGTTGATCACACACAGATAAAGAAGACACGTGACACACGAGATCTCTTTTACTCGACGAGGATTGTGACCACCATGTAACTCACTTCACAAGGTCCAAAATCACAAATGGCGCACTCCCCTCCGTCCAAGCACTTTATTAGAAAAGGGGAGGGGACAGAGGAGTACAGAGGAGTGGAAACTTACTAACTGATAAGGACTGTCAGACATATTACACATTGGATTAATACATTGTAGGATATTCAATTAAATGAATACAATCAAAGAAAGAACTTATATACACATTATATATATCTTTATAGCTGCATCTAAATGCTGTAAACCGATCCTGTCACAGTCCTTGTCAAAGGAAAATAGTGTATCTATCTTGCCGCCTTACCCCTTATGCCTAAACTTTTTGGCCATTTTTCTTCTATTTTGAAATAGTGAAAATAGCCGATCTACATCGACACATTGTGAGCTTGTAGATCGGATGTTTGTTTCTCTATACCCTGAAAATAGTCTGAGCTCTGGTCTATTAGCAATGGCAACACATTGCGCTGTGATGCGTTGTGAGCTTGTAGTTTGGCTATTTTGGGTGTGTGCAACTCCGGCACGCATCCAAGAGATCATATTACTCAGCCCTACCACAGGTATAGATGCATTTTGTTGTGTTGTGCTTTGTTGCAGAGTCCCACATGCTTTTCTGAGCTGATGTCAGACCGGGGCAAGAAGGTTTGGCCGTTATGGGAGATGGTCAAGTGGACCCTGGGCCTGTCGCCTCACACCTTGGCTGCCATAGGTACTGGAGTCTGTGTGTGTATCTATGTATACTGTAGTATACTGTAGAATCCGGAGTGCTAATTTAACCCAGAGTTATTCACTGACTACTAAAATGTATTTTTGTCATTTACTATGGATTTGAAAAATACCACCTTTACTACCTGTATGGGCCGTCCTTTCTCCATGGTAACTGATTGGTGTGGTTCCCTGATTGGACCTCGCCTCTCTGAGTGAAAATTAGTAATAATAATAATCAAGAAATTGCCTTTGAGATGTAGTGAAGGACAAGCATGAAGTATCAACAATGGAAACACTCAAGTAAAGTAACAGGTAACTCAAAATTGTACTTAAAGGTAGGGTAAGTGATATTTTTTGGTTAAAACAAAAAGTATTTTGTTAAAAGGTTAAAGCACTATATTCTGATAGTAATCATTGCTATAGAGTGTTTGTTCAGTAACAGGAGTCTCCCCGTCTCTCCAGCTCTTTAATAAACAGAAAATACATTTTCCGGTAGGTGTCAAAATCTCAGCCAATCAGGAGAAAGTACCAATTTTTAAGCTTCATTTTTATAGTGTTCCAGTTCCAATTTTGCCTGCTCATTTCTTAGTGTCATCACTTCCAATTTCACTTGTTTAATCTATATCCTGATTGAGTTCTCTATCCTGATTGGATAAAATTGGAAATGAAACTGAAACTGAAACGAAAATGCATTTTCTGTTTTATAAAGAGCTGGAGAGACAAGGAGACTCCTTTTACTGAACAAACACTCTATAGCAATGAGTACTATCAGAATATAGAGCTATTTAACACTTATTTTAACCAAAGAAAATCACTTACCCTACCTTTAAGTACAGTACTAATTAAATATACTTATTGTAGCTACTTTCCACCCAGTGTTAATTTTGACAGAACATCTTGATTTAGTCATAGTCTTTTGAATGAAATTCCATTTAGTTTCAGTCACACTTTAGTCATCTGAAATGTTTTAGTTTCAGTCTAGTCTTAGTTGACTGAATATCATACGATTTTAGTCGACTAAATCTGCGGCTGATTTAGTCAAGTAAAACAGTTTTTTGGCCGGCCGCTGTAATGCCCGATTTATACTTCGCTGCGTGACGAAAATAGCCGATCTACGAGGTCACAACACGTTGCAGCGCGATGCACTATTTGCGGAGCGCGACACCCGCTCGCTGCAAGCATAAAATGACTGTCGGTTCTCTTCTCCACCAGTCCCCTCCTAACACTGTCTAGTTTTTATTTGTTGACGAAATTGTCAAATCTTTAGTCATAGTTTTAGTCATCATAGCCTCATTTTTATTTAGTTTTCGACAGTGAAAAGAGGTAGTCGGACCAAATGTTCTTCGTCATAGTTTTAGTCGACAAAATTAACACCGTTTCCAGTTTCCACCACTGTTAACCCATTAAGACCTGAGGCCGCGTAAAAAAAAAATCTAAATCCTAACAGTTTTTCGGAAAAAAAAATTAAAAAAAAAAATTCACGATTTTTCAAAAATAGCAGATCTACAAGCTCATAGCGCGGATGAGCTTGTATATCTGCTATTTTTGAATAGCCAAAGAAATCTAAAGTGACACAGATGCGTTCCAGGTCTTATTTAAACATGGTGTTTGTGTCCGTCAGGCCTGGCCACAGTGGAGCTGTTCCAGCGCACAGAGCCCACTCCGTTCCTGCTGCAGCAGAAAGAGGCTCTGCAGCGCCGCCTGGAGGATCTACTGGGCGACGACTGCGTTTTACTCTACCCGTCACACCCACACCTGGCGCCCAAGCACCACACACCGCTGTTCACACCGTTCAACTTCTCATACACAGGTAGGCTAAACCGCTGGTTCTCAGTGTTGGGTCCAAACGTTGGACCCAACATGTTGGGCAAAACTACCATATTTGGGCACGGCTCATGTTGGTCATTTTTATGGTCAAGGTTATTAAATATTATTTTGAAAACACTTGCCACTTGACTTGGGCCAAAATTCCCACTTTCACACAAGCTATCTCAAGATCTAACAGGCTGATTGATTGCCATGACAACTAGGGCTGTCAGTTGTACTGTAAAATGGCATTCGAATTTCAATGCCTTTTTATTTGTAATATTCGAATATTTGGGTCAATTTGGGTCAATTTCTGTGTAATCGCCTTCTGGCGAGCAGCAGGTAAACCTCGCGTTGAGGAGGAGGGGGGCAGAAACGAGGTGATCCTAGCCTGTTTTAAATGTGGTTCATCCACATCTGCCATCTCGGCAAATGTAACAGGGTGCAACATTGCGACATGATTCCTCAGGTTGCTTGTAGTGGTGCTTGTCTTTTCTTGTTATTTTTCCGTTTTTGGATGGAAATCCCAAAACGTTCCACACATCACTCTTTAAATGATCAGGAGTGGTGATCTCTGGTGCATCCACGACGTCGCCGCCTTCTGCCCTGTTTACAACTACTGCACTGTCGCGACGTGAGGTGCTGGCTCTCAAACAGTATTGTTGATATCACGTGACCTGACGAGCACATTTTTTACATGCCTGCAGGCAAGAAGCGGGCTTGTTTCGCATCGTTAGATTCTTTTATAAAATACATTTTATATCAAATTTTATAAAAACAAAATGTATAAAACATTTTTTTAAATAAATGATAAAAGCTACATTCGAATACCAATTTTAACATTCGAATATTATAAAAAGAAATAACATTAGAATTATTTTCGAATAGTGAAATTCGTTCTGACAGCCCTAATGACAACTGGCTGTGTGCATTCGTGCTGTTGCAGTGCGATAGGAATGCCTGCAGAGATGACAGATTTGGGCCATGGCAGCAGATATAGAGTGTGGAACTCTCCGTAGTGCCGACTCCTACATCGCTAGAGTGTGAGCTGTCCGTGGCGCTGACTCCCACCTGCCTCTGTTACTTTACAGCAGTGGTTTTCAACCAGTGGGGTCCTTGAGGGGGTTCCAGGTGGTCCTCAGTGAAATGATGGAGAGTTGATAACCAAATGGACCCTTATTAGATCTTTAACTCTTGGAATGAAAAGGCTTCATTTTTATGCTCTCAAGAGTTAAATTATTGTTAAACATCTGCATTACTTAACTCATTCACTGCCAGGCTTATTTCAAGCTTGTTGATCCATATGCCAAAGGCATTATGGATCAAACGGAGAAAAAAATGTCTCCGTTTACATTTTAACATTGAAGTGGATGGAGCATTAACTTTTTGAAAATCGTTTTCTCCTAGTTCCTTTGAGATTAAAAAGGAAAAAAAATAACCAAAAAATAAATAAAAATAAAATAAATTTATTTTTTAGGTGACGTCAAAAGACGTCATTGGCACTAATGGCACACTGAAAACAACCGTCAAAAGACGTCATTGGCACTATATGAGTTAATTAAAGAATAGTTATTTTGATCAACGTTTGCCTGTCATTTCTCCTATGGTACCAACATCAATACAGCATAGAACTGTGGACAAAATCTCATCCAACGATAACAAAATATCCTACGTTTTGGGTCTGAGAGTCTAAATCTCATCAAACGGTGGTCCGTGGCTCAAATGCAGAATAAATAATGGACCTTGATATGAAAAGGGTTGAAAACCACTGATTTACAGTGAGCTGTCCGTGGTGCTGACTCCCACCTGCCCCTGTGTTACTGTACAGTGAGCTGTCCGTGGTGCTAACTTCCACCTGCCCCTGTGTTACTGTACAGTGAGCTGTCCGTGGTGCTGACTTCCACCTGCCTCTGTGTTACAGTGAGCTGTCCGTGGTGCTGACAGTCCATTTTCTGTTCTCAAAACCTGTTCAGTACACCCATAAGCAGGTGACACACCGGCCTTAACTCATTCAGTGCCATTGACGTCACCGACGTCACGTTTTTCTAAGCCCAGCCTGCCAATGACGTCGCTGACGTCATGAAAAACGAACAAAAAAAAATCTTTTTGAAAAAAAATGTTCAGAACCCAAGATATCATGATTTGAAGATTTGCTGCTCCATTCACTTCTTGTTTAACATCTTACTGAAAAAGGCTGTATCTCGCTTCCTAAGCACTTTTTTTTTTTACAATGTATTTTTGGCTCCGGCACTGGGACAACACAACCAGAAATAATTCTGGCACTGAATGAGTTAAGTAAAACATTTATGTCTTACAGATTGTTCTGTTAGCTTAAAACTCAAATTTAAGCAGCGGTGGCGCTCCACGGTTAAAGGGATATTACACTTTCAAAAAAACTTTGGGTCATTTTATCATCTACCCAGGCTTTTGTGAGCCCTCCAGACCGTTTTTAAGTTGCTTGATTCATTATTTAGATATTTAATAGTCATTTTATCAGACACGCCCCCTTCCTATACAAACCCATTATAACTTTAAACTCCATTTTTAACATGTTAGATTCATCAAAAACATCCGTCCTTGGTTCTGGTGACTCACACTGCCCTCCTAATACGCCAGGGGGCCGTGTTTTTTCGATAACCTTTTTCATTTATTTTATTAATTTTTTTATCGTATTTAATTTTTTTCATTTTCAAAAAGAAATATAAAAAATAAATGAAAAAAGTAATCGAAAAAACACGGCCCCCTCGCGTATTAGGAGGGCAGGGTGAGTCACCAGAACCAAGGACGGGTGTTTTTGATGAATCTAACATGTTAAAAATGTAGTTTTAAGTTATAATGGGAAGTTATAGGAAGGGGGCGTGTCTGATAAAATGAATATTAAATATCTAAATACTGAATCAAGCAACTTAAAAACGGTCTGGAGGGCTCCCAAAAGCCTGAGTAGAAGATAAAATGACCCAAAGTTTTTTTTAAAGTGAAATATCCCTTTAAATGCATATATAGGGCAAACACGACTGGATTCTCTCTCTCCCCCTATCTATAACAAGGACAATTACATCCCTTGTTCTGACAGACCTTTTACTCTTTCTCTCCTCTCACCCCCTTTCCCTCTCTCTCCCTCTCTCTCTCTCTCTCCCTATCTCTCCCTCTCTCTTTCTGTTCCTCCAGGCATTTTCAACATCCTGGGTCTTCCGGTGACCCAGGTTCCATTAGGGCTGAGTGTGGAGGGTCTACCCCTGGGTGTGCAGGTGGTAGTGGGGAAGAACCAGGACAGACTGGCCCTGGCCGTAGCGGTCTACCTGGAGAAGGCCTTCGGAGGGTGGAGGGAGCCTGGCGAGGTCAAGGCCTAGAATTGCACACACACACACACACACACACACACACACACACACACACACACACACACACACACACACACACAGGCACATACAAGCCATGTCTACTGTGCTGTCTTTTTATGTCCTCTTTTTTTTGGGGCCCAATGCTAAATTTAATTCTATTAATTTAATTATATGAAATTGTTTCTGACTATAGCCTGATTTCTACTTAATCATTGAACTGATCTATGCACTCACAACGCTTTGCACCGATGTGTTGTCAGTAGGCCTGACCTCGACTAAGTCGACTAGTCGACTGGTTAGTCGCGGGGGGTCCGAGTCGACTAAGTGTCTCTTAGTCGACTCTAGTCGGAAAAAAAAAAAAAAAAATGTTTTAAATAGTTTTTTGGCCAAGTCTACACCTGCAACCACACGTAACTTCCACTTTATTCTTCTTATTCCTCGTCTTTGTATTGGTATTGTTTGTGTTGGAGCGCCTCAGTGCGGCTGCAGAGTTCATGTGCAACCTCTTCCAGAGAGAGCTAGAGACACTAGAAACTCTGCTGGAGACAAAACAAACTGTGTAGACTTGGCCCTTTGAAATAAAATGTATTTTGGCCCCCCAAAAAAAAAAAAAAAAGCTTTTTTTTTTTTTTTTTTTTTTTATTAGTCGACTGCCAGTCGACTATTGGCAATTAGTCGCCAATTAGAGTCGACTAAACAAATCCTTAGTCGGGGACAGGCCTAGTTGTCAGCATGTAGATCTGTTATTTTTTAGCGACAACGTAAAAACTAAGCATAAGGGGGCGGTCACCCGCAATTTTCCCATGTAGTCTTGTGGCTTGTGGGCAGTGACGGTTTTCTGGTGGGTAGTTTTGTTTGACTTACGTTGGAGTGGTTGGTTCACTGAAAGAAAACTAGAAGTGAAATGCCTGCCGAGGGGGGTCAACCACCGGCTTTTCTTTCCTATTGGTTGAAGCCCGGTCAATGTTCACCAGTGTTGAACCTCCACGCTTCAGGCGCGTTGAAAGTGTTGCGTCAAAACGGCGCAACCTGATGCCCCATTTCTCCCATAGAGTGGAAGGGAACGGGACACGGGCACTTCTGAAGTGTATGTGTGACTGTGCCTTAACTCTGCACCTTCGCTGGATTGTGTTTGTTTCCTTAAAGCAGTGGTTCTCAAAGTGCGGCCCGGGGACCCCCAGGGGTCCTTAAGGGGCTTCCAGGGGGTCCCCAGCTAAATGATTATCAGTCATTGGTTAGGAACCAAATGGACCCCTAAAGGCCTGTAGTGATGGGACATGGGAGTGTACAAATGGAACCAAATAACCAGAGTTATGGGGGTCTGTAATTTATACCTTGAAAGTAAAATGTTTGAGAACCACTGTCTTAAAGGACCATACTGGTGTTATTGCATGTTCATGTGTACTTTGCATTAATGCCAACAATTTTCCAAAGCAAGTTTTATTCAAACTTTCAGGTGATAACCATAACATGATCTGCTTCTCCAACAAATTTTAATTCGCCATGAAGTTTGAATTTTTCCAGAGGGACTGGTTCCTGTTAAACTTTTCAAATCAATACGCGCTGCTTTACTGCTTTACCACACAACAATAACGTAACTTTGACAAAACAATGAAGTGGACCTAAAGTTCACTGTGTTGGAATACCTGTCTCAATTAGTCACGAGTTCATTTCATGCCATACTGAGATTAATCACTAAGCCTGAATTATAGTTTGTTGGGCGACTGTGTTTTGCATTTTGCTTTAGAGCAATAGTTTATTTTTATTTTTAAGATTATTTTTAGCCTTTATTGATAGTATGCAGTAGATTTACAGGAACTGGGGAGAGAGTGACGGGGAGAGACATGCAGAAAAGGTTGTCGGGATCAGGAATCGACCCTGTGGCATGCTGTCAGGCTCCATTGCAGCCTAGGTGCCCGGACCGCTAGACCAGCTGTCCGGGCCCAGAGCAATAGCTTTAAGTGTAGGCTACATGACTAGTATATTATGGGATAAACACGCAGTAACACCGGTATGGTCCTCTAACCACTCAAAGCCTATCTACTTCATTAACCGAGGTCCCCCAGGGGTCTAATACTTGGACCCTTCCTTTTTTTCCTGTACACTAAATATTTTCGCCGAAAATAGCTGATCTACAAGCTCACAATGCAAGCTTGTAGTTGGGCCATTTCCGGAGATAGTTTGCCTATTTTTGTCACAAATGTTCGCTTATTATGACATGTCCAGAATAGGAACGCTAGAGTTCATGTTGTTAATGTGCACATATCCCTTTATATAATCCAATTTGCTCCATCATCAAGGCCAGAAAGTTACTTTTTTTGTCCACTATCCAGAGTGGCTAATGTGTAGCTGTTGGTTTAACGCTCTGCATTTCTTTGTCACTTTATGAAGTCAGCAATTAACCACAATTAACCCTATATACTTAGTTGACTAGAGTCCCCCTGGATTGTCCACTAAATATCTTTGCTGTAAATGGCATTTTCACAGACGTTTACCCCAGAATAGGGCATTGCTAGGGTTCATGTGGTTACTTGGAACACTTGACTGAAATGGTGTTAATCGTAAGCTTCGCCCAGAAGCAACTTCGCGTTTGAAAAGGCATGCGTTGACAAAATAAGTGTATCGTACGCTCAATCAAAAGAATGTATCGTGTATTTCCGCTATTGTTTGTGTGATGATTTGATTTTTCGGGTTGGGGTGTTTGATGATGAATGTTTTTGTTGGATATCTCTCTTGCGATTTTGCAAGAGTAGTCTTTCTTCCGTGCAATTTCACGCAGTCGTGTGCAATCTCGCGCTATATGCATTGTGTGAGTCGATGTGTTATTCCAAAGTCTTTGATAAGGAAAGGTTGTGTTTTGGCTACTATGCTGCTACAAGATGCCCTACAAAGAAGCACTGAGTACAAATGTGTTATAATATCGTCCGTGTCCAGGGTTCGATTTGCTGGGGGAATCCATGTGTCTTCCTTTGATATCCTCCCTTTGGTCATTAATTTTTTATGGCTGGTGGGGATGTCTTTTATCCCCGCCTCTGGTCAGAATTAACCCATTTAGACCTGAGGCCGATTCTACACAAATGCCTTCTAAATCAGTAGTTCTCAAATCTTTTTTTGTGCCAAGGATCCCCAAATTTATATACAGGTATATTATGGCCGCGGACCCCCATCTGAAAATGTCTCATGCCAGGGACCCCCAGAAGAGAAGATTTGTGTTTAAAAATTAAAAAATAATATTCAAATTCTTTCAAACACTTTGAAGATTTCTCTGAAATGTTCAAAAATAGCAGATGTACAAGCGTACGAGCTTGTACATCTGCTATTTTTTAATAGACAACGCTAAAATTGAAAATGACAGATGCTTTCCCGGTTTTAATGGGTTAAATACATGCATATTTCCTCATGGGACTGCCTGGAATGTTTGATATTTATGTTTTATAATATGTAATATCACAAATTCCCAATTGAATAATTTAATACACATTTTAATTGTATGTTAACAACATTAAGCCTGGGTTCTCTATTTTTGGCACATTTTCAAAGAAAATATTTTCATAATTGTTTTATTTTTATAATTTTTTTGTGAAATTAAGTATATTATCGGGCTACATATATTGATCAAGTCATTTTCATTTTACAAATCGAACCCTGTCCATGGCCAACATTCCAAACAATCACTCTATCCAAGATGGTGGAGCTAAAATGTCTGCTACTGAAAACTGTAATCGCTCGACTATTTTTCTACAGCTACAGATACTGGATTATATTATTTAGTAACCATGTGAAATAAAGGTGATATGAAAGTGATATGTTTTTGTTAAAATAAGTGTTAAATAACTATATTCTGATGTATCATTGCTATAGTGTTTGTTCAGTAACAGGGGTCTCCTTGTCTCTCTAGCTCTTTAGTAAATGGAAAACACAGAACATGTTTAGGCTGAGATCATTTTATCCAATCATGAGAGAGAACTGATACAGGATAAACAAGTGAAATTGGAAGAACTGAAACAAATAACGAGCTGACAAAATTTGAACTGGAACACAAGGTGATAGATACATGATCGTTTTGGGGTTCTACAGTATGTCCTGATTTGACGAAATTAGTAATCCACCTGAAAAGGTGTTTTCTTTTTGCCAAAGAGCTGGAGAGACAACAAACAATTCTACAGTATATAGCAATGATTACCATCGCAAGAGAATTACCTTTTAACAATAAACTTGTTGTTTTAACTAAAACATATCACTAAATGCACCTTGGCTACAATTGAAGGCTTGAGATGAGATGGCATTTTGAATACTCATCATCCTGCTCTTGCAGTTGTCGTGACAATCCAAATAATTTGGAGGACAAATGTTCTGTGTAGCCTAAGAATCTGTCTACACCTTTGAATGTCCACCACACAAATGCCTCTATTGAAAGACAAAAATGGTATGTAATGTGATTGTTATTCTTAGGCTATTCTTATTTGGTTCTTTTCCTTAAGACTTTTGTTCTAGCTGGTTGTCGAAGGTTGATTTTCTGCCTAACAATGTACTAAATAAAATGAGGACCAAGTATGAAATAAAACATACAATACATACTTTTTTCTTTCATGAGTTTCTTCCACGATGAAACGATTGCTTTAATCCGTTGATATTGTCAATGTGTTGACTTTCCTTTTTCTGTAGATATGATTTTTAACCACAACATACATGAATACATATGCAGGCAGGCAGGCACGTGTGTGTCGGTTGGTCCAAATCAGAAAATCTTCAGAATTTTCACTATTGAGTTACAATAATTCCAGGTTATTATTATTATTATTATTAACAACAATAAAACTATTGCCCGTCTTTCTCCAACTCAACCACAAGGGGGTAGTATGTTACCACCCTCCTGGAAGCATAAAGGCCCAAATGGTCATTGAAACCCATACATTATGTGATGATGAAATCTCTATACCGCTTTTTTCCTATGAGGGGGTGATGTCACCACATATGACTCATGGTAGGATGAGGTGTCCAGTTATTGCTTCTGTAGATGAAACTAAACAATGATGTCACCCTACACGCTTTTAGTTGCCTATATGATTTTAGCATGGATAAGTTCACACAGATTTAGCACTGAAAAAATGTGTGCATGCCCTGGCCCCTGATTGATTTTGGTTTCCAATAACAATTAACAATCATAAAAGTAAAAAAAGACAAGAAAAGAAAAAGAAAAGCAAACACCAGCAAGTGACCATCAATGAGTTTAGAACAGGAAAGTCGGGATTTATGCAACTTGTTTTTTTCCCCCTACTATTTTGATTTTTAGCATTCTCTCTCTTTTTTTTCTTTGTTGAACTAGTCCCAACAACATTTTGCTGCTTGCTTGTACTTATAAGTTAGTGAAAACCTGTATTCTTGAGTCTTATAAACTAGGCAGTATACTTTATTGTTCAATGATTATGCCTGATTCATTATTATTATTATTTTGCTGCCTCGTCATCAAATTTATTTATTTATGTTTATTATTCATTTATTTATGTTTATTTGTTTATCATCCTTTTCTCTTCAGCACAGAGTTCCCTCATCATTTCCTCCAACATCATCACGCCACTGATATAAAGGACGTCAGTGTTACAATTTCCTGCTCACGTTGGAGTGCAAGGGGATCAATTTGCTTTACAGTCTGCACATCCGGCCTAGAGCGGATACGGAAATAGCCTGTGTGCGTTCGCGGTAAAGTCCTGGAAATCGCCGGATACAGTAGGCGGGCTCTAAACCGGATATAAGCACTGAACAGTAAATAATGTCATAACATCAGAAGCTTCTTGTTGAGATGCTGATCTCAGAACAGTTATGTGTTCTCTGGTGGGTTTGGTATAAAGGAGGTAGAAGGGTGCAAACACTGTTCCCAGACCAGCTCTTAAAGATAAATGTATGCTCCCTCGTACGACGGTGGCCCGCGGTGAAAATAGCAGATCTACAAGCTCACAACGCGTCGCTTGTCGATCTGCTATTTTCACCGCGGGCCACTGTCATACGACGAAGTATAGATTCATCCTCCGCCGGCGGCGACATCGTCGTCTTCTCTTTGGCCCCGCCTCGTCCATTCGGATTTCGTCCAATCAGAGACCTCGGTCCGGCCCTTCTATTTGATTTCCTCCAATCGGCGTTGGCGTTGGGACGAGCCGAGCGGACGGTGGTGGGCTCTATTTATTATGGTGCCCGGGGGGCAGGGTTGCCATGTCCACTTATTATAAGCAACTTTGGGCTTGTTTTTCTGTAAAGTTGCTTGAAAATATTGGTAGTTGCGGTTTGCGTTTTTTTGGTCTTGTTTCTAAAGTTTAGTTGCTTATTTGGGCTTGTTAACTAATGTTGTTTAAGCCAGTGGTTCTCAATAATTTTCATGTCGTCAAGGACCCCCAAAGTAAAAGTTTATAAATGAGGATATTTTGTATATTTTTTTACCAGTACGTGGATGGATGGGTAAAACACTTTTAAGGACGTGCCAATGTTTTAGGAAAGCATTCTTAATTATTTCCTAAAACATTGGCACGTCCTTAAAAGTGATCCCAAACTTGCTAACATGTGTACTGATCCTCCTCTCTTCTCTTTCAGACGCTCTAGAAGCCTCAGAGACCGTCTTGTCCACTCGGACATGAACCCCCCCCCCCCCCCCACCTGGCTCCATAACCCCCCACAGTTTTTTTTAAATAAATGTGGCAACTGCAAATACAAAATATCCTCATTTATAAATTGTAACTCAACCCATGTGGTCTATATGCTTAAATGTCCCTGTGGACTGGCATATATTGGTCAAACCAAGAGACCACTTAAACTCCGTACAGGTGAGCACAAAACTGCTATTAGCACTAACAACCCAGAATACGCCATGGCCAGGCACTTAGCAAATCATGGGTCCCCAGCACCCCTGAAATTCTGGGGAATAGAAAAAAAATCAGCCTCACCACGGGGTGGTGGTGACATTATTAACAAATTGCTTTGCAGAGAAGCACTGTGGATCCACAACCTTGACACTTTAGAACCCAATGGTCTAAATGAAGAACTGAGCCTTTCATGCTTTCTATAGAGGGTCCCTGAGGCTTCCTTACATGTTTTTGTGTGCTTTTTACTCTTAAGAGTGTTTCCCCATTTTTTGTGTCTCAACAATTTAAAAATTGTCATACATTTGTCTAAAATGTTTTTGCATTGGCCTAATATTGTTTGGCCCTTATCTCTATACTGTATGTACACTGTTTTAAACTTATCATGGCATTATATGGTTACACTATTTTGTATATCCTGTAATATGTTAAATGGTCCATATGCCCAGAGCTAACCCTAATCATCACTGATTGTCGCAACCTTGAGACTGTGACGTGTAGTACTAGGTAATTACCACTAAACAGAGGGCCATCCACCATGGGTTTATTGAGAGCACAGCCCATGCTCACCTCTGTGTGTATATATATGCCTACCCTACCTATTTACTGCCACCCATGACTCTGAGGAAGGTCGAAAGACCGAAACGTCAGTCAATCTTATTACTTGCACTGTAACAATAAAAGGCTTAAATTGTCCGTGTTGCTCCAGCGTTCATCTCTTATGCATCTATTGTCCCTACCCTTGTGACGCACCGGACTGTCCGTTTAAGGCTGAGGCGCAACAGTAGAATCCCTTTGTTAATATGTATTTGTCCTCAGACCCTCCCATCTGAAAATATCTTGTGACCCCCGTACCAGATTTATGTTGTTAAAATGTTTCAAAGATATAACACATTTTTCACCTTTCCCCCATTGTTTTGATGGGGGAAATAGCAGATCTACAAGCTCACAATGCATTGTGAGCTTGTAGATCTGCTATTTTCAAATGTACTTTATGTAAGCCTATATAGGTTTAAAGATACAACCTATATATAGGTTTAAAGATACAACAAGATCTGTATCTGGCTCTCCGACAACAAACTATCATTACACCTGGGTGAAACTGAATCCATCCTCTTTGGGTCCAGTTCTAACTTTAGCAAGGCTGAGAGTTTCACGATCAAAGTGGGTGATGATGTTATCACAAGAAAGGAGGAAATTACCTACCTGGGTTCCATCTTGGAGGCAAACCTCTCCGGCAACAAAAAGCCGAAAGAGTGATCAAAAAGGTCAACCAAAGAATATGCTTTTTTTTACAGGATTGGACGTCTTGTCAGTAAGAATACTCTGAATATTCTTGAGGGGCCCTCATACAAGGTTATTACGATTATGCATGCTCCTCATGGTATCACAACACCTCCAAAGCCTTAAAAACAAGGCTCCAAACATCCCAAAACAAACTAGTAAGGCTACTTTCTTGGCCTCAACCACAAAACCCATCTAACCCCTGCTCATTTTGCTAGGATTGGATGGCTTAGGGTTGAGGACAGAGTACAGCAACTTGCTATGGGCCTGGTCTTCAAGATACACCACAACATTGGGATCCCCCTGTATTTGTCAAAATACATCCAAAACGTTAATGAAGTCCACGATCATAACACCATGGCAGCTCCGCGAATCATGTTCAACCCAGATTTGGCACAACAAAGGGAATGAACTCGTTCTCATGCTATTCATCAAAAATGTGGAATGCCCTACCAAAAGGAGTAAAGGAGTGTAAACCCTACTCACTTTCAAAACTGCCCTAAAGATACACCTTCAGGAGGCTGCAATTCGAAAATGGCCCCTGTCCAAGTCTTAACCTACCCCCCCCTCCCCTTTTTTTCTTCTCTTGTACATATTTTTTCACTCTTCATACCAGTAACCTGTAAGCTGATTGTATGACGTTCTGTATAGTAGTGTGTATATCTGTCTGTCACTTATATGTCATCATGATTTGTGTGCATGGGGGGGATCTCATCTTAAACAAACTCAGTGCTTAATGAGCCTTACAGTTTAGTAGACCTTGTATTGTGAATTTGTACTTCCATGTACTGTTGGTCTGATTGCAATCAATCAATCAATCAATCAATCAATCAATCAATCAATCAATCAAGTGTCGCTTCTTTTGGGCTTGTTTTCATAGACCTGGTTGCTTGTTTCTCTCGCAATACCTGGCAACACTAGCCGGGGCGGGGGGGGCTCACACAGACGTACAACAAGCCGCTCAGGAGGAGCTACGACACGGATATAAAACCATCGACGCACCGGGCTGACGGAATGAAACCATTTTTGAACACAGAATTCCTGTTTTTAAATGGAATATACGGTAATTTAGCGGAGGTTGGTGTCGGTGGAAGAGGTAAGCCGCCCATTATTTCCGTTAATAAAGCGTGTTATTGGCCGGCCGGCCGTCATGTTGGTGCTGATGGTAGCGTTAGCGTATGCTCCTCCGCCAGCCGCGCTTCTATTCTCATAGACCGAAAATTCCACTGCCGTATGAGGTCTCCGTCTTTAGTAAAAAATAAACAAAACTATTTTGCTACTCACCGAAACAAAATCTGTTTTGTGTTGTAGGAAGACTATTCTCCAGGATGGGAAGCCTCTCAGCACCCACCTTCTCTGTATAATACACTTTTTGGGCAGAAAATAAAATATGTCCACTAATTGGAAATAATAGTAATAGTAATAATTTACTTTACTGCGCCCTCTACAGATCTGGTCAATATAAATGACCATTTACCAGATCTGTAGAGGGCGCAGTGGAGTAAATACAATAATTTCCATCTGGTGGACATATTTTAAAATTTCTGCTCAAAAAGTGTATTATACATAGAAGGTGGGGTGCTGAGAGGCTTCCCATCCTGGAGAATAGGCTTTCAACAACACAAAACATCCTTTGTCTTGGTGAGTAGCGAAATAGTTTTGTTTATTTTGACTAAAGACGGAGAGCTCGCATGGCAGTGGAATCTTTGGTCTATGAGCAGAGCATTGCGCCTGGCAGAGCGTTAGAGAGAACTCACTAACACTCTTGACCAGGGCTTGTGCTGATGGAGGAGGAATTATTTTAACAAGATTGTGAGATGTCGTCGCCCGGGTCAAGTGCAAAACGCGCGTTTAATGCGAATTAAGAACAAGTCTGCAGCCACTTGCTAATTCTGCTGCTGTTGTAGGCTGTGCAGGAGGTTGTCGCTTTGTCGAAAACGATGGATATATAATACTGTACAAGCTCTTGGACTTGTATGATTGTTCTTTTCAACAAGCTTTTGATCGCAATGTTGGGCTGATGTGGAATAAAACGAATAATACTAATACTAATGATGATGATAATAGTGTTATTACTATTACTACATAATACTATTTATTACATTATGTGATTGATGCATTTCTGTTGCAGTGTAGTTACACTCGCACTGTAGTGTAGTGCACTACACTTGCACCTTGCCCTATAGTGTGAATAGATGAGGCTGGCCCACAGGCTACTTGCACCTCAACAGTCAACACAGTTGGTGCTCTGAAAATGTGACAGAATCTTGTGTGTAATTTTATGTGTACCAACTACCAATGTCTACTGTGTAGTGTGATATGGAGGGCTATATGGAGCAAATAAGCATGTTGAGATTATGGTTATTATTTTTCTTTGCTGTTGGGTGTAATTAAATAGACCCCATAATGACTCAAAATAATGTGTGTAATATTTTGAAGCCAACCTCTATGACAGTATGTAGGCGGCTTGGACGATCTGACCATTTCCTCTATTTACCTGTGAAGTTGGACAACGTGGTTCACTGTCTTTATTACAACGTTATTACAATGTTATTACCTATTCATTCAACGCGGCTCCTTTCATACACAGCTCATCAGTTTATTGGGCGGAGTGTGTGGCAGGCAGACCAGAATCAGAGAGACCCCTAGCGACATAAGGAGGGGCACAGGAGCACCAAATCTGCTGCATCGAGGAAATCAGCTGAACTGTAGCGGCTCCGGGGAGAAACCGGCCTCACATAGCGCTCCTCTGTCTGTTTGCTGCTCAGCCCTCCCCTCTTCCTCTCCTCTTGGTACCGCCTGCATCCCCCCTCCTCCTGTTCCGTTGAGCCAACGGGATGACGGAGTAAAACCAAGCCCCCCCACGCACTGGCACCACGCTGCTATACGTTGTGCACAGATGAAAGAACCCCCTGCGTTGCAATACTCCACAGAAAAACCCATGCTTTATTTGAGGGTAAACGTGTTGAACCTCCGTGCAACGGTTCTTTTTGGGGATTATTTGAAGCAAAGTTAAAACGATGTTGTAGCAGACAATTGTAGTGGAATAATAATCACCCGGCGCTCCGGAATACATGTTGCCCCCGGGGCGGCATTAATCATCTTGACATTATGGTGGCGGGTGCTGCCGTTGTCCCGTGCCGTAGGACTACTGCTGAGGCGTGAGCCTTTACCTTTTTTTTTTTTTTTTTGTCGGCGGCTGATCTTTTTGGAAAAGGAGATCCCCCTCATAGGGGGGCGTGGCGGTTCGCCAACGAACGCGATGGACTACCACGCGGACTGCTGCCTCTGTGGTCCGGAGGACGGGGGAGGAGGGGGCTGTGGTCCGGAGGAGCCCCCGCTCCACAGCGTCCACTCGTACCACCGCGTCCGGCCGTCGTCGTACCGGGCCCTGCGCAGCGCCGTGTCCAGTCTGGCCCGCATCGACGACTTCTTCTGCGAGAAGATCGGCTCCGGCTTCTTCTCTGAGGTGTTCAAGGTAATGGTGACCAATGCATCCATTGGACCCTCACAGGTCTGTAACTCTGAGAGTGTACAAATGGAACCAAATGGACCCCAATTTGTACACTCTCTGAGTAATGGGGGTTCATGAAATTAAAAGGTTTGAGAATGACAGTTCAAGATTAAGCATTGAGCATTTAAAGTGGGGTTTGGTCTGCTGGGTGCCTTAACCAGAGGCGCCAGATTTTATACAATTATGTCTTAATTTGTAGAGTTAAGCTTACTATAAAGTGTTTAGGATGGTTTTTATTCAGCATACCCTTAAATCCTGTATACTTTGTTGACCGGAGACCCCCCAGGGGTCTATAGTAGGCCCCCCTCCTTTTGTCCCCCTCTACACCAAATATCTTCATCGGAAATAGCTGATCTACCTGCCCACGATGTGTCGCGTTGTGACGTGTTGTGAGCTGGTAGATCCGCTGTTTTCGTTTGAACGTTCGCCCCCCCCCCCCAGAATAGAGACGGTACGATTCATGTGATTAAAACCCACCCCAAAGGCACATGCCTTTGGCTCTGAAAAGTACAATAGAAAAGTACAAGTGAAAAGGAAGTATAAGTGTGTGTACTTAGTATGACCTTGGACAGTTCCTCAGTCACACAACAACCAACAATATTTAAAACAATATGGTTGCAGGCAGGAGAAATGAAAAAGAACCAAGAGGCAATGGTGCCAGATTTGTACATATTTAGTGTGTGACTTGTATGTCTGGTATCTTTGTGTGTGTGTGTGTGTGTGTGTGTGTGTGTGTGTGTGTGTGTGTGTGTGTGTGTGTGTGTGTGTGTGTGTGTGTGTGTGTGTGTGTGTGTGTGTGTGTGTGTGTGTGTGTGTGTGTGTGTGTGTGTGTGCGTGCGTGCGTGCGTGCGTGCGTGCGTGCGGGCGGGCGGGCGGGCGGGCGGGCGGGCGGGCGGGCGGGCGGGCGGGCGGGCGGGCGGGCGGGCGGGCGCGCGCGCGCGCGCGCGCGCTGTATGTGTGCTTACATTCTGCAGCTTTTTTCTTTTCAGTGTTTGCAAACATCCATGTTTAGGGATATAGACTCCACTTATCCAAGTAGCCGATTATTACATAATTGCCTGATCGCAATTATTTAATTAAGAGATTATTTTTGGTTCTGTTTGATAACAGCTGGATGAAATTAACAGAAATGTCATATTTCCATGTCGTTGTCCATGCTCTTTTAACCACTCTAAACCTGGCATCTCTATGTTGGGCATTTAAGCCAATATAAGAGTCATAAGAGAATATGATTCTTGCAGTTCATCTATTTCCTCCTATTTTTGAAAATATAAATTCTAGTCTAAATTCCTCAATGGAAGAGGAGGGAGAACCACCTCCAACCACTGCAGATTTACTTTCATATTTTATCAACATACTCTACCATACTGTTAAATTGGTTAAATGAACGTTTTATGAGAATAAGTTCCAGAAGGCAGTTTTAAGTGTCCTCTTAAATGTCCAGCAAACACAGGCCCAGTCAGCAGCAGTTCTATTGACCATGCAAAGCGGCACTTCACTGCTAGAGTGTGTTTACTCAAGGTGAAACAATGCTTTGTTTGCTGTGGTGAATTCCACAGGGCATTCCGAGGGTCTTATCATCTTTAATGGATAACTATATTCAATGCCACACCCAAATACCCAGGTGCCAGAAAACTGCAAACTGGTACAAGGAGGATGTTTGCCGTGGTGAGGATATTTAGTGCTATCCTTTCTATTTTCTGTTGTTTTTCACTCTGATATACTACTATTTGCTATCTGAGCACCTTTTGACGCTGTATAATTTACAGCCTCACCGTGGATGTGGCGTTTCCTACGAAGGTGTGTGTAAGGGTGCGGCGTTCCTCACGTGGGTGTGTCAGGGAGGGTGTGGCTTTCCTCTGATAATGTGCTAGTTTGATGAAAGCGACATCAAGAGTGATGTTGAACACAGTGTGTCCCGCATATCTGACGCATATCATCAAGAAATCACGCATTAAACTCACTATCGATGTGTCCATGCATTCCACGGTACACAATATACATTCTACTTTACCCTGCTAAAGCTACGCCTACGGTATTATGGACTATGGTAATTCTGAACAACAAAGCTTAAAATCATTCCACGTCGCCATTTCGTGCAGACCAAGGCGCATTTCTACGAGTAACAAATGTCAACATGGCACTGGATTACCATGGCACAGATGTGATGGGTAACACTTTTCAACATAACAGCGACTTTAAGATATGCGGGCCCGGGACACACACGGATACGCAGAGATTCCATGCATTTATAGTTAGATGATAATAATTAATTATATAATAGACAACAAATCATTTTAGGTATATAGGCTCAGCCTGTGCTCAGCCTACTCTGAGTAAGTCCACACGTCTACATTGCCTTTTTCTACAGTACCTTCTGTTATGTCTTCTGCTACTACATATACAACATAGTATACAGTAGATACTGTATATTAAATGTTGTATATACCATTACAGATCCCCCTGGAACGACCCCTGGGGGCCCCCAGACCCTAGGTTTAGAACCAGTGTTCTCTATTTCCACTCACAAATGAACATCCACATACAAGTCAGTGCACTGAAGTGCCTGCCCGCACCACCAATAACTGATTAGAAATAAATAACGGTGGCGCAGTCGGTAGCGCTGTCGCCTCACAGCTAGAAGGTCCTGGGTTCGATTCCCACCGGGGACGTTGTGGGCGCTGGGGGCATGTCTTCTCCTCCGCGTCATCAGCGCCCATACCCTAGGTGGGGTTGGCGAAAGGGCCTACTCTGTGTGGAGTTTGCATGTTCTCCCCGTGTCTCCTAGGGTAGTTAATACCCTCACAAAAACATGTAGTAATCCTGGTCACTATACTGCCTCCCCCATGACAGCCGGGGCGCCTGATGGAGGGGAAGGGAACTGGTTGGAATAACGTGTTCCTTCCACGCGCTACGTCCTACCAGGGAAACTCCCCCCTGTCAGGTGACAAGAAGGTCAGTTGGCTCTCATGCATTGAAGGAAGCATGAGCTCGGCCCTGGCCTCCCTACTGTGGGGGACTGGTGTAGTGCTGGTGTAGGGCTGGTGTAGCGCCCAGGATCACTTAGGAAATTGGCACCGGGTGAAAAAAATGGGTTACAAAAATCGCAGGATAAAAAATTTAGAGTAAAAAAATAAAAAAATAAAAAAATGATAAATGGTGCATTTATATATCGCCATTATCCAATGTGCTTTACAGTGTGCATTACATGATTCACCCATTCACTCACATTTAACACCTACAAAGAAACAAAGGTTTAGAATCCCTGGTGTAGATAACAGTTCCTTCCTTCCATGCCACCACAGCACAGGTCCTGGGGGTCAATATGTGGTCAACGACTACTGCACTGCAGCTGTTGATCCATTCTGTTGATCCATATTTTTGATTGGTTTGTCAATATGTGCTTTTGTTGCAGTGAGTTCACGCCTCACTGGGATCGTGCTTACTTACTTGGAGCATAGATCATTGATCAGAGAGAGTATTTTTGCTTTACTGGAGTAATTCCAATTTTCAGTACTTTTACTTCTACTGCACTACAACATCTCAGAGGCAAATATTATACTTTTACTCCACTACAATTATTTGAAAACTTTAGTTATTAGTTACTTTGTAGATTTTCATTATTTTTATAAAACATACATTACCAAAATGTATATTTTACTTTAATGTACTTATATACATGTCGCCATTTGAAAATAGCCGATCTACAACCTCACAATGCGTCGCGATGCGACGCATTGTGAGCTTGTAGATCTGCTATTTTCAAAAGATTTTTATACATTTTATACATTTGAGAACTTGTGAAATGGGACATTCTGCATAATGAGCACTTTCTACTTTTGGTACTTTAAGTACATTTTGATACCAATACTTTTGTACTTTTACGCAAGTACATTTTGAATTCCAGGCATTTACTTGTAACAGATCATTTCTACATTGCAGTATTGATACTTTTACTAAAACATTTGAGTACTTTTTCCACCACTGAAAGAAAGAAAGAAAGAAAGAGAGACGGACAGACAGACAGACAGACAGACAGACAGAGAGCAAGAATTAGTTCAACAGTTGAAGTGGGAGAGAGACCGGTGGTGTGTTGTGGTAGGTGTGTTGGTGTAATTTGCTTGTGTACCATGTCTACTGTGTGATGTCACAGTGACAGCCCAGTGGATTTGTGCAGATCAAGCAGAAATCCTATTAGTGTTGCACTGCTATTAATACACACACAGACCTGCAGGTCCAGACGCTGGCTGAACTTTTGCACGCACATATTGGCCAGTCAATGACCCATATGCCTACACACATGACCTCACACGCTTGTGTCTTAGACCACCGATTACCGATGTTTTGACAGATATTTTGTCAAAAAGTGCACACTTCTTTATGAATTTTCTGGACCACAATGGAAACGAGCTCCTGGGGCTTTTTGTGTTATCCTTTTATCATTACCTTTGCCTGTACTTCCTGTACTGTTATATAATCATGCTAATAAAGTATTCAATCAATTCAATCAATCTAATCAATTTCATTTAAGTTTATATTTCAGAACATTTAACTTGTAAGCAAACAAATAAAATACACATCATGTGAACTTTATTTCATTTAACCACTTTAAGCCCTATTAATAATGTTAAAATCTAGAAGCTCACATCGCACAAAATGCACAAAATAGGGAGACCAGGTTGACAGTTTAAAAAAATCGGGACACATCGGCTGCACAATTGCCGATACAGATGTAGTCAAAAAAGTTGAATAATGGCTGATATATCGGCAAAACTGATACAGTATATCGGCCTGGCTCTGTTATCAAGAGCCCTTAGACGTTTTCCAAGCAGGTTTACAAATGCGGACGACTCTCTGTTTAAAGATACGTCACTGTCACTGTCTTAAACAACCAGAAGCAGTAGCCTGTGAATCGTGATCAACCCATAATTTAAGGTGCCATTACTTCTCTGGAAAGGAAATATAGCATCTAATTGATCCTGTGACCATCAAAGAGAACATTTCTGGCCGTGTTACGAGCTTGCAGATCTTGCAGATCTGCTATTTTCACTACTTTGTTTTCTAATTTATGCAATTTCTTTGGTTAGTTTCTTTTTAAATTATTCATGAAATTGCTTTGAAAAATCATTGAATTTGTGTTAAATTCATGAAATGTTTATTTGGAATGTTTTAAAAAAAGCGGTCCTGACCCACTGTTTGGGAAACAGTGATTTAGAACATAAAAGTAGTGTCCACACACTGGATCATGCTCCAATGGATATTCATTAAATTACCGCCAAAGGAGACGTTTCAAGCACCAAGCTCTTCCTCAGACTTGGTGCTTGAAACGTCAGTTTTGGTGATCAGAAATAAATATCTGTAATTTCTGTCTCCTCTCCAGGTACAACACAGGATTACAGGGCAGGTGATGGCGCTGAAGATGAACACGTTAGCTAGCAACAAAGCTAACATGCTACGAGAAGTACAGCTGATGAACAGGCTATACCACCCTAATATACTAAGGTATGTGATCATATACACACGTACGTACAGTACGTATATGCACGCATGCACAGACACACATGCACGCACACGGTACTGAGTTGTTTATTACAGTATTGTATTCAATAATTTACTCATGCAAGTCCATTCAGGACATTTGGAGACATCCAGCTAACAAACAAACAGTCAAACATAAAGTTGGTTTATACTTTGTTGTACCCAGGGTTTTGAACTTGATCAGCTATTTTTGGGACGACATCGTACAACAGTATTACTATTAATGAAGCATAACCTCATAACTCTGCTGGTGGTAATTAAACATCTTCCTGATACATCCTTCCATCTTGTCCCAGGTTTCTAGGGGTGTGTGTTCATGAGGGTCAACTCCATGCTCTGACTGAGGTAAAAAAAAAAACTAACCCTTACACTATTACTACATTTCTCTTCATTTCTTCTTGCCTATGTCTTAACACACCACAGTGCCACTGATTTATACTGACTTATTGCTGTGGTTCTCAAAATTGGGTCCAGGGATCCCCAGGGGTCCTTAGGGGAGATCCAGGGTGTTCCCCATAAACATTTTAACAGCACAAATCTTGTATGGGGTCCCTGGCACAACATATTATCAGACAGTTTAGGACAGTGGTTTGAGAACCAGTGGCCTACTCTGGATTGATGTTATTATAATTTCTGAAGCCACTGTGACGCCAAATAGGCTCTGTGCATAACTATAGTTCCGGTTCAGTTTCCCATTGCTTCGTTTGATTGGCTCAGCAGCAGACCAAGGTGTTTCTTCCATCCTTAGCACAGCGTATGTTTTGAATTGTTCTCAATGGGGCCAGCAGTGTGATGAGGTGCTGAGCGTGTATTCTGCGCTGCGCATTCACGTCTGGTGTTTTCATCTGGGCGCTGAGACTTTGGGCGCTGAGAATATTTGTAACGTTTGGAAGCGTTTTTTTTAAGGAGAGCATCTTGCGTTTTAACTTTTCAGCTGAACCCCCCCCCCTGCTTTAGTGAACAAACAGGATAACTGCTCTCGATGAGCAGGTAGGTGCCTTGCATAGTTGCCTCTGCTGTCAGTGTGTGAGTGTGTGTGGGAATGGGTGATAAAGGCGCTAAAGAAATGCACCATTTATTTGTCACTGACCACTCCATCATCATTTTTGATATGCTGATTGCTCCGCCCCCCAGTAAATTACGGGCTCCCATTCGCTCTCGCATCATTAACCCTTCAACCTCCGCCAAATTCAGTTCTGTGTTTATCTCCTCTGCCACTCCTCCTGCCCTCTCTCACTCTACTGACAATCAGCTCAACTACTTTAACAGCATCTGCCTAACTACCCTTGACCTTGTCGCTCCATTTAAAACCTGTACCAACACACCCAACGTCACCTCACCCTGGCTCAATGATCACACCCACGCACTTAACTCATTGAGTGCCATTAACGCGTTTCACGTGTTTTACCGCTATGGTGCAACGTGCCATTAACGTGTTTCACATGTTTTTGAAAAAAATAGAAAAAAACTCAAAACTATTTAAATTTTTTTAAGAACCCAAGATATCATTATCTGAAGATTTGCAGCTCCATCCACTCCTTGTTTAACTTATAACTGAAAAAGGCTGTATCTCACTTCCTAAGCACTTTTTTTTTACTTTGAAAAAAAAAAGAAAAATCGTACTGGCCAGAAATAGCCAGAAATAATT
This sequence comes from Gymnoscopelus braueri, assembly GCF_963280865.1. Classification (NCBI taxonomy): domain Eukaryota; kingdom Metazoa; phylum Chordata; class Actinopteri; order Myctophiformes; family Myctophidae; genus Gymnoscopelus; species Gymnoscopelus braueri. The sequence goes on from NC_137604.1 coordinate 15,165,057, forward strand.
CTGGCACTCAGTGAGTTAAAAGAGAACTTAGAAAATCTGTACGGAAATGGAAAGCCACAAAATTACACATGTTCTATGAAATCATGAAAGATCTCATGAAATCTTACAATTATTCAGTTAAAGATGCCAGAGCAAATTACTTCTCCAATCTCATTGCCAAGAACTATCAAAACTTCTTCCGTCGTCGCCCCATCCTCTTCTCCCTCTATATGCTTCCCCTTGGTAACATCATCCGTAGTCACAACATCCAATTTCACTGCTATGCCGATGACACCCAATTATATTTCCCCATCAGTCCAAACGACTCCTCCAGCATACCCAAACTTCACGCATGCCTAGCTGACATCAACCTCTGGATGTGTGACAATTTCCTACAACTGAATGACTCTAAATCCGAGGTTCTAGTATTTGTCCCGCCCCAGCAAAGAGCCCTGCTGGGTCTAAACCTGGGCTCTTTAGCTCCAAACCTGAAGCCCTCCGTAAGGAACCTGGGGGTCACTCTTGATCCTGACCTCAATTTTGAAGGCCATGTAAAAAAGGTCATTCAGATATCCTTCTACCACCTCAGAAACATCGTGAAAATCAAGCCCTTCCTATCCACCCCCGATTTAACTAAAGTAATTCATGCATTCATCTATTCACGCCTTGACTACTGTAACTCCCTATATTCCTGCCTTTCTAACAAATCAATTCAACGGTTACAACTGGTCCAGAACGCTGCCGCCCGGGTCCTGACCGGCACTAGAAATTGATTTGTATTAATTACCTTTAAGGCCATCTCTGGTCTGGCCCCTTAATACATCTCCGATCTACTCGAGCCATATAAACCAGAGCGCAATTTGAGGTCCTCAGACAAAGCCCTACTCGAAATCCCATTCTCCCATAAAAAAACAAAAGGTGAAAGGAGATCCTTCGCTCTTAGAGCCCAGACTCTCTGGAATGCCCTCCCCTTAGAGATCAGGCTTGCAGAGTCTGTGCCCCGGTTCAAATCCCTCCTGAAAACCCACTTATATAGAGTTGCTTTTATTACCTAAAGACTTTTACCCATTGTGTCCTACTGTATTGCTGCATAATTTCGTTTTCCCTTTTTCTTTTTTTTTTTGCTTTTAATGTTTTCTTATTTTTGTGCTCTCCTACTGTATGGTGTATTTTATCTCTGTGAAGCACTTTGTAACTTTGTTTACTTATTATTATTAATATTTCATCATATCACGTGTTTCTGGTTCAAATCTGATGCTGTGCCAATCAAGCAAAGGTTCCTGTCAGCCTTGATATTACGGAACTATCTTCTCATATATTTTGACCCAAATATATTACATTTTAGGCTGATCTGGTGACAGTTTACTGTATACTCATGCATATGAATATACAGTAATATGAATGTTTGTTGTGCGCTCATTTTCAGTTTTCTCTTTTTTTACTTTCTTTGTTTCTTTGTTTCTTTCTTTGTTTCTTCTTTCTTTCTTTCTTTCTTTCTTTCTTTCTTTCTTTCTTTCTTACTAGTATATAAATGGTGGTAACCTGGAGCAGCTTCTGGACAGTGATCTGTACCTGTCATGGGGTGTCAGGATTGACCTGTCACTGGACATCGCACGGGGGCTGCGGTACCTTCACAGCAAGGGCATCTTCCACAGAGACCTGACCTCCAAGGTACATCCTACTTTACACTGTAACCACATATCACATAGAGCACTTTAAAAGGACCATACTGGTGGTCTGGCATGTTTAGACTCGTGTCTGTGACTCATGGTATACTACTTGACATTACTGGCAACCATTTTCCAAAAGCATACTGCCGTTTATTTTGTTTTTCAAGGAAGCCATTGGATTCCATTAATTTCGGTACGGTATGAAAATCAACTTGCACTGACTTGAAACTTGCTTGTCACTGGAGCAATGATACGGTGTCGCAGAAGTCAATGTACACCGCTTGTACATACAGCATGTTACCTTGTTTTCTCCTGTAGTGGTTTATGGGGTCTGTTTATTGTTTGCTTGTTTTAGATCAATTGCTTTCACAAACGCAGTCACATTGTCTATGGTATTAGGTTTCTATTCTCTATCCTGGGTTCAGACACAGTTGCTGATGATATAGAATACCAGAGACTTTTTATTCCGCATGAGGCACAGGGGTTTTATAAAATTCTTCTCTGCCCCTCTCTTATGGGCCGGTTACTTGCAAAAGGATTGGGAATTACATCGCCTATTCATCAGGAATATTGCTGACAGGCAGTTCGTATAGGCTTGCATTGATTAGCATAACATGCATTTCTTTGTTGTGAATAAACACTGCAGAAGTCAAAATGGTGTATGCATGCGTCTGTGAAAAATAGGCCAGCAAATATCAACTGGATCCGTGAAGATAGTGGGCATAAAATGCTGCACGTTAGACAGATGTGAGGCATGTGGCTCACGCTGTGTCAGACAGACGTGAAACACGCGGCTCGCTTTGGTTGCAAATGTCTAGCCGTGCAGTGCAATGCATGTTTAACAGCAATACATCATGCATCATATTACTACACATACGGATGCTGTTTATACTACTGATATTAATACACATTACAAATTTTACAGGCAGTCATCATGAACTCAAATCTCAAATCATTTCATCAAGTAGGCATTGGACAACATTCTATGATAGTGCAATACACATCCAGGTTTATCTTGTTCTTACTTGTATACACAAGAAACTTTAATAATAATTTTAAAAATAATTAGTCAGATTTCTATCTCAACATTTTTGTTTACTTCAAGCTGTAAAGTTTGTTAGTACACCTTGCTGTTTAGCCTTGCTGTTCATCAGTGTTGTTTTGAAGTTTGTCCAATATCTCACATACAAGATACACATTTAGTTTTTTTTATCACAGAATGAAGATAGATTGTTTGAAGCTGCTCTTTCTAGTAAACGGCCTGCAGGCTGCTTGTCTCCCCCCCCCCCCCCACCTCAACATCTTAATGCACTGAAATGTTGTAATATAATTAATTGAAGCAGTGAGCGGCAGAGCCCCAAAAGGCTGTGGTTTACAGTGATTTTAGGACAGCTGAAGGCATTGATAGGCCTGACGCGGAGCGGTTCACACTCGCAAGGTGATCTGGTAGAAACGAACTGTAACACTGGTTAGTGTGTTACTCTGTAACGGGTTGTCCATGAGGAGGTTAAAACAGAGGGTGGTTTTGACTGGATTTAGCCAGTCAAATTTGAAGTTATAAAGTTATAAACCTGTGTGTATGCTACAGTATGATTGGAAAACTAGTCGGATTGAAATAGATGCACTCGTTTTCCGGCACCGACAGAGGCGCGCCGTCTCAAGGGGACTTGAGCCACGAGAGGCACCGCCGAGTGAGCTTAGGCGAGCGAGTCGCCGTGCCGAACGTTGCGATAGGGACAGAATTGTAAATCATCGCCCCCCCCCCCCACTTGTCTCGGTACCGAGACGTCATTTCTTTTTTTGACGGGGGTGCCTGTCAATGGCTGTATGTGCCCTGGTGCTGCAGGGGGGGGGGGGGGGGGCAGACTCGAAGAAAACAAGCTCTCGTTTTTCAATCTGACTGGTTTTCCAATCATACTGTAACATATACATATACATCATGACAGCTATTGAGAACCGGTTTGATTTACAAGGTTTGTGACATTTGGTGTTTGCTTATGTTTGTAGAACCGCCTGGTGTGCTGTGACACCGTCGTGTTCACTGCTGTGGTGTTTGCTATGTTTGTGTGTGTGTTTGTTTGTTTGTTTGTTTGTTTGTTTGTTTGTTTGTTTGTTTGTTTGTTTGTGTGTGTGTGTGTGTGTGTGTGTGTGTGTGTGTGTGTGTGTGTGTGTGTGTGTGTGTGTGTGTGTGTGTGTGTGTGTGTGTGTGTGTGTGTGTGTGTGTGTGTGTGTGTGTGTGTGTGTGTGTGTGTGTGTGTGTGTGTGTGTGTGTGTGTGTGTGTGTGTAGAACTGCCTGGTGCGCTGTGACAACGGTGTGTTCACTGCAGTGGTGGGAGACTTTGGCCTGGCTGAGAAGATCCCTGAATACAGGTCGGTAGGCTGATGTTGACACGGACATTTCCCATCCAGGGACTGAACTGTGAGAGAGAGTGTGTATATCAATGTATCATTGGTTGCTGCCAGACAGAAACCTTGTATCCTCATATTTCATCATTTTATAATGTTGTAGTTTTTTTTTGTCAATGAATGCCTTTTTTTTAAATACTTTGTTGTATGACAGTGCCAAGCAAAAGCAGCAAAACAATTACAGATCTACAAGCTACAAGAAAATCTAGAATAATCACATGCCCAAAATACAAAAGTGACGCGGCCAGTGGTGGAAAAAGTACTTAAATTCTTTACTTAAGTAAAAGTACCAATACTGCAATATAAAAATACTCTGTTACAAGTAAAAGTCCAGAATTAAAAATGTACTTGAGTAAAAGTACAAAAGTATTGGCATCAAAATGTACTTAAAGTACCAAAAGTAAAAGTACTAAATATTTGAAAATAGCCGATCTACAAGCTCACAACGCGTCGCGATGCGACGCGTTGTGAACTTGTAGATCTGCTATTTTCAAATAACCTAGGTATAAAATAGGTTTAAAGTGGTTAATGTATGTTTCATTATATTATAGTTTATATCTGAAGAGTAACTAGTAACTAAAGTTTTCAAATAATTGTAGTGGAGTAAAAGTACAATATTTGCCTCTGAGATGTAGTGGAGTAGAAGTAAAAGTATTGGAAATTGGAAATACTCAAGCAAAGTAGAAATACCTCAAAATTGTACTTAAGTACAGTACTTGAGTAAATGTACTTAGTTACTTTCCACCACTGCGCCCGGTTAAAATTGGTTCAGTGGCTTTTATGAATATTTAACCAATGAAAAATCTTAACAAGAGCTTGTGACTAAATAACAACAATACATAAAAGGTTTCCACCCGACAGCGACGATAGGCTTTTAACAATGTTGCGTCTGTGCAGTGGTGGAAAGTAACTAAGTACATTTACTTAAGTACTGTACTTAAGTACAATTTTGAGGTATTTGTACTTTACTTGAGTCTTTCCAATTTCCAGTACTTTTACTTCTACTCCACTACATCTCAGAGGCAAATATTGTACTTTTACTCCACTAGAATTATTTGAAAACTTTAGTTACTAGTTACTTTGCAGATATAAATTATGATATTATAAAACATACATTAACCACTTTAAACCTATTTTATACATAGGCTATTTGAAAATAGCCGATCTACAAGCTCACAACGCGTCGCATCGCGACGCGTTGTGAGCTTGTAGATCTGCTATTTTCAAATATTTTAGTACTTTTACTTTTGGTACTTTAAGTACATTTTGATACCAATACTTTTGTACTTTTACTCAAGTGCATTTTTAATTCTGGACTTTTACTTGTAACAGAGTATTTCTATAATGCAGTATTGGTACTTTTACTTAAGTAAAGAATTTGAGTACTTTTTCCACCACTGCGTCTGTGTAATGTCATTGGAGACCTTTGTTGCCCGTTCCATATAATGCTGAGTAGAGGGAAGGCAAATTCTCCTCTGAGCCGTTTGAAGTTGTGGCGCTGTAAAAGAAAACCCTTAAAGAAACGGATATCCAAAGTCTATTTCTCTTCCATTCTATTTAGGGAAGGGATAATGGAAGAATGTCATTGAATCTTTTGTTTTGTCGGGTCCGGGGACCACCAGCGGTCCAAATGGATCCTTACGGATCTGTAAGAAATGGAACCAAATGGACCCTTACAGGTCCATTTGTTTCCATTGTAGATTCTAGATCCGGTGTAGATTGGGGTTCCTGTATAGTTTAGTTTTGAGATTCTCAACCTTTTAAATTTCTTGAACGCCCAGTTTGAAATGTTTTACCCCATGGCCAATATCAAACAGCTGGCGGTGTGAACAATGTTTGAGGTTGTAGATCTGCTATTTTCAGTTCTTTTGCTTGACTCTCTATCTTGTATGACGAAGTAGGGCATTAAATGACGAGAAAACATAAAAGAGATACAAGGTTTCTGCCCGACAACGAACGATACTTACTGTAAGTACTGTCTTGCTGTGTCCAGTGAAGGGGTAGAGAAGCAGCCTTTGTCCGTTGTTGGTTCCCCCTACTGGATGGCCCCTGAAGTGCTCAGAGGAGAGCTCTATGATGAGAAGGTAAACCACACAGTAACTCTTCATTTACCATCAACAAATAATACACTGTGTAAAAAAAAGAAAAGAACAGGACTCTATTCTCCCTCTCTGTGTTGTCACCCAGGTGGATGTGTTCGCCTACGGTATCATCTTATGTGAGATCATCGCCAGGATAGAAGCCGATCCTGACTTCTTACCCAGGACTGAGGTGTGTGTGTGTGTGCGTGCGTGTGTGCGTGTGTGTGTGTGTGTGTGTGATGCGTGTGCGTGTGCGCGTTTAGAGAGAGCTGCTAGTGTGTTCACATGAAGATGTGCATGAACACGTTGGTGTTGGATGCCACCAGTGATTAAAGCACTGGTTCTCAAAAATAAATATTTGAAATTAAAGTTAAATATTTCTACAAATATAAAAACATGTGTGAAAGGGAGGTACTTCCTTGGCCTACTGGCAGCATGCATAAGAATTGTGGCACTGATCACATAGATATACGTATACATACTGTAGGTACCTCATTGGCCCCTGCATTGGAGAAAAGCGTCATCGCCACCGTCATATTATCTAGGTGTATTTGGCCGCAGACCCCCATCTCAAAATATTTGGTTCCAGGGACCCCCAGAAGCAAAGATTTGAGTTAAAAATGTTGGTTTTAAAAATATATATATTCAAATATTTGCAAAAATGTTCATGATTTTTCAAAAATAGCCGATCTACAAACTCATAGCGTGGAACGAAATGACGCGCTATGAGCTTGTGTATCTGCTATTTTTGAATTGCGAACCAATGTGCTATATATATGTATTTGTATGTATATGTATAGTTAAAATCTAAAATGACACAGATTCTTTCCCTTTTTGAATGGGTTAAAATAATAAGTTTGGTTTGTTACATTGATTGATTGATTGATTGATACAAGTAGTACAGTCAAATGTTATGCTAAAAATGTGCCTACCTATGTTCAATACACTTATTGTAAGTCGCTTTGGATAAAAGCATCTGCTAAATGACTGTAATATAATGTACAGTAAAAGGATAACACAAAAATAAACATACAATAAAATACATATCGGTAAAAGCTCAGTAGCAGCAAAATGTATGTTATTTACAGAAAAAGGGTGGGGTGGGGGCGGGGGTCAGAAGATGCCACTACCAAGGCGTTCAAAGACGTTCAATCCAATTGTATTTTAAGGTCAGCCAATCTCAGGTTCTTATGTACAACTCAGGCATATTTCTTGCATTGGAGTTATGGCAAGCTGACCTATATATTATGGTGGGGACGTTAATGTTCGGCCACAGTGGCCAATGAGGGTCCTACGTATTTGTGTCTCACAAACCGCTGGACTGATCAGTCAGATCAGTCCAGCGGTTTGTGAGATTAGCCTTGGGAAAACAGACAGACAGAAAGACCCATTTGTAGATGTAGATGCATCCTACAGAACAGTGGTTCTCAAAGTGGGGACTGTGGATCCCCAGAAGTCCTTGAGGGGGTTCCAGGGGGTCCCCAGCTAAATGATTGATAGTTAGGAACCAAATGGAAGTCTGTAACTCTGAGAGTGTACAAATGGAACCAAATTGACCCGTAAGGGTCCATTTGGTTCCATTTGTACACTTTGAGCCTGGGGGTCCTTGAAATAAAATAGTCGCCTGAACTCGTCTCCCATATTTGCTTCACCTCAAAATGTAATAGTAAAGTGACATCTATCAGTTTTCAGCGTGCCGAGGAAATGTTTACTCAGCAGACATTTTGGTTGACTGAGCCAGATCAATAGATTGTTATGAACAGCTTCATTCATCATCTCCGCTGCAGTGAAAAGACCTGAATATTTAATCACTGCAGTAGTGTGTGTGTGTGTGTGTGTGTGTGTGTGTGTGTGTGTGTGTGTGTGTGTGTGTGTGTGTGTGTGTGTGTGTGTGTGTGTGTGTGGGGGGGGTTATTGTACATCTATGTTTGGGAGGACATTTAGCTGGTCCTATTAACTAGAGCTGGAAAATGTAATAGAAGTCAAAGGTCTGCACAATGAACATACGTTTGTTAGTAATCGTGTGTGCAAGCTATGGCAATTGCTTTATAACTGCCCCATCTAGTGGATATTTCACTGAAGTGCAGATAAGTCACCTTCCATACAGTGTTGATTTCCTTTATCAATAATTGTGTTTTGTTTACATTTTGATGTGTTTGTTTCATAGCAATGGTGTGTGAAATAAAGACATTTTTAGCACCTCTTTGATGAAGATTACAGACTTAAGAATGTGTCTATGTATGATCTTAGGGGTTGTGTGCGTCCACAGAAAGTGTTTTTTGAGTTACCAGGCAGTGCCAGCACCTTTCTGCCATCATGCAATGCTATAGTAAAGACACTCTTCCCAGCACAGAGCGAAGTAGTTCAACCTTTGGAGAGGAGAGCTGCTCATCAGTGTCACTTTTGACCGTCCTGGTTGTGTCTGACGAAGCAGGTCATTTATGACCTGAATTTGAATTGTTAACACAACCATGAGAAGTCCATGTTTTACATGTTTTTTTCAGCTAGGCTATTATTAGTGCTAATAAAGGACCACAAGTCCCGAGGACCGTACGTCTGTGTTGCTAAAACTTTTGGCTAATAAAGTGTTCAATCAATCAATCAATCAATAACCCAGACATGATGTTTGAGCACAGCAACGGTTGCTAGGTTTGAACATAGTGGTCGTTAACAAATGCTCCATGCACATGATATCGTCAATTCAAATTCAAATTAAAAAATATCAAAAGTAGCAGATCTACAAGCTCAAAACGTGTTGCTTCGTGCCGCATTTCGAGCTTGTTTATCTGCTACTTTTGATGCTTTTGTGTGATGCTGTAGTATGTTCAAGTAGGCAATTAATATGCGAAAAAACACAAAAGGTTCAAACATGGAGATAAGAGGTTCCTCCGCTCATAAAATCCTTTATGTGGACACGGCCCATTAGGCGGCTATTTTACTCTGACCTCATAGTCGTTGGTGGGAAACGTCGCTGCCATTAAGTATAATGTTAAGAAGAAAAAAAGGTCTCTGAGTAAATATGCTCAATACTTTATACATTTTGGAGTGGAAAATGTAACAATGAGTATGTGTGCTGTTATGTGTTTGTAGGACTTTGGGCTGGATGTGGAGGCCTTTGAAAACATGATTGGAGACTGTCCACCTGCATTCTTCAGCCTGGCAGTCACATGCTGCAATGTAAGGAACAACACGCGCACGCGCACACACACACACACACACACACACACACACACACACACACACACACACACACACACACACACACACACACACACACACACACACACACACACACACACACACACACACACAGAGAGAGAGACAAGGACATTTGTCAAAGCATACTATGCTTTCATGGCTTCATGCAAATCAAACTACGATGTTATCGCAGTTTGATTTTCATGAAGCCACTGTGTTTACTTCCTTTAATGTCAGTACTTGTATGAAAATCAACTTGCAGACATTTTAAATTATATTGTGTTCATGCAAACGGATGCAAGCAAAGTGTATTCTGATAAATTAACCTGACAGTTTTTTCTTGCCCATTTACAATGATTTATAAAGTTACTGTAGTCGTTTCTTGCAATTAGTTTTGTAATATTTGTCATACATTGACAGAATAAATGTATTCACATTGACTTGTGTGCGAAAAGTGTTATTTTAGAACTGTTTCACCATGCCCTATACTGTAGGTCAATAGTGAGATTATTTTGGATTATCCATTTCTACGAAGCAACTATTAAACATCTAGCCAATATATTTAGTTATATCATGACAATGTAACCACACAACCCTAACCTCTACTAGTTTAATGTGGTTTTAAATGAAAAATGGTCACATGGTCAAAGCTGTGAATAGACCATATTGTATCGATGGCATCAGCATACTGGAATATGACTCACAGACGCTCTAAGTTTCCTTTCAGTTAAACACTTTGATTCCTTCTCTTTATTGTCAACTCCTGTGTTTCCTCAGATGAGTGCAGTGAGGAGACCATCGTTCTCTGACCTTGTGTTCACCCTGGAGGGGATGGAGAGAGGAGCAGAGGACCGTAACGAGACCATTGCTCTAGGTAAACAACACAGGGCAAGGCGTTATAATAAGCATTCTCTCAAGGATGAAGATGTAACACATGGACACCAGGGGGCATCAATGAGTATGTTTCCTTAGAAAGACATGTTTATTGTCTGGCTAGAAAATGAACCTTTTCCTTTTTTTTGTCCCAAGTCTGTTTGTTTTTTTTGTACTGTAGTCCCTGTCACGGCTGGCCCTTACTGGTTGTCTCCGCCAGGCCCAAAGGCATGGCGAGAGTATGTTCTACCCCCTGTCCGATGCCAATACAGAACCTCTGCCGCAATTTTTTCCCATGGGCCTGTTATAGCGCCACCAGGAGGCCGATTTGTGCCAAACCCATTTTTTTATATTACTCCTACAGATTTTATCCAAAACGTCATGCAAATCGGTACACAGTATCTCTATAGTCATGTGATCAACCCGGATCTGTCCGATTTTCCAGATTCCATCCTCATTGGCTAAGGTTGGCTTCCAAAGTTTGCAGGATTGGTCTGTTTAGAACTGCCTCAAATCATGAACGGAGCTTGCCATTTCCAAGAAATTTCACACGCACATTCCCACTAGGCCGAGGAAGAAATGCCACCCTTTTCACATTGGCCTGTTATAGCGCCACCAGCAGGTCTAATTTAGCACAACACATTTTTGGAACAAAATGCGTCAAATCATGAATGCAGTGTCCGATTGCCGTGAAAGGCCTAAGAAGAAATGGCACCCTTTTCACATTGGCCTATTTTTGCACCACCAGGAGGCCACAATAACGTACCTGACCTGGCGGAGACCTGTGCTCCGAGCAGCACTTTTTCTAGTTGGTCTTTGATTTTGATTGATTTTATTTGGATCTCTTTTATCCCATCGGCTAATCTCCCAAGAGTCCAGTCCACACACAAACATAACATTACGGCATACAATAATGATACAAAACAACAGCCAAGTATTACAGCATAGACATCAAAATACCACTTTACGCACCCACTCTGTAGACCAGTGGTTCTCAATGTGGGGTCCGGGAATTTCCAGGGGTCCTTGAAGGGGTTCCAGGGGGTCCCCAGCAACATTAGTTAATATAGCTATAGCATCAAAAGCATTTTAACCTCTTTAAGCCTATATACATGTGCTATTTTCAAAAAGCTTGGGACATTTTTTAAATGCATATTTTTGAAACATTTTAACAACATATATATTATATGGGGGTCCCTGGCACAATATATTTTCTGATGGGGGTCTGCGGCCAAAGCTGGAAGGCGTAATAATAATAATAATAATAAACGTTTTCTAAATCCCTTCCTCCTGCTCGACTCCGTCTCTCCCTCAGAGTCCGTGGCCGTGGACGTGAGCCCCTACCGGCGGCGCCTCAGCTCCCCCTGTCACCCCGGGGCCGACCAGGGCCAGCAGCAGCAGCAGCAGAGGCTGTCCCGGAGCCATTCGGACGCGACCTCTCCCCTCCTCGCGGGCACCCCGCCGCGGGTCAACCCGTTCTCCCTGCGCCAGGACCTGAACGGCGGGCGCTGTAAGCTCTTGGACACGCCCAGCAAGTCGGTCATCTCTCTGACCTTCACGCTCCCGGCTCCTCGCGACGGCCTGTGCACCTCCCCGCGCCACCACCGCCTCAGAGGGACCCTGGGGACGGCCAGAGCGACTCCCAGGAGGTGCCAGTCGCTCCCCTGCACCCCGGAGCTAGGCAGGAACGGCGCCGTTTTCAGCGGTTCCGACGAGGAAGAGGAAGACGTGTTTAAAGACAGGATAGAGGAAGAGGCGGAGGACGGCAAGAGGAGAAAGGATGGAATATCAGCGGCGAGGGAGGCCCGTGGAAGGTTAGAGGGAGAGCCGGAGGAGGACGAGGGGGAGAAGAGATTGCTGAAGGAGGAGGAAGTGAAGCGAGAGGACCGGTGTCATCCTCTGGAGCTGGAGATGGTGTCTGTTGAGGGACTGGAGGAGCAGCGGCGTCGGCAGAAAGCAGAGGAGGAGCTGTGTGTGACAGAGCCCATGGACTGCACCAAGTCTCCAGAACCAGAACAACCTCTGCTCCCCTCCGACTCCGCTTCCTCCCTGCGCACCAACGGCTGGCCGCTCCCCGTCTCCGCCGGCCCGCCCTCCCTGCCTCCCCTGCCCAGACCGGAGAACAACAACGGTTCGTCGGTCGCGATTGGACGACAGGTGCAGTGGGGCGCCGCGGGACAACAGGCGAACGGCTACCACGGTTCCCAGTTCCTCGCCTCCTCGGATCACCCGGGCCCCACCGCCGAGCAGGACGATGTCTTTGTCTGTCCCGGGTGCTGTCTGGTGGGCCTCAGCTTTCCCTCCATGTGCCTCCGGGGTTCGGCCGCCGTGCCCCGCCCCCGCCGGCGATCGTTACCGCGGCAGCGGTCCTACCGCAACCTCAACGGGCCCGTCGCCGGCGGCGGCGCTTCCGCCACGACAACAGCCGCCGCTTCCGCCACCAAGGCGCTGTTGTGTCGCGGCCCAAACGGACTTGCAGCGGCCCCTCCCTCAGTGGCCTGTGAGCCTGCACTTCCTCTGCCAGAGGCTCAGACATAAGACTGATTGAAACTCTCAATTGAACGCCACTGTTCAATCAATGTGAGCTTGTCCACAAGCTCACAACGCGAGTGCAGAGCAACACGTTGTGAGCTTGTAGATCGGCGGAGCGCTGGTCAGCCAGCACGTGAGCCACCCAGCAATAGTAGCTACTATGCTGCTCTGGGAAACCCAGTGAAAGGGTGACGCCCATAACTTGAGAGCTGTGCTGTTTGACAAATGAAAATGATTGCAAACAGTGGGGAAGCAGGTGCTTGTCAATGTACTCACTCTCTTAGAAAGCTTCCCCTGGACGGAGGGAAGACTTAACATAACACAAACACAGCAGTCGGCGACTGTGTGATTGAGATGGAACTTTAACTAAGCCAAGATGAGTCGAGATCAAAGTGAGCTGAACAGAACGCCAAGCAGGGACAGGTTCATAGCACTGCAACACACATGGTGCTGAGCAACACAGAGCTGACGTCTTCTACTGACTTCTACTGTCTCAACTCTTCCAAATCAAACTCTACTGAGCTGCACTGTGTTCTGGGATTGCACTGGAACAGTGGTTCTCAAATTCCATAAGTTACAGACCTGCAAGGGTCCATTTGGAACTCTGAGGGTCCCTGGACCCCACTTTGAGAACCACTGCACTAGAAAAAAAAGAGTGACGTTTCATCCCTGTTCCGTACAGTGGAGTAAGAAGATCAATGGGTTTGTATGGTACTGCAGTGTTTTACCTTTCAGCAGTGGTGACTCTTAAACATGGCTCATTATCTCACCTGTAAACATGATAATGCAGCTCTGATTTGAACTATTGTAAATCAGGGGCCTCATTCATAAATAAAGTTCTTGGATTTGGTCTTAAACTTCAGATAATTTCCCACAATATGATTGAAACTGACTTCAAACAAAACTAAAAAGTTGTTTAAGGTTACTTTCAGAAGCATGACTACGGCTTACACAACTGTTATTTATTAATCAAAAATTATCTTAAATGTGTGCGTCTAAAGGCTGTTTGCAATCACCTTACATATTTCCCTGTATGTATGTATATGTACCACATGACTTAGAGTGTTTATTCAGATTCAGAACCACAGAAAACAAATGAAAGTTAACTGCACCAGTAGCCTCAGGGAAAGTCCTTTTATGTGGCCTGTTCATCGCCTATAAATGGTAAAAGAGAAAAGGCGTGAGAATTACAGGTATGACATGGTCATACAGCGCCTCCTCCTGTCCAAAACGGGCCAAAGCACCACATATATCTAACAAAGTTTATTTGGCAAAGAAAGTGATTGATTGAATACTTTATTAGTCAGAAATGTAAACAGCACGAGGTACAGTCAGACATTTAGGCTAAAAGGTCCTGGGTGACTTATAAACCACTCATCATCATGAGCAAGAAAGTAATTCTGCAAACTGTGCAACTATGCATGGTTGATTTAATGTTTGCAAGAGGGAGAGAACAAGTGTGTGACCACACTTATGTTTTTCTTAACAAACAGAAAATGAATACTGTAGTAAATGATTGAGAGATCCATTGATAGGTTCATAAAAGGATGACATATTCAACTTAATTTTCTACTGTATAAGATTGGTAGTTTCGTTGCTATAGTGTTTGTTCAGTAACATTGGTCTCCCTGTCTCTCCAGCGCTTTAGTAAACAACATTTTCAGGTTTTGCCAATTTCATCCCATCAGGAGAGATAACCCAATTATCAGCTTTAAATTTATATTCAAATTCCAATGTTGTAATCATTAATGTATTCATTCCATCACTACCAATGTCACCTTTTTATCCTGTATCTCTTCTGATTGGATGAAATTGGGATCCAGACCTGAAATATTATTTTTCTGTATTATTTTATGTTTACTGAAGGACCTGATAGATGTGGAAACGCATGTTACTGAACAAACACTAGAGGAATCATTACTATAGGATTATAGAGTTGTTTAAAACACTTAAACCAAAAAATATCTTATTACAGTACCATTAAGATAATTTATCTTAAGACCATTTTATAAACGAGGCCCCATGACATGTACCATAGTAATAATCCACACTATATATGAGGGAATTGAAATTCAAACATATATCTTGTTTATTCTGTAAGTGTTGCTAATTTCTTGCATATCATGGAGACATGGAAAACACTGCTGTACTGTACACTGAGCTGGCCTGGTTCCATGTTCAGTTTAGTTGTGGATGTTGTAGGAGTACAGTAAATGCAACCAGGGTGTATTTGTACATTATGAGAACATCCACATATCTCCATATGTGAAAACACTACCTGTTTTATGCTATTTAATAATTTATAATAACGGTAGCTATAAGAGAAACTTAATGCGGAATGAATGATGTACTTCTTAATTTTTTTACAGCTGTGTGTGTGTGTGTGTGTGTGTGTGTGTGTGTGTGTGTGTGTGTGTGTGTGTGTGTGTGTGTGTGTGTGTGTGTGTGTGTGTGTGTGTGTGTGTGTGTGTTTCTGTAGATATTGATAAATCATATGGTGAAAGAGGATCTCTACTGACTTTATTTCTGTGTTTCTCTTTTAACGTATTTATTTTTTGTGCTCATGTTTGGGCCTTTTTTTAAACTGAATCGGTGCTTTATGAACAACAACCGAAAATATGTCCTCCTTTAAAATCCACTCCTATTCAAATGTACACATGTACGTGCGTGTGTGTGCGCGCGCGTGCACGTGCGTGTGTGCATGCGTGCGTCAGAGAGACAGGTTGATGTGGAAACATATCAGGACTTCTAGCATGTCACCTGTCAGATGTTGAACCATGGTTAAAGGGCCATGTAACTCTAGCCCGATTTAAAAACATGGCTAGTAAACAACACAGCTGCAGCTAGTCAAATTAATAATGGGTGTTTTAGATGTAGGTGTGCCCAGAGCCATGGATGTGTCAATCTGCAAGCATGGACACCTATAAATCTAACGCCCATTATTAATTTGATTAGCTGCAGCTGTGTTGCTTACATCATGGCGTACCTTAGGGTCAGCCTAATGTTTTTAATCTGAACTGGAAAACTAACTACAAAATCAGCCTAGAGTTTCATTCCCCTTTAAAGCATCATTTATTTGCTCTGTTCTTAAGTATCAACTAGAAACCTGTGTGCAATAATCTTATATTAAACAAACTTGGTTATTTATAATCCTTTCTGTTAAATGTTTTTGGGAAATTAGTTTTTCTGTAGTTCTGTCCAATATACAATGTATGTATGTATGTATGTATGTATGTATGTATGTATGTATGTATGTATGTATGTATGTATGTATGTATGTATGTATGTATGTATGTATGTATGTATGTATGTATGTATGTATGTATGTATGTATGTATGTACGTACGTACGTACGTACGTACGTACGTACGTACGTACGTACGTATATATATATATATATATATATATATATATATCGTCCTGTTTATTTTCTGGTACAATTCCGGTGCCTACGTTATTTTGCTGCCAGTGTCGGGGCCAACACTCACAATTAAAAATTGTATTTAATAGTGTTTAGAAAAGTTATCAAAAAGCACATGAAAAATATACCAAGATTATATCAAAAATAACCTTTGTTACAAAGTTTACAAAGTATTTATTACAAAGTATGATTAGAGATAAAAAAAACTATGTTTTATTTTCTCCTTTCTCTTTTATGTGGCTTTGATTACAGGACAGGAAAGTTCTCTAGTCTATAAATGACATATAATCAATACATCACATCTATAAAGTATTACATCAGTTCAATCAGAAACACTCACGTCAAAGTAGATTTAACCATTTGTTGCCACAAATTGAATACAGTTAAGCTTGGCGTTAAAACTCCGCTCTTGGGAGAATATTTCCTGAGTTTTGTCGAAGCAGCCTGCTAAGCATATATTCAGGAATGCTTAAGCAAATCCTCCATAGGGATACAATGTCAACAATAAGCAGTACATTGACATATTAGTTAGAATTAGCAGATATACATGATAAACACAAGTATTTGAGCCCCTATGCCAGACTCTAAACAAAGCAGATATACATGATAAACACAAGTATTTGAGCCCCTATGCCAGACTCTAAACAAAGCAGATATACATGATAATCACAAGTATTTGAGCCTTTGCCAGACTCTATACAAAGCAGATATACATGATAATCACAAGTATTTGAGCCTATGCCAGACTAATCAAAAGGTGGATGCTGGGGTGGAAGAGGAGCTAGCAAAATGCATTGGTTCAGCAACCAAGAAAGACCTAGAGAATATGAAGCCGTATTTAAAGTAACCTCTTTGCTCATGCGTGAGCTGTGATTGGAGTATGAGTGTGTGACGTAATGACCAGCAGTGCTGTGAATAGGGAATCGAAAGCTGATGTTCACATCAGCTGACTGACAGCTAGTTACAGCTTTGGAGTGCAAGACTTCTGTGTCCTGCATGAACTAACGCTATGCTTCATTTTATTTACAGATTAACAGAACACAAGTTATGATGGATGGATGGATGGATGGATGGATGGATGGATGGATAGATGGATAGATGGATAGACAGATAGACAGATAGACAGATGGACAGATGGACTGAAGGTCGGACGGACGTTATTCATTCTCTTCAAGAAGATGTTTATATTCAAATTGACTTTTGTCATTTAACTTGTTATGCAAGTAGACTGAACCTGTAATTACTCCCCCTGCAGCAAGCCCTGCTACTGCACCAAGTGGGCCTGCAGCAGCGCCAAATTCAGTTGTTGCTAGAATAATTGATCCAGTGGCAAGGGACACAACTCCAGTAGTAACTCCAGTAATTGCAGTAATTGAATTTGTCTTTTTTAATTCATCTACCTCCTCTCTCAGAGCGACTATGTCATCGCCATTTTTCTGTTTCTCTTTCTCTAATTCTTGTTGTGCTTTTTGGAACATCTTATTGGTGTAATGGCTTCCTCCATTCTCCAGCACCATCTTGTCAATTTTCTCCAGCAGCTCAGTGACCTGAGAGGGATCATTGGCTTTGTTGTTGAAGACGTGATAGCGTCCTCCACATTTGTCAATTAATTCTTTTACTTTTGGACTCTCTCCCAACATTTCTTCAACAGGTTTACCTTCATTCTGGTCCCTATTAGTGAAGAGAATCATGGTGTATTTGTCTGACTTTTTGCCAAATGCTTGATACATCTTTTGCATAGATTTCTGCTCCTCTTCTGTGTATCTGTTCGGTTTCATCACAAACAGAAACACATGGGGACCAGGAGCAGCTAAACTAATACACTGTTTGAACTCTTTAGAGGATTTAGATTTGAACTTGGTGTCAAACCATCCTGGAGTGTCAACAACAGATACCCTTCTACCATTCACTACTTTGCAGTCTTTCTCAAAGGTCATTGTCACAGATTCAAACGAAGCATCAGATTCAAAAGCTTTATGACCCAGGATGGTGTTTCCAGTGGCGCTCTTTCCAGCTCCAGTCTTCCCAACCAACACAATCCGAACTTCTTCATCAGTTGTTATGAGACCTTTTGGATTAAAATGTCATGATTATGGATGATAAACATCTGAGGTTTGCAAAAACATTTTTTAATGACTATGCCAATCTATTTCATAAAAAATGTTGTCCTTGTTTAACTTGATAAAGAACATAGGGCATATTTACATACTTTGCGTACTTTCACCTCCCTTCATGTGTCTTGAATGTGCACTCATGTCTGTCTTGAGGTTTTTGTTCTTACTGTTAGAGAGACAGAGAGAGAGGGGGGGAGGTTGGTACCAATAGATCTGCATATGAAGACAGAGGATGTTCTAAACACAATCTACAGCAAATCAAATCAGATAGTCAAAAGTCAATAGACTCCCTCCCTATACTGTAAGCTGGAGCATAGTGCTACTGCTCTTCTTCAGATAAAGGTACACTGAGCAAAGACGAGGAAGGGTAGTGCACGCACATCCAAGTGACCAGGTGAAGGACAAAAGACAATACATGAAATAAAAATAAGGTCTGCACACTTGCAGAATACGCTCCACTTGTTTATTGCTGATTTCAACGTTTCGATCACACACAGATCTTCATCAGGAATTTGTTTGTGACACTGAGCAACACCTACACACAGTATACTGAACAGTGTGATACCTGCCATTAGCTAGGTCAGCTGACAGTTGACTTAGCTGGCAACAATGTTCCATGTAATCTGTCCATCCGTCAGTTAAAAAATCCAATGTTCATCACAAAACTAAAAGTTACATACTGTGTGGTGCAAAGTACAACACAGGTAAAAAAATATACATAATAATGCCTAATTCTCTCTGAATTTTGCCACGTTATATCCCAGAATAGTTATTAATTTTCCCCGAAAGTCAGAGTTAATGAGTTATCTCAAGTTCCCAGTCTTCCGGGGGGAAAAAAAGAAGTGCCCTGTTATCTCAAATGCCTGTCCTCTTGTACCCGATAATACTAGTTCTACGTGAATCGAAACATGGGCTTCAACTCAACCGGGTCCGTTTGGGTTAGATTGTAATTTCAGGCCCGTTGAAAACTCAGATTCATCTAAATGTTTCGAAAATAGCCGATCTACAAGCTCAAATGGCGAGTAATGGGACACGTTGTGAGCTTGTAGATCGGCTATTTTCAAACAAAGTATAAAATAGGGTTAAAGTGGTTAAACTGTTCCTCGTTTGCTGTGGACCACCTGGAACTCCCTCAAGGACCCCTGGGGGTCCCCAGACCACACTCTGAAAACCACTGCTCTAAAGATATGATAAAAATATTATTGTCATTTAAATCCTATATTATACAACTGTAGAATTGAAGAAACTTTGAGAATAAATAATTTTTGCACAAACATGTCACACTTAAGAACTCAAAGGCCACCCTAAGAGGGCTCTTCAGTGTGCGTAGATTCTGTTCTTAACAGCTAAGAAAACATTGGAGTATACCAAAATCTTAAAAACTTCTTAAGTGGGTTTAAGAAGAAATTTCCTCTTAAGGACGGTTGCTGCATGAGGCCCAATGTGTCCACGACCCTCAAACGACCCAGTGTTTGGGAACCACTGAGCTAGACTGTTAACGAAAAGCACAGAGCATTACCACAATTCTACCTCTCTTCCTTGGTTACCATTTTTAGAATCACTTCAAATGATTTGATTGATTAGGCCCACATTTAAGGCACTGCTCGGTCTAGCCCCTTCCTACCAGTGTTAATTTTAGCCACTAAAAAACTATGACGACTAAAACTGTGACTAAATATAGTGACAATTCCGTCAATAAATAAAAACTTTACTAAAATGTTTAGAGAGGGACTAGTGGAAAAGAGATCCAGTAGAGCCAGGGGTCATCACCATGCCAGCATGTGATGGACATTTTCAATATTTTATTAGACATACAAAATAAGTGATCCATTCTTTTTTTTATTTTTTTTACCAGAAAAACATAATGAACTCCTAATGTGCCATAGTGTCTATGCCAATGTGCTACACATTTTACAATGATAGTATATCTGCATTAACCACTGAGCCACAGAGAAATATAAGCCATTGTTTTAAAAGCCAATCTACAAGCTCACAACACATTACATCTGATGTAATGGTGGAGGTCTGATGGTGATTGATTCAACAAGCTTTGCTTGTCCAGTTCTGCCCTCCTTTGCTTTTGTAGGAAATGGATCCTTCTCGATCTGTTTTTGATCTTTTCCTACAGTTTAATTGTCTGACCACACCACATATGAATCCATTGTCTTAAAAATGAAAAGTTTCTCCAACAAAGGATTAAACAAACATTTAGCTATTTTCAGGGAATTAAGGTAGCTATTATCAAACATTACTTCTAGCTGTCTTGTCCTCACCTGATGCAATCATGTACTGCAACATATTAATGAGCATGTCATCCTGACACTTTACGAGTCACCAAAATTATTCAAACCAACTTGAATTCAAAGATTATATTTTACATTATCTTTTTTTTTTTTTTTTTTCACATTTTGAATGAATTCTTTATTAACAGTTTGCAAAAAGCACAGAGGTACAGTTATACAATGATGCTAAAAGGATAACACAAAAAGACCCTGAGGGCTTGTTTCCATTGCGGTCCATATAATTCATATGAAGACATTACTTTAGGCCTACCAGTGGTGTAAAGTAACTAAGTACATTTACATATACCTTGTGAAATGGGAAATTCTGCATAATGAGTACTTTCTACTTTTGTTACTTTAAGTACATTTTTATACCAATACTTTTGTGGTTTTACTCAAGTATTTTTTTATTCCATACTTTTACTATTATTATTATTATTATTATTAATATTAATATTATTATTATTATTAATATTAGTAGTAGTAGTAGTAGTAGTAGTAGTAGTAGGCCTAGTATTTCTACATTGCAGTATTGATACTTTTACTTAAGTAAAAAACTTGAGAACTTTTTCCACCACTGTACTTCATGAGTTGTGCCCATCTGGTCCCTCTGGTGTTGTGCCCATCCATGGGCGTTTCTCACTCTCATCATTATGTTTCATATTTCTGTAGCCTATGCTGTTGTTGGTCTCACATATAGCCAGACTTCCGGCAATCTCCGGAGATACAGTAGGCGGAGATATCCTATCGTGAATTGTCTAAGTGGTTTTCAAACATTAAATGTCAATGTCAACCCCCAAGTTATTCATTTGGCCGCAGACCCCCATCTGAAAATATTTTTGTGCCAGGGACCCTCACAAGAGAAGATCTGTGTCAAAACATTTCGAAATGATCGCAAATTTGTCAATTATTTTCCCCACGATTTTTCTAAATATTTCAAAAATAGATCTATAAACTCACCACGCATCATGGTGAGACGCATCGTAAACTTGTAGATCGGCTATTTTCTAATAGCATATAGGGCTATTGTGTTTTTTTTTTTTTTTTAATAAAGTTTTATTCCACAATTTTGCAATGATACATACATGCATCACATGACTATATATATGTGAATACACAGTTCATGACATCGCACATTTACTGGTAGGTTTACCAGTGGTTTCAAGGTCAGTGCTTTCTTGTGGGTTTTAATTTTTTTTAAAACGTCCCCTTCGGCTATCCCCCTACTTCCTAGTACCCCCTCCCAATCTCCCCACCCACCTCCCCACCCCTTAAAACTAAAAAAAGAAGGAAGGGAAAACTAGAAGAAAGAGCATTAAGAACAGAAGAAAGAGAGAGAAAGAGAAAAAAGAAAAAGGAAAGAGGGAAAAAAAAAGAAGAAAAAAAGGAAAGAGTGAAAACAGTATATTGACTCATCCTCGAATGGTGCGTGCGCTTCATGTGTTGCAAGTAGGCTACCTCACAACCCACACCCCCAAATTTCGGAGGTTCCATCTAATCAAGTGGAATGTTCTGTAATGCGTCAAAGTGGGAGATGAGAGGCTGCCAGTGTTTATAAAAGTTTTCAACAGAGCCGCGGACAGCAAATTTAATCTTTTCAAGTTTCAAAAATGACATTATATCCCGCAGCCAGGATGCGTTTGAAGGAGGTAAGTGGTTTTTCCATAGGAGGAGGATTCGACGACGAGCAATTAAAGAAGCAAATGAAACTATATTCTTTTGTCTGGTGTTCATTCGGGTCCCCTCTTCTGGGACACCAAAGATAGAAATGCAGGGTGATGGGTCCACATTCAGTGCTAATATTTTGGAAATAGTATCAAAGAAAGATCTCCATGTATCCGTCAGGTTTGGGCATGACCAAAACATATGAGTCAGATCGGCTGGTGCCTGAGAGCATCTGTCACAGGCATCAGAGAGATCTGGGTATATTCTCGATAATCTAGCTTTGCTATAATGTATCCTATGAAGTACTTTGAATTGGATGAGACATAGTCTCGCACAAGAAGAGGCTGAATTAATAGTTTTTAATGCGGCGTCCCAGAATTTGTCTGACAAAGTGATGCCCAGTTCAGATTCCCACCCCGCCTTGATCTTAATCAAAGCGGGAGCGTTCGGTGCCGATAAAAGTTCATATAAAAAAGAAATGTGGCCTTTTGGCAATTGAGTAGCTGGTAACATATGGTCAATACCCGAAGCCGGCGGAATCTGTGGAAATGATAGAGTATTGTGTATGGCAAAGATACGAAATTGAAAATATCTGAATAGATCAGAGTGTTGAAGGTTAAATGTGGAGCGTAGCTGTGTGAAACTGGCAAATGTGTCGTCCATATAGAAGTCTCCTATCCATCTATCTCCGTCCATATTTTACATTATCATGAAAGAAAATATATGGACTATATATTTTTTTCTAAAAAAATAAGATACAAATAAAATAACATATTGAGTGTCTCGCATTGTCTCGCATTACAGTATACTCTTTTATTAAGATTCTTGCAAAGATGTTGGTGTTGTTTTTATATTGAATACTTTGTGAAGTACTCTGTTTTAAAAAGTGCTATACAAATAAATTACCCTTGTTATTATATAAATGGTATTCTTATAATATGCTTCATACTGTGTTAGAATTACTGTCATAAATCATTGTGAATATTTATGATTGATTATACATATAGTTATACAAGCAATAAGCAGTTTATAATGTATTAAACACATTTACAATTTACAAAATGTCAGCTGCCAAATGAATCCTGGCATTAACATCAATTAAAGAGGTTAAGTCACACTTTCCCATCAACATGTCACTAAAAGACAAGAGTGTCTAACCTGCTTCAATGTTGAAATCCTGATGTAGGTCTGGAGAGACAGAGGAAGAATGAAGACAGGCTATGAAACTTCATCAACAAGGACCAGCTCACTGACACGGCTCTGTTGTCTCCCTGTCATTTTATACATTACAGTCTGTCATTAATTTGATGGGAGGAGCCAGAGAGAGCTATCGTTTACAAGAAGTAGGCCATTACCAAAACTGCAACATTGGCATGGTGTAGTTTTGGACACCACCCACACACTCCTCACCACCCACACACTCCTCACCCCACAAACCTCCGCTCTACCAATAGCAACTTTCTGCATCCCCCGAGGACCAAGCTCCACACCAAGGGCAATCGGGCCTTCTGCTTCGCTTTTCTTATGGAATGACCCCCCCAACCACTTCAGAGCACAATACCCTACTGGGTAGCACTTTATAATAACTATACACAATTGAGCATTAGTTAAGAATTAGTTAAGCATTAGCCTACATACTTAATTCAACATGAATTCATAATTTGTATAGCATTATTCATACATTACTAAGCATTAGTAAACACAGTTATACACTTTTCAACTATACACGAGTATAGTATAGTATTAGCATTAGTTAAGCATTTTCTATATTACTGCTTCTATCTCATTTATAAATGCTTTATAAGGCATAAATAGTCCTGACTTTAGATGGACTCACTCAAAATACTTAACTAACAACTAGTAACTACCTTATTAAATCATCAGTTTGAGTATGAATAAGTGTTTATGAAATGGACTATCTATGCCTTATAAAGCATTTATAAATGAGATAGAAGAACTGATATAGAAAATGATTAACTACTGCTTAACTAATGCGAAATAGTGTATGGTTGAAAAGTTTATAACTGTGTTTACTAATGATCAGTAATGTATGAATAATGCTATACAAGTGATGAATTCATGAAGAACTAAGTATTTACTAATACTTAACTAATGCTTGTTAGTGTGTAGTTATCATAAAGTGCTACCTAAACATTTATCCACCGTGACTTATTTATACTAGCATGTAGTTCTATGAAAAGAAACTTAATTCATTGATTCTTTGCTCTGTGATCTTCAGTCCAGTTCTTGTTAAAGCAGTAAGAGTATAAATCCTTGATACAGTGTGTCTTATGTATATTCAACAGGTTCTGGGATTTATATCAGAATATCATTGTATTTTCACACTAAGTTTAATTATTGTTCTTTATAGCTTTAGCAGAGTAAACTAGACACTAGAGATTTAAAATACTCTGTGTTAGAACAGTCATTATGTTCAGAGAAGTCAAGCTTTGTTCTTACCTTTTAGTAGTATTTTTTATCAACATGTTCTTACAACGTGTACTGTATGTAGCTGAACAAATTCCCACACTTATGTCGAAAAATAGAACAGAATGTTTTCGAGTTTGAAAGACTTTAAAGGCCCCTCATTTGTTTGCAGTGTGTGGCAACTGTTCCGTAGTTGTGTGTCTGTGTGGTTTGGTATGTACTTGCGCAAAAGGTAATGTCATTTGAATATAAGAGTATTAAACATCTGCATTAGTGTATGTAAAATAAATATGAATGTCAAATGTGCTACTGTAGTTAATCTTGTAATGAAGAATGAACTGAGGGATGTTGTGGAGTTATTGTTTTGCTCTAGATGTTTCCCCCTCAAAATATCTGTGGCCCCTTTGACGTCTGCTTCCTTCTCTCTGTGGTGCAAATTTAACTTTCCATCTTCAGTTCACATCCACTCACAGCATGGCCTCACTTGACTTCTTGCAAACAGCAGATATATCTGCACCCCCCCCCCACCCACACACACACACACACACACACACACACACACACACACACACACACACACACACACACACACACACACACACACACACACACACACACACACACACACACACACACACACACACACACACACACACACACACACACACACACACAAACAAACAAACACACTTATTGCTATGAACAGGTGCCCCTATAGGAAGATTCCCCTTGAAGCTAAATAGGGAATCCCCAGAGTCATGAGGATAGCTGACTCTGGGGGGGAGCAGAACCAGTTGCTATGATTTGACCTGTTCAGAGTATTTTAAAACTCTAGTTCAGGGGTCAAGTATGCAGTGTGTGGCAAACTCCACAACATAGCCATATCAGATACGCTGTTTTGAACAGTTTTTGGATGTAGACGGTGGCGACGAAAAAAATCTACAGGCATACTGCGTATACAGTGTACCACGGTAGAACACATCACTGAGTATAACTCACTATAAATTGTCATTGGGTGCTTAAAGTAAAGTAAACAATAGCATTAAATATATATGCAATAACAACACGAAACACAGTAAAATAGTTTTTTATTAACCACCCTGGGGCCTATTACACGAAAGGAGAATTAAATAAGCCTGGATTTAAGTCAAATCCAGGTTTGACAAAGTCCAAAGGTGGACAAGAAATCAAAAATAATTTCTCCATTGACTAGCAATTGATTATTTAAAAATATGCTCCTAATTGACTTACATTCAGTGAAGAGGCTATATATATATATATATATATATATATATATATATATATATATATATATATATATATATATATATATATATATATATATATACATGTGTGTGTGTGTGTGTGTGTGTGTGTGTGTGTGTGTGTGTGTGTGTATGTCAGACATTTTTCATAATATAAAATAAATCTGTAATATATTATTAAACACCTTGGGTAGACATCGCACGTTATGCACTGGCCGTAATTTTTTAATATATATATATATATATATATATATATATATATATATATATATATATATATAAACATGTAAAGTGGAAAATGTGCGACAATGTTGCCCTCAAACGGCAGAGAAAAACGAGGAACCTCATCTCGGAGCTATACAGCGGAGGGAGAGGTTCCGTAGGGGCTATATTTTTTATCAGATGATCGGATCATCCGTGTGAAAGTAGGCTACAATTTATAAACGCCAGGTTCATGCATATGTAATGGAAAGCAGTGAGCTGAGATTGAACCCAAAGCTCCCACTCGCCAGTCCGACGTGTTACCAGTCATGCCATTAAGCCTGAGCCAGATAGCCAGGGGCCTGTTCCTCAAAAGGTGAATTAGAGCTAAAGCCTGGCTTTACCACCTATCCTGGCTTAATTTAGCCAGGATTAGAGCTGAGTCGGTTCCTCAAAAGGTGAATTATCTTGAAGATTAGTTTAGCCAGTTCACCCTGGCTAAGTTTAGCCTTATCTGATTCCTCAAAAGAGAATTGAAGCAAGCCTAGCTTAGTTACCATGGCAATTTAGCTGTGAAGTTAGTCTGGTCAGGAGCAGGCTAACAGCCAAGCTTACTTAATCCAGTGCCTTGTTCTTCAAGTTTTTCCACAGTTAATTCAACACATGTGTTTGAATATGGACTCATTTTAATGACCTTACATTCAAATAAAATGAAATAAATACAATAAGATATAATCAATTTAATTATATTACTGAAATAGTGTGTGACCAATCCATGAATCATAATTGTTTCACAATGACTCATATGATATGTCATTGTCACTCTGTTAACACTATAGTTCATATTGTCGTTAGATGTTTGATAATATATATATATTTTTCTTTAAATATTATAAAAAATGTCTAATACATATACATATACATATATATATATATATATATATATATATATATATATATATATATATATATATATATATATAGGCTATATATATATAAATAAATATATTTAAATATATATATAAATTATTAGTTACAGGTTTAAAGGAGCCTCTTTGTAAGTCAATAAGGAGCATATTTTAAATGATCAATTTCCAGTCAATGGAGAAATTATTTTGTATTTCTTGTCCACCTTTGGAGTTACATCATGATGGCAAGGTAACTACACAACCCAAATCTCTACCAAAGTGGTCTTGCAAATGTGGGGTTATTGCGTGTCTCGTCCCGTACCCCGTCCCCCGCTCATCCCGTCGCGGTCAAGCCCCCCGGTCAAGAGCCGAAGGAGACGTCTACCTTTATATGTCTATGGTAAGCTCTGCCCTTAGATCTTCTGCCATTTTGAGCAGTTTGAAAGACACTTAAACCAGTTTTTCTGCCCGGAGTTTTGAGCAATTTGTGTGAAACGTTCTACACACACTCTATGGACCATTATCTGCAAATCTCAGTCGAAGAGAAGTTTGTACGTAAAAAATTAAGCCTTCATTAGCCAAATAACATTGTAAAGGGCATGGCTTCATTAAAAAAAAAGCCTATGAGTCCCAAAGGTCAAGGGTTCGATTCCTGTCAATGGCCATGGTTTGAAGTGTCTATGAGTGAGGTTCTCAACCCCAATGGACCCTTCGCTAAGCCCCACCCACTCCACTCTGTGACTGGTGGTGCGAAGTTAGTCACACCCAGGCCTGGCAGCGCCTGGCAAACTTTGCTTCTCACCCATTGACTTTCATGTTAAATGATGGCTTTTCACCTTAAAAATAATCGATCATTTCAGGAGCAAGAGCTTCAAAATCTATTCTAAATCTAGTCAACAAGGCCTGCAGTAGGCTATGCACTGGACAAACTACAAACATGGGAAATGTTAGAGGAAGTAATAGCCATGGATACACGACGGTCGACTGTCACGACCGTCATGGATGAACTTCAACCTGGTGTTTGCACTTTCTCCATTTATGGCCCGTACATCTACATAAACGTTCATATTTCAAATATAAAGTGCTTATCCCATGGCCACGGATGTTACATGTATATACGGGCTCTCAGAAGTACCTGTATCATCCGTATTGTTTAATAAAAAGCATTTTAATCTGATCAGTGGCCATTTTCTCTACATGCTTTCAACTGAGTGACCCTATCGGTTGGTAGGTGCATTGCACCCGAATACATTATGAGAAAATGGCCACTGATCGGATTAAAATGCTTTTCATTGAACAATACAGAATATAAGGGTACTTTTGAGAGTCCCGTGCATAATTTCAACATCCGTGGCCATGGGGTAAGCACTTTATATTTGAAATCTGAACGTTCATATAGATGTACGGACCGTAAATGGAGAAAGTGCAAACACCAGGTTAAAGTTGATCCATGACTGTAACAGGAGTTTTCATGTACCGCAGGGTAAGACTGCCAGGAGCAGTTAATAAATAGACGAACAAATGAATTAATATACTTTAACGTGCGGAATCCGAAACAGGCAGCGCTGTGATTCTGAATTTTGTTACGATTACAGTGATTAGTAGCCTATTATTGACACCACCTGGGCGAGTGAGTCGTATCGTGTAACTTTCCTGAAGAAGCTGTGTATGTGTTCAACAACACAGCCATTCAGCCTTGTAGTTTAAGTGCAGATTTCAGCTTGGGAAAAGCAGCCTCAAACGGGTTTGGGTACGTGCGTGGTTCATAGTCACCATTGCGTTATCGTGGTATTCCTATTCTTGCTATTATGTTGGTGCAAATGATTGTGTGTGTGCGGGCGAAATAACATTGACAGCTATGGCAGGTGACGAAAGTTTGCCAGACCTATGCCAGGCTAACAACGGTTGCTAAGCTGGCATTGGACAATCGCTTTTGGGGTGGGGTTTAGCGAAGGGTCCATTGCTCCCCTCCGTACTATCCACAATCCCTCCGCTCAGCTGTTGAGAATGCTCATTTGTTAGCATGGGCTGCTTTGTCTCAAGTTCAATCTATTCTTTTTCTAAGTCTTATTGTGCTATTGTTGCATATCGCTTTTTGCCATATCCCTCGAACCCGCCTGTTGCTGCTTGCAGCTATATATATATATTTTTTTTTTCATTTTCGAAATTTTAGAGTAGCCAATTCTTTTTTAGCCCCCTTTTCTTCCCAATTTAGTCGTTATATGCCAATTAATTCCCCCCCACACACATTTCTGTGTTGTCACTGCTGTTATATCACTGACTCACCTGCACACTTGGTTGCTACTATATATGTCTATGAATTGAATACCAAGGACCCAATGGATCCAAGACCGCAAGGACTTTTTTGGACGGACCTTTCAGACAAAGTATTATAAATGTAATTGTGCTGTTTACATTTTT
Source organism: Gymnoscopelus braueri (assembly GCF_963280865.1). Taxonomy (NCBI): domain Eukaryota; kingdom Metazoa; phylum Chordata; class Actinopteri; order Myctophiformes; family Myctophidae; genus Gymnoscopelus; species Gymnoscopelus braueri. The sequence continues at coordinate 15,194,501 of NC_137604.1, forward strand.
TGCCTGATAAAATATTCAATCAATCAATCGTTTTCAATTCTTTATCCCATTTGTCCATAATATGATCTAGATCTTCAATTTTGTTCTCCTGAATTATTTGATAAATATATTGCCTGGAGGCAGTGACACCTGAAACTAGCTGAGGCTTCTCAACGAGCCAGACTTTCAGTGTTTGTCATATCTTCTATCTGCAGTGGGCCACCGTGTGTGGCCCTCGTCTGTAAGTCTCGTCCTGAGCTGTTGCTTGCCTGCCTGCCTCTGCTACACCTTGACTGCATTATTTCTATTACAGTACATATTTACTGGCCCCAGATTTCTGTTTCCTCCCACAGCAATCCACCCCAATGGCGATGTCACACACCTTGCCACCTGGCTGCGAGGGTTGCCACCGCCTGTCCCAAAAGGTGTCGGAACTGAAGGACAGAGTTCTTGTCTAACAAGATAAACCAGGTGCACCTCAGCTACTTCACTTATTTGAGACCAAAGTCAAATTTTGCCCATAGCATATATTATCCTCCTATAATGTGACAAACCTCTGTGGTCGACCGATCGACCGACCGACGGTGGTGAGACCAAAACTGTGTGCCCGGTTCTCCTCACTGGCTGGAGCAATTGATCTGAATTTGCACACAGCAATTGACCATTATGATCTGAACAAAATTGCGACGGGACGTGCACCACGTTTGCAACTACTTTCGCCTGTGCACTTCACCGGGTATGGACTAGTAACATGTAATCAATACATCACACATCTATAAAGTCTTATATCAGTCTGTTAAGATATAAACAGAGCACAGGTTATGATCATAAACGAAAAGATCTACAAGTGAGTTTAATAAAGTCTTCGGTTTATTGAAAGATAAACAGAGCTATGATCAGAATAGTTTCACTGGTCTGGGAGAACTGGTCTAGGAGAACATGATTTGACATAATTATGATAATTAAGTAGCAAGATATCATTAGTGACATGCAATCCTTTCTATAAATTACTTACTCTACTTCCTCATATTAAAGTTTGACTTTCCAGACTTGGATATTGTCATTGTCGAAGCTTTCTCATTCATTGGGTAATGCATTTTCCTTTTTCTAAAAGTGTGGCACTAACTTTCCTGAAAACAACTCCAGCAGAAGCGACTCATAATATAATATAATATTCTATAATATTTTAATTAATACAATTAAGTAGCAAGATATCATTATTGAAGCTTTGTCATTCATTGGGTAATGCATTTTCCTTTCTATAAAACTGCTGCACTAACTTTCCTGAAAACAACTTTATGATTACTTAATACATTATGTAAGCTTTAATTAACCGCTAATTAACCACTAATTAATCATGAATTCCTTGTAATTCATCATAATTAAAATCATTAGTTAATCATTAGCTAAGCAAAGTTACTTAATACATGATTTAAGTGTTAATTAAGCATTAATTAAGCAATTCCTTATAATTCATCATTAATTAACATCATTATTTAATCAATAGTTAAGCAAAGTTCCTTAATACATGAATTACAAGGAATTCATGATGAATTAATGCTTAATTAATACTTAATTAATGCTTAATTCATGCTTAAATAATGTATTAAGTAATCATAAATTAAGCGTTAATTACGGGTACCTTATGAGCAAGTGTTACCCACACCCTACTGCACTCCCTACTGCTGCACCAATTGGGCCAAACATGAGTCCAGCAGTAGCTCCGAGTCAAACATAAACAGCCACCAGTCCAAAATTCATGAATTTGTTCATTGTCTCAGCTTTCTCTCTTGCTTCCTTTTCATATTGTTCTTTCAACATTTTCATTGCTTCTTCCAGAGTATCTCCTTTACATTTTTTCTTCCTCCTCTTTACGTCTCCTCTCTTCATTTTCTTTAAGAATTATTTTAGCTCAGCAAAATGAGTAAGGGAAGCAAGGTGGTGCAAAGTCCATGGCAATACAACCAACAGTTCTCTTGAAATGTGTGTGGAACTAGAAGTTCATCCTGCAATCTGACTAATTATTTACTAATAATTACTTGTGTGAAAAGTTGACATTTTGACCTGAGGGTTGTGCTGATGTATAGCATACTCCTAATATAATATTTTATAATATAATATATAATCAACACATAACACATCTATAAAGTCTTTGGTTTATTGAAAGATAAACAGAACACAAGTTATGATCAGAATAGTTTCACTGGTCTGTAAGAGAAAGTGAGGAGAGGTACAAATATCTACAATACCAACAAATATCAATCCAAAGACCTAAAGGTGAGTTTCAGAGTATCAAGCAAACTATGTTTTTCTTTTCTTTTTATTTATTTCTTTTTGCTGAACAAAAACATACACATTTCCAATATGAACTATGTGAATTGATGTTTATTGTGATGTTTATTTCTTGACTTATCTCATTGAAGCTTTGTTGTTCATTGGATGATGCACCCTTTTTCTAAAACTGCTTTCCCTGCATGTCCAGCAGAAATCAAAGCTTGTGTTGCCGGAGCTCCAACGCTCTCTGGTGTACCAAACACTGTTGCAAGCCCTATCAAACCCCCGACTACACACCCTGTTAATACACCAGCTGGGCCAAACCAAATTCCAGCAGTAGCTCCAGCTGCAGCACCAACAGCCACAATTGAAAAATTCATGAATTTGTTTATTATCTCAGCTTTCTCTCTTGCTTCGAGGTAATTTTTTTTCCCCAACTTTTTCGTTGCTTCTTTCAGAGCATCTCCCTTGTGCGTTTTCTTCAGTTCTGCCTCCTCTTTACGTCTCTTCTCTTCATTCTCTTTAAGAATTCTCTGTGTCTCTTCCTCTATTGCTTTTTCTGCTTCTTGGAACATCTCGTTGGTGTAGTGGCTTCCTCCATTCTTCAACACCATGTTGTTGATTTTCTCCAGCAGCTCAGTGACCTGAGAGGGATCCTTGGATTTGTTGTTGAAGACATGATAGCGACCTTCACATTTGCTGATTAATTCTTGTAGTTTTGGAGTATTTCCCACAATTTCATCAACAGTTTCATCTTCAAGCTGGTCACCATGAGTGAATAGAATCATGGTGTACTTAGTCGATGTTTGGCCAAATACTTTCTGAATCATTTGCACAGTTTCCTGCTCCTCTTTTGTGAATCTTCCCAGCTTGATCACCATCAGGAACACATGGGGACCAGGAGCAGATGAACAAATACATTGTTTGATCTCTGTAAAGGTTTCCTCTGGGGTGAGCTCGGTGTCAAACAATCCTGGTGTGTCAATAACAGAGACATTTCTACCAGCCACTACACCTCTGACCTTCTGACAGTTCTTTGTCAGAGATGCAGCTCCAAACTTGGATTCAAAAGCTTTAGAACCGAGGATGGTGTTTCCAGTGGCGCTCTTTCCAACTCCAGTCTTCCCCACGAGCACAACCCGAACGTCTTCGTCATTTAATATGAGAGCTGGTGGATAGAAATTGTATGGTTATGGACACTGACTTTTTGAGGTTTCCAAAATGACTTTGACAATTACATTACATTGTCTTGAAAAATAAAGACATATTGATGTACTGTATTTATAATAATTGTCTCATGGCAAGATACTTACCTTCACCACTCTTCACCACTGCTTTGAAGTTATTACTGTTTTTCTCACTTTCTGAGAGAGAGAGAGAGAGAGAGAGAGAGAGAGAGAGAGAGAGAGAGAGAGAGAGAGAGAGAGAGAGAGAGAGAGAGAGAGGGAGGGAGAGAGAGAGAGAGAGAGAGAGAAAGAGAGAGAGAGAGAGAGAGAAAGAGAGAGAGACAGACAGACAGACAGACAGACAGACAGACAGACAGACAGACAGACAGACAGACAATTTATCAGAGTGGACAATTCACATCCCTTACATTTTCCCCATGTCTGTAGGATACATATGTTTATTCCTCTCCACAAAAGCAATGTGTATGAAGCCCCAGAGTGGCCATTGAAAGATTATTACCGTATTTATTTATTTGAATGTTTGCACAATGTAAAACGTGCACATCATGTAATATAACATGCTTACAATGTAATATAACATGCACACAATTTCGTTAATTTGAGGCCTCAATATAAGGTTTTATAAGAGCCAGCAAAACAGACAGACAGATCTGTCATTCCATCTGCCACCCAACCACCGCAGAGCGCAATATAGACCATTCATTCCAGAAACCAACGGCATCCTTGTTTTTCTATGGATATAAACTATTCAATTATAGGAAGCATTTTTTTTTATTTAGGAGATATCTATTGTTGAATGAGATGTGTGCGTCTTTACGCACATTTGGTTAAGACGTAGGACTAGTAGCTGTGTGTTGGCCTACTGTACGTGCAAGGGAGAAATGCATCCCTAACTGTGCTGCCATGCAAAGTGTCACTCTGTGCTATTTAAATTTGGCAATTTACATGTGGCATAACATTTTTTCATGGAAAAAAACTTCAAATTCACAAACACCAGCACTAGGCTATTAATTGCCACATGGTGGCATATACTGTAGGCTTACCTGAAGCGCTTTTATAGACTCATACATTCCAGTGATCATAGCAACAGCTATTGTCCAACTAAATGGGAATCTGTATATTACATTTTCATGTAACATACTTTGTCATGTGTGTACAGTACAAGAGCTTTCAGCCTGCAGTGCCCAAGCGCACCTGGTCAGCACCATGTGGCATTAAGGCCATGGGGTCGTGCGCACAACATGCGCCCACCCATGCATGGCAATTAAAACTCACACAATAGGTGGACGATATGTCGATTGATGAAGAACCAGACATAATAAAGGGGAATACAATATGTAACTGCAATGTATGTTTTATACACAAATTAGCACAACAGATAGGCTATTATTTTTGCCGTTCTGATGTAGTGAGCATTTAACTCATAGCTATCAATTTGGCCAACACGCAACCTCTGTAGTCCTATCTTAACCAATGTGCGTAAAGACGCACACATCTCATTCAACAATAGATATCCCCTAAATATAACAAATACTGTAGCTTCCTATAATTAAATAGTTTATATACAAGACAAACAAGGATGCCGTTGGTTTCTGGAATGAATGTTATATTGTGCTCAGCGGCAGATGGAATGAATCATCTGTCTGTCTGTTTTGAGAATCGTGTGAATGTTTAGTAAAACCTTTTTTATATCAATGGCTGCCACGGGGCTCCTTAAATGTGTGTGCAAAAATGAAATTGTCATTTAATTTAGACACAACTTCTGTGATGAATTAGTCAAATTATTAGCTGGATATTATTTTGTGACAATTAAAGATATAAGATTAATACCAATACCAATAAAGTCCAATACCATATTTTGCCAACAGTTTCACAGCTTGATTTTGAGTTACAAAATGCAAATGTCAACTGCTGACCACTGAATGAATGAATGCTGGCATTAACTAGCCTGGGATCCAGCCTGCTTCGCTACGTTCGGCGGACTTTATTTTAAAACTAAAAAAAGTGCTCCTCGGAGCACAGGTCTCCGCCAGGTCAGGTAGGTTATTGTGGCCTCCTGGTGGCGCTATAATAGACCAATGTGAAAAGGGTGCCATTGCTTCTTAGGCCTTGTACGGAAATCGGACACTGCATTCATGATTTGAGGCATTTTGTTCAAAACAAGCCACTACTGCAAACTTTAGATGTCAATCTTAGCCAATCAGGATGGAATATGAAAAATCAAACACATCCATCTTGATCACATGACTATAGAGCACCGAAGTCCTGACATCACTACCAGTAGAGGGCACTTTTCGCAGGTAGTGGCTTTACTTTTTGTGTTGATATCGTCATTGGGGAATCTTAGATCGCTTCATATAAGAACTGTGTTCCAAAAATAAACACGCCACCCCGGCGATTCTACTCATATGGATATAAAGCATCGACTGAAGGTGTAAATGTACACATTTACCCAAAGAGTAACACAATATAAACACTAGAAACGAGTCAAACAACCCAAAGACTACATTTCCCATGAACGCGGCTGCTGTAGGGACAGTGATATCAGACCCGGAAGTAGTAGTTCTGAAGACTTTTAAGGCAGAATTCATTCCATTTTTGCCAGAAACAAGCTGTATCAAATATGAATGAATATCATAAACGATGCAGAGCCACCCCCCTGACAAAAACGCCGGGGTGGTGTGTTTGTAATGTTTGGAACACAGTTCTTATATGACGTGATCTAAGATCCCAAATGGGGATTTCAACACAAAAAATAAAGCCACGAACCCGTGAAACAGCGCCCTCTAGTGGCAGTGACATCAGACTTCAGTGCTCTATAGAGATCATGTGTACCCATGTGCGTGAAATTTGGATAAAATCGGAAGGAGTAGTATAAAAAATTTGTTTTACATAAGTCGGCCTCCTGGTGACGCTATAAAAGGCAGATGTGAAAAATGCAGGGCAAAGGTTTTTCCTTGACCTAGGGAGTGCGCTTACAAAGTTTTACACATATCGGTGCAGTTATAGGTAAAAACACAAATCGGCCTGTTATAGCGCCACCATGAGGCTGATTTGAAAATGTTCAAGTGGCATTTCTTCCTGGACATAGTGGAAATATGCGTGGACATTTTCAAGGAAATTGCATGCTGTGTTCATGCATTTTGTTCAAAACGGAGCACTCCTACAAACTTTGGAAGCAATTTTTAGCCAATCAGGAAGGAATATAGCCTGATTATCAGACTGAAGCTGCGTGGAGCTTCAGTCTGATATTGGCTCCAGTGTCGGTGATTACAAGGGGGAGGGGATTAGAAATTCCCTAAACCAATCCTAAGGGATCCCCACGCCCACCTCCGCCTCTCATTGGACAATGCATTTTGTACCGTCCTAGGTTCACATTTACAAGTCCAGACCAAGAGGAACTCCACTAAGAGAGTGGGCGGGGTCTATGGTATGGAACCAGGCTAGAAGGAATATGACAAATGTGAAAGACCAGTTTCGTTTAATGACTATAGAGATACTGGCCCTCATTTATCAACGGAGCGTAAAAAACTGCTTATATTTTTCCATTTATTCGGCCGTACACCAACGTCGAAGTCACATTTATCAACTAATCCTACACAGCTGATCCGAGCGTACATTTGGACCCAGCCTTGATAAATCTCACGTCTGAAAAAACGAGCGTCATTTAAATAACACGCCCTTAAATATTCTCAAAACGCCCCGATTTTACGACATGAAGATGAACCAGAATACGACCAAAGACATCAAAAGCCAATAAGAAAGAGTTTCGCCCGCTTGCCTTGCCACACACGCACACGCACATGCCTCTCTCTCTCTCTCTCTCTCACACACACACATACACACACACACGCCCGCCCAGCTGTGTTTTTCATGTAATCCGTTCCGTAGCGGTACAATCTTTGTCACGTAGGCTTGTAGCCTACATGAATGACATTATGATACCAATCACATCGCCATGAATGGAATACGTTTGTATATTAACTTATTTAACCCATACCGAGCAGTGCGCGTTCGAGTTACACTAAAATAAAGCCGTCATGTAGGCTATTCCCATTTCCCAGTGAGAGTCGGACCGTCAGACGGGCGAGTCCCGTCCGCTCCGCGAGAGATAGCCTGGAGAGAACATTAATGGATGAAGGCTGGTGTGTGTTGGACCATGGTTTAAATGTCTGATCTCCCGGTGGCCATGAAAATATAACAGCAGCGCCGAGCGCTCGTATATTTTGAAAATAGCAGATCTACAAGCTCACAACGCGCTGCCTTGTGAGCTTGTAGATCTGCTATTTTCAATGCAGCCAGATCTACAATCTTATCTGAATGACTGTTAAAGCAGTTTGTTTAAATTACTTTATAAAACGTTATATTTCCACAGGGATTATTTATTAGTGTAGATATACATTTAGGAGTGGATTATGTGTCCAGATGCCTGTCAGACAGTCTTACAATGCTGCTCCGCAGGTCTAGGATGGAATAAACGGGTGCAGCCAACGTCAACAACTGGTCTCTACCAGACGTGAGATCTCAGCCTACGGTAGGATGAAGCCCACGTCAGGATATATTGATAAATGCCGAAAGGTGCGGTGATCTCGCCGTACGCCCATTATTTGGGCTGCACCGCGTTGATAAATGAGGGCCACTGTGTACCGATTTGCAGGATTTTTGGACAAAATCTGTAGGAGTACTGTCAAAAAAATATGTTTTGCACAAATCGGCCTCCTGGTGGCGCTATAAAATGGCCATGTGAAAAATTCGGGGCAGAGGTTCTGCTGTGGCATCCAGGGAGTGTGTGTGCACAGTTTCACTGCGAGCAAGCCAACGGTGCCGGAGATTAGCTGTACACAGACAGAATGACGGACTGACGGACGGACGGACGGACGGACGGACGGACGGACGGACGGACGGACGGACGGACGGACGGACAGGGGGCAAAACATACTCTCTCGCCATGCCTTTCGGCCTGGCGGAGACAATAAGACAGGACCAGCACTGAAGAACTTGGCCCGTAACAATAATAAGACGGGTCTAGCACTGAAGTGCTTGGCCCCGTAATAATCATCTCTCAGCTCGTATTCTCAGCTTTATTTTTCTAAACACAAATTATTTTGAAATTTGCAAATTGTTTTACCTTTAAAAGTTTCAAATAATTGTTGTAACTAGTTTAAGCAGAAATATGATTTTGTGTTTTGAGCGCAACACTGCCTAGTAGAAGACATGTTTCCGTTACCAATGATACTAATGAAGGCTGAGCCTTCAAGGCTCTGTTCCATTCTGGTTGTTACAATGATACTAATGAAGGCTCTGTTCCATTCTGGTTGTTACAATGATACTAATGAAGGCTCTGTTCCATTCTGGTTGTTACAATGATACTAATGAAGGCTCTGTTCCATTCTGGTTGTTACAATGATACTAATGAAGGCTCTGTTCCATTCTGGTTGTTACAATGATACTAATGAAGGCTCTGTTCCATTCTAGATGTTACAATGATTCTAATGAAGGCTCTGTTCCATTCTGGTTGTTACAATGATACTAATGAAGGCTCTGTTCCATTCTGGTTGTTACAATAATACTAATGAAGGATCTGTTCCATTCTGGTTGTTACAATGATACTAATGAAGGCTCTGTTCCATTCTGGTTGTTACAATGATACTAATGAAGGCTCTGTTCCATTCTGGTTGTTACAATGATACTAATGAAGGCTCTGTTCCATTCTAGTTGTTACAATGATACTAATGAAGGCTCTGTTCCATTCTAGTTGTTACAATATGATACTAATGAAGGCTCTGTCCCATTCTGGTTGTTACAACTAGAAGCTCGGCCCCGCTGCCGCGCCCACGCCCACGTAGCGCCCGCGGCCACTTGGCAGCGCATATAAGTGGCGTAGCGTGATGCTCGGTCAGTGAAGACCCTGTAGCGTGATTTCACAGCTGCGTCAGCCATGACAATCACGTTAGCGTTAGCTACATGCTACGGTAAAAGTGCGTTAGCGTTGGCCACTAATCACTCAAATACAACGAACGCTATCACAGTAGTGGACATAAACATTGGTTACATTAGTAGCAGGCTGCAGTGACCTAGAAGTCTTGACAATATGAATGACAGGGCGATTTATTAGAGAAATGAGGGTGATTGTGCTGCCCAGCTCAGCTCGCCCAACTATCACGGAGCCCTGTTGTTGCTGCGTCTGACTGTAATGGCGACAGCAAGCTCTCTGCGATGCCATTGTCTGGAAACTGGCCTCAGGATGACACGACCAATGAGAGTGAGCGCTTTCGTTGTTGCTAAGATACGGTGTATGGCACATAGCATCTCTGCCCCATAGCTTGTGGATCTCTGTCAAATGATTGGTGTAACCTGCGTTGCCAGGTCTGCCTTTTGTATAAGCCATTTTGGTCTTATTTAGGCGCGCATTTGGGCTCGTTTGCATAGACCACGGCAGCGCTTGTTTCTTTCCCGTTTCACGGATGTGGCAAAGGTGCTCAGTTTGGTGAAACAAACCATCCAGAAGTAAATTGCGAGATGAAATATATAGCACTTTATGATTATTAGAGAAGGACACACATGCGAAGGTGGAAAATGAAATGTAGGAGATTATATAGTTTAGCATGAGAGATTTTTGTAGCAAGTTGGGAGAGAATTGGGCCACTCCTGTGGGCGGGGGGTTGATTAGAAATATTGGGGTTTGAAAAGGGGACGGCTCTCTGATTGAGGTGTGAGATGATACTAATGAAGGCTCTGTTCCATTCTGGTTGTTACAATGATACTAATGAAGGCTCTGTTCCATTCTGGTTGTTACAATGATACTAATGAAGGCTCTGTTCCATTATGGTTGTTACAATGATACTAATGAAGGCTCTGTTCCATTCTGGTTGTTACAATGATACTAATGAAGGCTCTGTTCCATTATGGTTGTTACAAGGTCGCGGGTACAAGCGGCCGAAATGAGTTTTCTCAGACGGGTGGCTGGCATCTCCCTTAGAGATAGGGTGAGAAGTTCGGTCACCCGGGAGAGACTCGGAGTAGAGTCGCTGCTCCTTCGCTTGGAAAGGAGCCAGCTTAGGTGGTTCGGGCATCTAGTACGGATGCCTCCCGAGCGTCTCCCTAGGGAGGTCCTCGCTGCACGTCCCACTGGGAGGAGACCCCGGGGCAGACCAAGGACCAGATGGGCGGATTACATCTCCACACTGGCCTGGGAACGCCTCGGGATCCCCCAGGAGGAAGTTGCTAATGTTGCTCAGGAGAGGAAGGTCTGGAGCTCTCTGCTGGAACTGTTGCCCCCGCGACCCGACTCCGGATAAGTGGTTGAAGATGGATGGATGGACAATGATACTAATGAAGGCTCTGTTCCATTCTGGTTGTTAAAATGATACTAATGAAGGCTCTGTTCCATTCTGGTCAAACAGAGTCAGGGTGTTGACTCACTGGAAACACTGTGGGTCTCACAGTGTGGTCCAGGGACCCTCATGGTTTCTTGAAGGGTTCCAAATGAACCCTTACAGGTGTGTAACTCTGAGAGTGTACAAATGGCCCCTTTTCTTTCCCCTTGAAATTGTCAAGTTTGAGAACCACTGTGCAACACTAAATGGAACAGAGCCTTCATAAGTATAAATCGGTACACACTACACATGATCTCTATAGTCATGTGATCAAGACGGATTTGTTTGACTTTTCATATTCCTTCCTGATTGGCTTACATTGACATCTTAAGTTTGCAGGAGTGGCCCGTTTGGAACAGCATCCGATTGCGGTGAAACTTTGCACGCACATTTGCACTACGTTGAGGAACAAATGCCACCCTTTCTACATTGCCCTATTATAGCACCACCAGGAGGCCGATTTTTGCACAAAAAAAAATGTTTTATGTTAAATGAAGCCCAGACAGCTTGTGAGTCTTACCTGTCTCAGCTCCCGTTGCCTCTACTTCTTTGACATAGTTGGAGGGGAAATACCCAGACTTGCCATTCAAGCTACCGAACCACCATCCAGCATGACCACCCTGAAGGTACAAGACATAAGGTGTTGTTTATCCACCTGAACTTCCACTATGTATTTTGATGTATTATTAAAACAGTTGGACAACATGCTCTGAAAGTACATTTGGAGAGTAACATCTCCAAGAAAATTCCAAACATGAAACATAATAGTCAATGTGACGCACACACAAATGTATGGACTCACCTGCCAGTGAGGAGCCCCCACGGGGAGGACGTTGGGCCTTCGTCCAACTCCTCCCGCCCAACACTCCCTACTGACAGGTGCCGCCCCAGCCTATAGGAATACATGCAGAGACACCCTCCCCTTTACCTGCACCACCTGAGCACCACAGTGCACCATCGTACTTGGTCATCTAGCCCCGCCCCCTCCCTGTGTCGTACATCTTAGAGGCAGATCTCCAGTCTGTCTAGTTTACAAACTACAATCAGGACACTGACTCCAACCAGGTCAATTGACCCAGGATGACATGATGACATGCAAATAAACAATAGAAAACCAAAGGTCTTACAGAAGCATCTAAATAGACCAGTAGCCCATTACCAGTATACCAGTACCAGTACCAGTACATAACCCATGACTTCAATGACAAGCTCTCCTTCTAACTCTACATTATACATACAGGGTGTGCAACAATATGCAGGGGAATGGCTGAGATGTTATAACAATAGTTAGTAAGTTTGCTAGCTTGGAGTTAGTGAATACAGTAGCTGTCATCCTGCTGCTTAGCGTGTTAGCCAGCCAGGTGAGGATAATAAATGTACCTCTTTAATGAAGTCAATGATGTCTCCCACTTTGAGCTCCAGTTCATCCTCCTGCTGTGGCTGGTAGTCCCACAATACCTCACACTGCCTCTTGTTCAGATCTGCAATGACAAACACAGGACAGAATACACCAGTTAGACCACTAGCCTGCTCAACGGCAAGAAGATAGAGACATCACCTGTGTGTGTGTGTGTGTGTGTGTGTGTGTGTGTGTGTGTGTGTGTGTGTGTGTGTGTGTGTGTGTGTGTGTGCTTTTGCGTCACATAGAAACACCATATTCCCCCAAGGATTCCCCGGTCATGACAGCTGCAACCCAAGACTTGCTGCAACACTTGACATTTCCCTGAAGATGATTCCCTAACCTACAGTTCCCCAATGTGCGGCCCACGGGCCAATTGCGGCCTGCGAGAGCCAATTGTACTGGCTGCACAACCCTGTCATAACTTATCTTGACATAAATTGACGTAAATGAAATCGTATCGTAGGGCTTTAATGTTGACATTTTGTAGGGGTCGCTATTGTGCCATAAGGCCACGCCCCTTTTTGAGACCATTAAAAAACGAAATTGTTCGCCACTTGTGATGTGTGTGCAAAGTTGCGCAACTTTTCGTGTAAATTTAGGCCCTCTAAAACGCCATTCATTACTAGTGACTAACCACCAGGTAACAAATAAAACGAGTGTATTGTTTAATCCCATAAGTCAGATGCCAAACTATAACTTCACTTCTTGCATCCATTTTGTGTCGTTGTGAAGAAAATGAGACTTTCTTAATGAGACTTTAAAGGTTCTATGACATTCATTTTCACTTTTTTAATGTTTTTTTGGGGGGTTTTATGACCTCAATTACACCCAAAAAATCTAAACTTTGAACATTCAGTGGATTTTCTGTGGTCTGGGGTTTTCTGAATAATTAGGCTGAAAAGTAATCTGAGCTTGGCCCTTCGGCAGTGAAGTCACAGCCCATTAATCCCGCCCACTCTCCTCCTAGCCCCTCCCCTCCCCTATCCTTTCCTTTGGGGGGGGGGGCGGAGCAGAGGCGATGATTGACAAGCAAAATCCCTCAACAGCAACACCCGCAGGCAAAGATTTATTTTTTCATTGCAGTTGAAAAGGCTTTAGAAATGTGAGAGAAAAATACCTGCCATGGAGCACTGGAGTGGATTTTTTTGTACACGTTTGAAGGACCATGACAAAGACTTTTAATGTGTGGTAAAACTGAACGTCATGAAACCTTTAAAACATTTTACAACATGGAAACGAATATGATGATTATGCAAAAAATATTGTGATTATCTCAAATAATTGTGATCAGGCGATGATGTAATAATTGTGACAGGCCTAGGTGACACAATAACAGTTAATGATTATCTATCAATAAATAAGAAACAGTGTTGTCACCTATAGGTTGACCTCTGCCCTCTGCCATGTCTCCTGTATAAAAAACAAAAACACATTAATAAACGTAACATTCATGACATTAATCTACATAATGTTTGCATTTTAACAGCAATCTTCTTTGTGTGTGTGGAGACTGCTTCAAGTTTCAATGATTAATTACCATTTCAACATTGATAAGATTAGAGTTTGTCGAACTTAAAAACTAACAATGATAAAGACAAAATAAAACCACAGAGTCATAAACAAAACAATTATACATTAAACCAAGTTTAAAGCAGATAGAATTACCCAACCCATACAATAATCATTAAAACATAAAACAAATGGGTAAACTGAAATACAATACAAAAAGCACTCGCACTCAAAGCTTAGTGTATAATTCGTCGTACGATGGTACCGCAGACCAAACATACCATAGAGCTACAACCTTACAACGCGGAGTCCCCGCGACACATTGTGATCTTGTAGATCGGCAATTTTCGCTGTGCAAGCCACAGATAGCGTTGCCAAGTCTGCTTATTATAAGCTACTTTGGGCTTGTTTTTTTCTGTAAAGTCACAACATTCGACAATAAAGTTTGACTGACCTGCCCTAGTCGCTTATTTTGGACTTGTTTTCATAGACCTGGTTGCTTGTTTCTCTCTCACAAAATCTGGCAACGCTCATAGACTTAGGCCACATCCACACGGATACGATTTTTGGTGAAACCGCATAAGTTTTTAATCGTTTGCACGTTTTGGCCACACAGAGCCGGCGTTTTAGGTCTGCAATACGCTTATTTTTGAAAACGGGTCCAAGAGTGAATAAATCTGAAAACGCCACCCTTGCGTCTCCGTGTGTAGCCTACAACCAAATACGGCAATACGCATCTTTCCTGAACCGATGACGCTATAGCTCCACCTCTCGCTTAAACCCGCCCCGTCCCCCCGTCCCCCCACCCCCCCCGTCCCCGTCCCCCCACCCCCCGAAGACGCCACCCTTGCGTCTCCGTGTGTACAACCAAATACGCATCTTTCCTGAAACATGACGCTATAGCTCCACCTCTCGCTTAACCCACATCCGCCGAGCACCCCCCCCCCCCATTGCGTCCCCCCGACCCCCCCCAAAAACAAACACCCCGACCCGTTGCGTTTGTACTACTTAACGCGATGGGGCTTTTACAGCGCTGCTCCTACAACCACCGCCAGCAAGACATGGAGTAAATGTACTTAGTTACTTTCCGCTTAGTTACCTTTTAAAGTCTATTCACGTGCATACAAATGAGCCATGCGGTCTTATAAGAATGAAAACAAACGCCTTGCTGTTGGCCATGCCCATGGATCACATGACGGTCGTCTGTTACGACGATCATGGATGAACTTCAACCTGGTGTTTGCACTTTCTCCATTTATAACCCGTTCATCTACATAAACGTTCATATTTCTAATATAAAGTGCTGACCCCATGGCCACGGATGTTACAATTATGTATGGGCCCACATAAGTACACCTATCTTCCGTATTGTTCAATAAAAATCACCTGTCAGAATCTAGTTGTCCCGCCCCCACCTGCCTCTGATTGGCCTACCGAACGCCCCCTTCTGTGACACATGCGGAAGCTTCAGGGAAGCTTTCCAACGCTAAAATGGCCCCCGTGATACCAATGCCTCAGACGCCTCCTTCGGGTCTGAGGCATTGGTATCACGGGGGCCATTTTAGCGTTGGAAAGCTAACAGCTGACAACTATTGGTTGTCACCCCAGGTCAAGGTTCACCAATGTTGAACCCACACCCTTCAGTGCCGTCAACAGGCTCCGCCTCTTTTCTCTCTTAGAATGGAAGTGAACGGGGAAGCAGGGAACAGTGTTGCCATGTCTGCTTATTATAAGGGACTTTTGCTTGTTTTTCTGTAAAGTCTCTTGTAAATATTAGTAGCGGGTTGTGTTTTTTTGGGGCTTGTTTCTAAAGTGTAGTTGTTTATTTGGGCTTCTTGTTTGTTGTTGTTTAAACCAGTGGTTCTCTAACATTTTCATGTCAAGGACCCTGAAATTAATATTTTGTCCACGGACCCCCATCTGAAAATATATTTTGCCAAGGACCCCCATACAAGATCTGTGGTGTTAAAATATTTTTAAAAAATCTACCTTTTTACATTTCTTTCAAGATTATTTTAGAAAATAGATACTACCGATCTACAAGCTTCGCATCACGACGTGTTGTGAGCTTGTAGATCGGCAATTTTCAAAAAGCTGATCTAATAGGTCTCAAGTGGTAAAACTGGTTGCTTCTTTTGGCCTTGTTTTCATTGACCTGTTCACTTGTTTCTTTCGCAAAGTGGCAACTGTCAGGCAACACTATACTGACAGGAACCAGAAGAAGAGATCATTTCACTCCTTCATTGGCCTCTTTGCACTGGCTCCCGGTTAAATACAGATTAAAGTTCTCCTCCTCACATACAAGGCTCTCAATGGACAGGCACCAGTATATCTCAAAGAACTCATCGAGCCCTATAAACCAGCCAGAACACCATTGCGTCCACAGTATGAAAAAATGCTTACGGCTCCAGGAAACCCCCAAAAAGGTTAGAACAGGAGGCAGAGCATTTAAGTTTCAGGCACCTCAGCTGTGGAACCTTCTCCCAGTCTCAGTCCGTGAAGCAGACACACTCTGTATATTTAAGACTAGATTAAAAACCTTTCTTTATGATAAAGCCTATAGCCGAAGTGTATAGATGTAGACAGATGCAAGGTGATTGTTGACCTACATTGTGAATTGTAATTGTATAATGTTTCTCAGTACTCAGTCACCCTATAGTCATCCTCTCTCCCCACCCCACCCTCTCTCCTCTCATCCTCTCATCCTCTCTCTTCTCGTCCTCCCTTTGGTTGTGGGTTTGTGTCCCACTGGTGCAATTGTAATTAACACTGTACGGATTAACGCTCTAGTAAGGCCTGCCACTAATTCCACACCCGGGGACCCGCTCCCCGGAGTTTCTTTTATCTCCCACGTCGCAGTTCCATGCAGCCTCCAGCTGCAGATCAAGAGTGCGACTGCAGACCGGGCCTTTCCATGGAGCACGGCCGTGGATTTCTACTACATTACACTATACCACTACACTATACTGTATGTAGCCCAGTGATTAGTGATATAGCTATCAATTTGGCCAACACGCAACCTCTGTAGTCCTATCTTAACCAATGTGCGTAAAGACGCACACATCTCATTCAACAATAGATATCCCCTAAATATAACAAATACTGTAGCTTCCTATAATTAAATAGTTTATATACAAGACAAACAAGGATGTCGTTGGTTTCTGGAATGAATGGTATATTGTGCTCAGCTGCAGATGGAATGAATCATCTGTCTGTCTGTTTTGAGAATCGTGTGAATGTTTAGTAAAACCTTTTTTATATCAATGGCTGCCACGGAGCTCCTTAAATGTGTGTGCAAAAATGAAATTGTCATTTAATTTAGACACAACTTCTGTGATGAATTAGTCAAATTATTAGCTGGATATTATTTTGTGACAATTAAAGATATAAGATTAATACCAATAAAGTCCAATACCATATTTTGCCAACAGTTTCACAGCTTGATTTTGAGTTACAAAATGCAAATGTCAACTGCTGACCACTGAATGAATGAATGCTGGCATTAACATCAATTAAAGAGGTTAAGTCACACTTTCCCATCTACATGTCACTAAAAGAGAAGCAGTCAGTGTCTTACCTGCTTCAATCCTTCAAATCCTAATGAAGGTCTGGAGAGACCTATAAAAAAGAAAGAAGTATGAAGACAGGCTATGAAGCTTCAGCAACAAGGACCAGCTCACTGACACACTCTGGTGTCTATCAGTCATTTTATAGTTTTCAATTCCTTTGATGGGGGGAGCCAGAGATAGGTGTTGTTTACAAGAAGGAGGGCCATTTCTTCTAAATGCTGTGAGCTGATAAATTGCAAAATAACTGTGAAAATTGTTTGGCATATGTTCTGTTTTTGCTCCTTCCATCTAAATAAACAAACAAAACAATGCTATCAGTGCATCAAATCACACACCACCAGTCTTTAAAGCTTTCTTTCCTCAGAGAGACAGATAGCTGAACAGCACCACACATAATACAAAGATAGAAGCACTGTGTGTAGTTATTATTATTACATTCACTTATAGCAATAGAAGGGTATTGCACATCATGTCACAGATTATGTAGCCTACATTTACACAACATCCAAATCCAAAATACCAACATTTTCTGCTGGTGACTGGATTAATTTATATTCCACTTGACCAAAGCTTTGATAATTACAATGAGCAACAATGGCTTTTAAATAGAAATCAAATAGAAATCATAATGATCAATAATTGTGATTGCAGTATAAAGTAAAATTATTAGGATTATCATTTTAAGTAGTAGTAATATAGGTTACTACTTGGGTTACACGTTTGTCAAGACACATCACACAGTGACAATCTTGTCAGTGAAATATTGTTAGTCCATTGTCTTCTTTTTTTATTGTTGTCATAGGCAACGCAGTGGCACTTGGAATAACAACCTCTTCTAAAAAGTGGCATGCCTGGCAGGACAGGCATGTTCATGGAGTATTTTTTATTTATTATGTTTGTTTGTTTATGTATCCATTATAACCAGAACCATATGGTACTTTATAACGGAAACTTAAAATAGCTGATTTACAAAAAAAGTAGCTAATCTACAAGATCTTACACCTGATATAGAAGAAAATAGCTGATCTGCAAGCTCAAAGCGTGTTGCAATGCGATGCGTTGTACTGTAGCTTGTCGATCAACTATTTTTGCTAGTTTGGAACATATTTGAAAGTAGGCCTACAAGTGCTGAGTTCTGAGTTCCCACCTGAGCAGGACCCAAATTAGATTCTGAGCACCTTATCTGAAACCCAGCCGTAGCGTATGGAAAATACAGAACCTGTGAAATATGTTTCACAACACGGTTTGCCTATTAGTTATTGTAGTTGGAAAGAGCCACAATACTGTATTATTGAAGCTACCTTGCCAAACAGAAACCCACTGAACTTCTCCTCCTGTCCTCAAATAACACTGTCCTCTGCAAAGCCAACAATATATATAACAACCATATAACATTATAATAAGAAAGAACTCACCCACCCTTGTAACTTTTATACTAGGATGGACTTCATCTACAGCAGTGGTTCATATTTCTTTCTGAAGGACCCCCAAATGTATGTGTATTTGGTTGCGGACCCCCATCAGAAAATATTTAGTGTGAGGGACCCCCATACAAGTTGTGTGTTTCAAATGTCTTTCAACTTTTGTTCTGTGAAGCGCATTGGGTTGCACCTGCTGATATGAAATGTGCTATATAAATCAGGTTTGCTTGATTGATTGATTGACTTTGAGAACGACTGATCTAGCCTGGTAAACCCTCCCTCCGGAAATCTCATTTCTATTTGATTCCAGGAGTGAGTCTGGCATGAACCGCCTTTCTGCAATATTGGCTGTGTATGGGTCCTGTATGCCAAACGGCCGCGCCTATCAGCGTCGTCGCTCATTGTTCTGTGATTGACAGCTTACGTTGGCCAATCAGGTGGCGAGTTCGAGTGAGCCCAAAACACGAACGGCAGCCATCTTTTTCTTGTGCGCTATAATCTCCGCTATTTTTTGACTTCAAAAAGCTCTCTAACTTCTATTTTGAGGCACGGAATTTACTTATAAGATATCGTTTGGATAGAATTTAGTTGTTTAACTTCATATATGTGGTCAATTAATCATGACAAAGCCTATTTAAAAATAAAAATTTAGAGAACCGGTAGGGGCGGGCTAGCCTGGTAAACCCTCCCTCCGGAAATCTCAATTCTATTTGATTCCTGGAGTGAGTCTGGCATGAACCGCCTCTCTGCAATATTGGCTGTGTATGCCAAACGGACGCGCCTATCAGCGTCGTCGCTCATTGTTCTGTGATTGACAGCTTACGTTGGCCAATCAGGTGGCGAGTTCGAGTGAGCCCAAAACACGAACGGCAGCCATCTTTTTCTTGTGCGACCAATTCTCCGCTATTTTTTTACTTCAAAAAGCTCTCTAACTTCTATTTTGAGGCACGGAATTTACTTATAAGATATCGTTTGGATAGAATTTAGTTGTTTAACTTCATATATGTGGTCAATTAATCATGACAAAGCCTATTTAAAAAATAATAATTAGAGAACCGGTAGGGGCGGGCAGTGACACCATTGTACCCGAAAAAGGCAACCCATTTTGGGTATGGCTGTCTCAAAAGTCCCGTCGCGTCACATTAAGACTGGTGAACTGCTGATTGGCTGAAGGGGAAAAATTATCATTGGCTGAAGGGGTTGTCAGTCAACGGTATTACTCCCGCCCAACTCCAGCACAGCCAATATTGCAGACAGGCGGATCAGGCCAGACTCACTCCTGAAATGAAATGGAATTGAGATTACCGGAGGGAGGGTTTACCAGGCTAGGGGCGGGCAGTGACACCCATGTATCCGAATAAGGCAACCCATTTTGGGCACGGACGTCTCAAAAGTCCCGTTGCGTCACATTACACTGGTGAACTGCTGATTGGCTGAAGGGGGAAAGTTATCATTGGCTGAAGGGGTTGTCAGTCAACGGTATTACTCCCGCCCAACTCCAGCCCACAGCCAATATTGCAGAAAGGCGGATCATGCCAGACTCACTCCTGGAATCAAATAGAAATGAGATTTCTGGAGGGAGGGTTTACCAGGCTACGACTGATCTACAGTATGTAAAATTGTGTAGGATAAGCCTTCATATTTTCTTTAAAAGAGAATGGATGGCTCACTCCTTATTTCAGGGGGGGGGGGGGGGGGGGGGGGGTTCAGTGATCAGTGATGTAAACAGAGTCACTGATGGCAGAAGACTAGTGTAGGAAGTATGCCAAGGTATAAACTAGTCTTCTGAATCTATACCCTGGAGTGCACTGCCATCTTTTGGCCAGTGTGTCATGCTGCAGGTATAAGAGCGCAAGGCCATCTTTTGGCTAGAATAATTATTTCACTGCCTTCAGTGCCCATGTGTGTGTGTTCACGTGCGTGCGTGTGCATGTGCGCGTCTCTCTCTCTCTCTCTCAAACCAATTACAGGTAAACAGTGTGAAATATTAAATAGCTGTTTGATGCTCATTGTCCTGAGATCATTGCTAAAAAAAGGGTTGCCTCGTTGCTTCCCCCTATGGAGTTATATCGCTTTTGGCTCTGCGTTGTTTTAGAGGCCCTCAATGGACATTAACACCATTTTGCCTTTTTTTGTAAAATAGGGCCCTCCTGCAAACTTTGGAAGCCAATTATCGCCATATGGAATAAAATGGGTTAATTATAGACCTGTGAGACCCGAAATTGTGGGCGTTTTTTTGTTACTTTATTTCGGTTTTAGGGTTAGGGTTAGGGTTAGGGTTAGGTAAGGCTTATGTTATTTAATTCTTTGATTTTACGGATTTTTTATCAAAAAAAATGTATATATATATATATTTTTGTATATATTTTGTATATATATATATTAAAAAAAAGAAATGGAAGAAGAAGAGGGGGGAAAGGAGATCAAACAAGAGAACAAAAATCAAACCAAACAAGTTATCTACATATTTACACCCGGTACCTGAGATAAGATAAAAGGTGCGTGAGCATAGCAGCAGATGCACTGTGCATGATATAGCCTTCTTATGGACGTTAATTAGTGGCGCTAGAAAAAACACACAATAAAAAGACAAAAGCCAGTGCGTTGTAGGCTACATGGGATTAAGGTGCAAAATGTCAGTGCGTGTTGACCGCATAATCCACATAAAGTAGACTGACACTGGTATAATCCGCAAGTAGGTCTATGAGGAAGAGCAAAGAAAAAAAAAAGTCAAGAAACGCAAGCACGCACGCACGCGCACACACACACACACACACGCATGCACGCACGCACCCACCCACGCATGCACACACACACACACACACACACACACGCACACACACACACACACACACACACACACACACACACACACACGCGCACATGTAGGCAAAAACAATAATGAGCTGAAACCTGTACTGTAAGAAGCCAACACTTCCACTTTACCAATCTCACATAATGTTAAAATAAAAAATATTTTATAAATATTTTGATTTGAACCTGGGAAAGTTTTGACACGGTATTTCCCTGCTATTTAAAGAGCGCATTAATTCTGATTAAGATAAGTGCCCCAGGTAAATTCACATGGACACTCTGCTTGCAAACAAAATCCACCTGAATTCATCCTACTATATAATCCTAATCCTACTATATAATTGGAGTAACCTCTGTCTGTCTTGGTGTCCGTCTTGGTTCGACCGGGTATGGGCTAGTGTGAATAATAAGAATATCATAACAGTTGGAAAGTATCCCTTGTATCCGAAAGTATTCCCCCCCCCCCCAGATATGACAAAGGGCTTTTGTACAAGTCTACACACTGTAGAATACTCAGTATTAATTCAACTCTGAGAGTTTACTTGGAGCCAAATGGACATGTGGTCAGAGTTAAATCAACATTGAGTATTTTTATTACTGAGCGGTGTATTGAGATGAATGGGAAAATGTTGTCATTTATCGTTTATGATGCAGCCTCCATAATTCTCAATCATGAAAGTGGCATAAAAAGGCACAGAGAAAAAGAAAGAAAACCTTGTTAACATCGCATCCATATTCTGGGTTTGCTTTCAAAAAGCAGCTGCTTTGTGAAATTTTAGATTTTTGGTGAAAAGATTTGGTGTGGACGAAAAAAAGTGGTCCAAGTACAAAGCCAACTCAGGTCTGTTTCACTAAGTCGAGAGGGTTTAAGTAAAACATTTGACCACAAGATCTCTGTGTTTGCTGAAATGTTAAATTTCTTTACCTTACAATTTACGGATGTCGTGTATAAGCCCGTTTGAAAGACGGAAAAGGAGGTGTCTCCCGGTGGAAATAATCACAAGCTTTCGAGGAGTCCGGAGGAGTCGTTTAACTTTTCAACAATCACTTTATTGTCAAAAAGGCGAACCAATGTTTGTACTGCACCCTTAACTGAGCTTGGTTAGAGCCTACACATTCTACTGTCTCCGGGACGGTGCCCCTATAGGAAGATTCCCCTTGAAGCTAAATAGGGAATCCCCAGAGTCATGAGGACAGGGGGGGGGGGATGGGGGGGAGCAGAACCAGTTGCTATGATTTGACCTGTTCAGAGTATTTTAAAACTCTAGTTTACTCTGCTAAAGCTATAAAGAACAATAATTAAACTTAGTGTGAAAATACAATGATATTCTGATATAAATCAAGTATCAAGGATTTATACTCTTACTGCTTTAACAAGAACTGGACTGAAGATCACAGAGCAAAGAATCAATGAATTAAGTTTCTTTTCATAGAACTACATGCTAGTATAAATAAGTCACGGTGGATAAATGTTT